>NW_011494775.1:156633-211359 GCF_000754665.1 Bison bison bison | reverse complement strand
CTCCTACGCGGATTTTTTAAAATAACTTGTCTCCGGTAACGTCTCGGGTTAACACACTTTTCCTCTCTTCCCCCCCTGTTTTTTCCTTCTTATTACTACACCTTTCATCTTGCTACACAGAGACCTAAAGGGCAAGGAAATAAAGGTGAGTTCGGATATTTTTTTATCTTTTCATTGTTAGTTTGATGATACTCTTAAACTACGTGAAGACCTTTTTGTTTTTGATTTTTTTTTTTTTTTTGAAATGCAGAATTAGAAAAACAGTTCATCACAGCTAAGGCAGCCGAATGCTGTCTGAAAGTTTGGTAGTTCCTTGCTTTGAAGCCACTTTTATGGGAATCAAAAGGATACAAGTAACAGTTTTATTAGTTGTACTTCACTTAAGGAAGTATTGGTTATGAATTGTAGTGACGTTTATTTAATTTTATAGTTTGTTTTTTGTGTAAGTTCTGCAGATCCAACAAATGCAGGTAGATAGGTGGGCATTTTCCTCGACATGTCTGGTTTACATCGAAACATGGAACCCACATAATTATTCTGTTACATTAGTGAAAATTGTATTGTTAATCACTGGTTCTGTTGAAGTCAGTTACACTGAGGCAATAGCCTGTTAGAGATCAAAACTGAGCAGGCATGTCATCTTGCTATGTAGCCCTGAAAGGTTTAACTCAGTATGGTATTTTAGAAATGACAGAGAAGGAAATAATTTGTGAGGTTCCTGCCAGGATTATGTGGTTTACTCTTTAGTTAGAAGGGAAAAAAGTAACATTGAAATTCGAGCATTTTAAAAAATGAGTGTATTTTTTATTTATTAATATGGAACAATACAGTCAGCTGACTGAAACATGACATTAATCATGTGACATTTATAAGTGTAGAACAATAACTGCTTTCTTGGGACAGTGCCAGTTAAATAACATTGCAGTGAACTATATATTTGTTACATTTTATAATAGGGCTTGAAATTAGGCTAAACAGAATTAAGCGTCCTGTTTTTTATTTCTGTTGCAAAGTATTACCTATAAAGTAAAATCTGCAGAGCCTTTTAGATGTAAATTCAATGTTTTTATTAGTGTCCTTTATATTCTTAGGGTTTTTATTAGCTATTTCAATAAATTTAAAAGGATTGAGTTCTGTATTCACAATTTAGTTAATTTTCTTTGAGTTGTACAATTTCTGGACAATTTTTGATGCTAGTAATGGCAGTGTATTAGATAATCCATTGCTTCATTTTGATTAAAGATGTATATATAAACAGCAATTTTAATTTATAGACTGATATTAATTTTAGAATTATTTTCTGTGTTGTAAGCATAAAGCTCACAATTTGATACTGATTTATGTGAGTTTTAAAAAATTGGTTTCTAAATTTAAAGAGAATGATCCATTAATTTCTTTCATGCTGGTCTGCCCATTAGAAAGTATATAGACTTAGACATATGTGAAATCTGTGGTCATTATTGCCTAGCATAAATTATTTTATCCTAGATCTGTGGGGAGGTGGCACTTTGCAAGGCTATTTGAAATGCTAAGTGTTTTGTGTTACCTGCTTTAAGGTAAGTGTGCAAGTTCTATGAAGTACTTGTCTGACAAAACAAAATAGAGTATCTCCAGCATTGTAAAGCATTACTATAAGTATGATTTGTGACATAGTCATTTAACTTAGGTGTGTCCTTATGACATCTTTGATATTAGAGATATAAATTTTCTATAAACAAAATTGTGTATTGACTACAAATATTTTAGGTTATTAAAATTATTTTCCTCCATCAGTATCACCTCAGTTGGATACATTTAGTCACACATACAAAGTATTTATTTGTATAAATGTTTATTCCAAGAAATTTTCTTTCTTTCTACAGTTTACAGTTTTACCCATGGATACAGTAGACTAGGATCCCTAGGAGACCTGTGTTCTAATACTACCTATGGCCACTGACTTGCCAAGTGATCTTGAGCACATTACACTTCTTGGTCAGAATTTCCCCTCTCCCTGTAAAATAAACGTAATAATTCTGGCCTTGAATCCTGTTGTATGTTTTGAGGGTTGTTGTAGTTAAAATAACCCACCTCTTTAGTAGCCATTATATTTGCTGCCTCACCTCATCTGTTGTTAAGGTGCAGGAAAGCTATTGCCTAAGACATGGCAGGGGCAAAAATATCGACTGGCCTAAAAGTATTCGTAATGACTTAAGATGCTTCTGGGGCTTCCCTGGTGGTTCAGACAGTAAAGAATCTGCTTGCAGTGCAGGAGACACGGGTTCATTCCCTGGTCAGGAAGATCCCCCAGAGAAGGGAGTGGCTCCCCAATCCAGTATTCTTGGCCTGGAGAATTCCGTGGACAGAGGAGCCTGGTGGGCTACAGTCCATAAAGTTTCAAAAGAGTCGGACACAACTGCGCGACTAACACATAAGATGCTGTAAATTGGTGGATACTCCAAGTACACAGATACACATATACATTACTTGTATTTTTATGCCTCTGTGGGGAGAATTACAAGAAGGCAGCACCTCCAGCAAACTGATGAGTGACTGTGTTGGAAAAAAACTGCTCTGCCTTAGTTGACTTGCTTTTCAAGCTAGTAAAATCGTTTTATATTTATTCTGTTTCTTTTTATGAAGCAGAAAGACTTTCCTTGAACTAAGCCCCAGTATTCTAAGGATGAGTATGAAAGTTAAATTCAAAACTTAACAAACTTACGAAAAATGCATATCTCTGAGGAACTATCAAAGTTTTGAAAAGCATACTCCTTTTTAGTTGATTTAGTATGATTTCAGGGACTGTGAGTTTCCTTTCTTAATAGTCTTCAGTTGACAGCATCAGCCTAATGTCTTTTAAAGGCTTTAATGTCTTGATTTTCTACCAAGTATTTTTCTGTATGTCCTTAAACGCACTGAAGGAGCGAAAATTTGCAAAGAATTCTGTATCAATCTCTTTGTAAGGCAAAAATACTTTTGAAGCATAAATAACACTGTTAAGTTTACTTGTTTATAAGTTGGAATTCTTTTTTTTTTTTTTTTTTTGGAATTCTTTATAATCGATAGGCTGTCACTATGTTAAGTATTAGAACTCTGTTATTCTTGGCCAGGGTAGTACTTCAGGATAGTAGAAATTTAAGGATAATTGTGTACCTATTGGCCCATAATTTAAGGCTGACTTAATATCATTTTATTTATTAACAAGCTGAATTTTTCCTTGCTGGAATAAAAGTGTATATATTTTTTTAAAAGTGTATTAAAATGTCTCCTTTCCTTGCAGGCACCACAGATAAAAAGTGTCAGATCCCAGGCTCCTTGTAGCCTCAGGCCTTGCTGCCTGTTTCCTCCTTTCCCTTAAGTTTAAAAATAGGCACATATTTGGAAAGGAATTTATCTTTTCCCTCCTTTCCTCCCCTACCCCTCTGAGCAGAGGGAAATGTTCATTGTTTGGTACCACAATTTTAGAAAATTAGGCTAAATTTGACTGTTTTTTTAGTGTTTCAGGAAAGCAGTGAAAAATGCCTTGTATTTTGGCAGTATCTTTTGTATATTCTCCCCACCCTACCCACTCTGGAAATGATTGCAAAGCACTTTACTGTTGTTAATAGGCTTCATTTTATTAATCCTCAAAAGATCCCTATAAGGAGATAGAGGGTATATGGTATTGTCCCTGTTTTTATAGGTGGGGAAACATGATGCACAGATCTGTTGACTTTCCTAACTTGATGTAGTCAGGACCAGAGCAAAGAATCACCTGACTTCTAAGGCCCATGTTCTATCTTGATTTGACTCTGCTTCATAGAGCAGAGGAAACAGGCGAAGAATCATGTAAGTCATCTGTTCTTTTTTCCCTGAAGAACTTGTACAGACTATAGAATTGGCTGGGATTTCATTACTTTTTAATGGCTTTGGGTCTCCAAGACATTAGACTATCATTAAGGGATGTTCAAAACCTAGAGTCTTTAAGACAATTGAATTTCCTTAAGAAAGGTATGCTTCTGAGATTCAAGGACTAGCTTCTTACTCAGATTCTAATTTGATGCAAATTGCTTGTCAGTATGAGTGAAATACTTGAAACAAAATATTTTTATCCTTAGATTGACATAGTCCTTTAATAATCTTTTAGGACTTGTTAAGACATTTTAATGCATCATTTATAAAAGACTGGACCTGGGAGTATTTTCTTGGTCTCATCCTTGTAGAAGAGAAAGAACAGGAAATGAGTAAGAATAGCAGTATAATATATATTTAGATTAATTATAAGTAGGTACTTTTAAAAAAACTTTTAGCAGTGTAGAATAAATTTCTGAGACTCTATAATGAGTATAAATGATAAATGGTTGTAATTTCATACAAGGTAGCTGTTTCAGATACTGGCGAATACATACCAGTGACACATAAGTATCAGTCCCGGAGTGTGGTGAAGAAATGTTTTTCAGGAGATTAATGGATCAGGCATAACTAGCTTTTTGATAAAGGATTGGTAAAGAACAGGTATATTAGAATCTTTTGGCCTGAAATGATTAGTCCACCAGAAATAACTTAAGGTACCCTCCGCTTTAATTTTGTTTCTAATAGTTGTTACATATGTAACTCCTGGGGAGCACATTCAGCTCAGCTCTAGTATTGATACAGTCCTTATCAAATACAGTTAAACCACCTCAGTGGAGCCAGGATTGTGGTGACCTTCAGGTTTCTCTTAGAGGCTTTGAGGGGCAGTGGAGAATTCATGAGAGGTCTACTTTGAAGGCTTCAGAGAGTAGTAGTTTTTGAGTGATCATTGGTACCCAGAATGGCAAAAAAACAAGGGATTTTATCTAGCTTTGTTCCCATGTCTCTGTCAACTTGTATATTTCGTTTAGGTCCCTAAACTTGTTGGAATAAATTAAGGAAAATAGAGATGCTATTATACAAGAACACACAACTTAAATCCATTGCTCCTAACCTTAATTTATAATATTTTATATTTAATGGTTATACTTAAAAATACACTATTTTCAGCAATAAATCTTCAGGTATTGAAGGGCTTTTTTTTTGTTCCTAAGAGATTAGTCGCAAACTTGTTAATGTGGTCCTAAAGTAATTTTTAGTCCTATTTGGATCTTGTAATATTTTATACAATAATAATATCCAAGATTATTACATACTGTCATTGAATACTCAGATGAGATGAAGTAGGTACTATTAATAACCTCCTTGAACAGGGAAGTAGAGTTAGAGAGGCTAAATTATGAACTTGAGATCTCCCAGCCTCTCAGGGTTGGATTTGGGACTCACACCAAGGGCCTTTTTACCACCTTGAATCTGTGCTTAAAAGTACCAAGATAGTGTCCAGAACAGCAGCTTTATACAGAGCATTGATGGAAGTGATCTCTGAACAAACATGGCATTATAAATCAGCCTCTAACTGGTGTTTTCATATGTTGCAAGAATATTATGGTTATCTTCAGTGTCTTAGTTTTATTTGAACTTTCTTGTAAAAGTCTTCATTGTTTATTGTTTAGGATTAAGGCCCTTTTTATTTAGGTTTTTTATGATAATATTTTATTGTGATACTACTTCAAGTGAATTTTTAGTCACTGTAACTGGAGATACATAAGATACTTATTTTAACTTTGGTTACCAAACAAGGTTTTTTATTTGTCTTTAATAGACTGAATAGTTACAGTGATTTAACAAAGGTAGAGCACATTCAGAAGTCTATCTTGTCAACAGCACTGCCTGAAGTGGTTATTTTAGATTCAAATACAGCATTAGCAAACCCTTCCAACATTTAAATTTAACTGTTTGCTTACTATAGTGTTGAAATTGAGATGTTTATGTTATGTTTTTAGTAGTGGGAAGTATATATATATAGTTTGTGTTTATGTGATCTTGGGTTTATATATACACAAGATTTGTAAGTTTTCGGTGCCTTATAAATATTTGTATCCAAAATTAAGTTCATCCTTAAGGGGGTTTTCTAATGAAAAGAACAAAGAACTCAGGATAATTTTTTCCAGGCTGACTTGAAAAATACTGAAAATATTAGGTTATTCTGTGAGTTTCATAAAGATAATTACAATACATCTAATACAAACGTATTTTTTAGTTTCAGTACAAAACGGTTCGATTCATCAAAAAGATGCTGTAAATGATGATGATTTTGAGCCATACTTAAGTAGCCAGACAAATCAGGTAAGTCTGACAGTCCCGTGTTTAGGAAATGAAACAATATTAATTGATTTTTTAAAATAGATGTTTTAATTGAATGAGACGAACCATATCGTGTATTAATCTAGTGTGCCTACATAATAGTGAATAACAGTTGCGGGTTTATGACACAGCGCAGTTCTTTGGAAATTGTAGATGGCTAAAACTCAATTATGAAATGTAAAGATTTAAAGATGAGCTTTTGTATATATTGTGGTTAGATTGACTGTTGAATTTAATCTTTCAATGCTGCTGCCATGTCTTCATAGCCAAAGCAAATGACAGGGTTTAATTAGCTAGAAATTTGGGGGAGAGAACAGTTTGTACCTGAAATTTTTGGTTAGTATATTTAAAATTTTTATTTAACCTGATAATAAGGAATAGAATTAAAGATATGATAAACACACTTGCCCTGTATATTGTAAGCATAGAGAATTTCATCAAATCAAGTAACTAGTGGCTTTTGAGGTTCTTTGTTTGAATTTTTCACAAATAATCTTGTGAATTTATATACAGGAATAATTTAGACTTAAACATTGACCAAACTGAATGATATTCCTTAGTCTCTGTATTCCATTTCTGCACCTCTGTTAATAAAAATACCACTACTGGAAATAAATTTAACAGATAAGCTTTCATTATTAACCGGTTTTTTTAGAGACAACATTTTGGAACGAAACTACTTTTGTTAATTTTCCTTATAAAAAGATGCATGAAAAAATATACCTTGAAATATTAACCTAGATTGTTTTTAAACTTAATAAAAGAACAAGGAACCAAATATTGTTATAGAACTTTGCAGTTGCAGAGAAAATTTCAACGAAAAGTAGTTCCCAATTTGTGGAATATATGATTATTTTTAGGACTTTGGAGAACTATGGTTATGTTCAACCTAATCTATGTTTATTTCTCTCTAACACTCCCTTCTATCAGTTGATCTACATCCCTCAAGTATGTTGGGAGGGAAGAAATAAATGAGAAAAAATAAAAATGAGTGATAAAATGTACGTTTTTTTAAGATGTTTGGCTACTTCTAAAAATGAAAAAAAAATCATTTCGTGCATATGTCATCTAACTTTGTGGTCTCGGTAACAATTCTACTTTCCACCTATAGGTGTGAAAGAACGTATCACTGGAAAGCGGGGAAGGTCATTTGCTGGGCGTGTAGTGGAGGTTTTAAACGAAATAAGCAGTACTCTGTTCTGTTTGGACCCAGACAGTAATCTCAGTTAACATCCCTTATGGCAGTGTTTCCAATTTTTTGAGAAATTCTGATATAATGAGTTATAGTAGATACTCTGCTAACAAGGTCTCCATTGTTAGATAAGTTTGGGAAGTTTATTTGGTTTAAATAATTGAATTGTTTTTTGCTACTTGATTTTGTACTTAGTGTGTTATAATGTAAAATAGAATGTCTAAGGCAAGGGTACAGTATGAGTATTTTCCGAAATGTTTGTTCAAACTTTATTTTCAAGATATTTTAATGGATTATAAATGTTTGAGAATTGCTGCCTGTTTAAGAATCTTCTTGTTTTATTTGGTAACAGATATTTCATAATTTATTTGTCACAGGGACTTAGAAGATTGGTTTTTTGGCATTCCACAGAGATGCTTCAGGTCTGCCTAGGGGAGACCTGGGGAGGGTAACCTGGATCCCACCTGTGTAGCAACCAGAGCTGTGCTTTGCATTTTATGTGTTTTATATGTTGGAATTCTGCATACAATTTCACATAAAGCATTGGAAAGTCATTGTTTTTTTTTTTTAAGACTGTAAGGGCATTTACATTAGTGAATCCAGTTTTTAAATTGTATCATAAAAGTTTCCTTATGTTGGGGCAAAAACATCTATAAAAGGTTTGTTTTAATATGTTTAAATGAAAGGTCTTATGCTTTCTATTAATTAAATCACTTAAATCAATGATGAATCAATGTAATGTACTGTTTAAAGAGATGTCTTAAAAGTTTGATACCAGTGAGACTATATTTTACCACCTCCTCCTTGCCAGTACTAATGAATAGGTTTTGACCAGTTACCTTTCTGTAATAACTAAAAATAATGATCTAATCAGGGTAAATGGTACTAAGACTTCCCCAGTGGCTCAGCAGGTAAAAGAATCCACCCACCAATGCAGGAGACACGGGTTTGATCCCTGGGTTGTGAATGTCCCCTGGAAAAGGAAATGACAAGTCACCCCAGTATTCTTGCCTGGGAAATATAGTCAGAGGAGCCTGGGGGGCTACAGTCCCTGGGGTCGTAAAGAGTCGGACACAACTTAGCAACTGAGCATGAGCATGAACAATATAGAATATTGAAAACTGGCTTTATTGGAAAGCAAAATTGAAAATTATCTGAAATCTTAAAGATAAGCCTTACAAAATTTAAGTTTGTTGTGGTTACTTAGCTGCAATAGAAAATACAAATTGACCTTTTAAAGTAGATTAGTGAAAACTTGGTGAAATATTTGAAGTAATTATTTGGAGATTTAAAGTTATGCAAGTATTTATAGCTTCTTGCACTGACCTAGCCGAAATAATTGTTTATTTAAATTTTCAACAAAAAACACAGTATGTCTTTAAAATGAAATCCCTTCATCTGATTTTGCTATTATAAATAATAAAAATTATATTCTTTAGTCTGGAAAGGTTTTTACTGTTTGTTTTATATACTTAGAGCTAAATCAATTCAAACTCAGAGATGCTTTAAAAACAGATTGTTGGTCTTTTACTTCTGTGGCAGTATATTCTATTTTCCTAGTGCTCAATATCTTAGGAAATAATTTTCATAGTAATTTAAAAAATAAATGTCCTTCAAGACTTAAAATTAGTTCTCTATAGTTCCTCAAAATAGTCTAACAAGGAAGTTGATTGAAAATTCAGGTTTAATTACTGTTAAAAGATGCCATGTGATTTATGAGTATAAATTTGAAGAATAAATTGAAAAACACCAAAGTTTGAATTTGTCTGCTTGTGTATATATGTGTATATATATATATATATGGGGAAATAAATTCCTAGCTGTGTTGATCAGAGAAGAGGTATAGAGAACTAAGAACATAAAATATCTTTTTCTGTCCCTGTTGTTACTGCCCTTGGGTAAGGTTTTCATTATCTCTGCCTGTTGGAATGATTTCCTGACTGGGGATTCCATATTGCCACTCAGTGGTCTTCTTAAAGTCGTAGTCTGTTGCCATAGTCCTGTTTAAAGACTTAGCAAAGTTTCACCACAGTGGGTATATTCATAGTGTTGAGTGCCATTAAAGTGACTCCATTCTCTCCCTGACTCATCTTTGGCCAACTTATCCATCTACATTATCTAGGGAATAGGACTTATTTTCTGGATATTTTCTTTCATGATCTCAAACTTTTTATCTATATGTATGATTTACACACACGGTCTCATATGTCTATCACTTAGTGAAGTCTTCTGATTTTTCCCAGTTACTTGTTCCCTCTTGTTTATGCTCAAGTGTTTTGTTTTGCTTTGTTCTTATTTCTGTAACTATCCTTCCTAGATTGTCTTCCCTCCTAAATGTGTGAAATGCTCTAGGCCAAAGACTGTCTTCTTTTTCTTTCTGTCTCCAGTGATTGGCACTGTATCTGGCATGTAGCAGGCATTCATTAAGTATTTATTGAATAAGTAGATTAGGTTAACTGCTAGAATTAAGAAATGAAGAAGTATGGCTGGTGAAATAATTCAGATTAATTGAGTATAATATATGATGCTACATTTTCTTACAACATCTATGTGATTACATATGCATGTATTACACTTTTTAAGAAGTATAATAATATTTTTAAAATAATAAAATTCACATACACATTAAAAGTATATTAAAATCAACATTTCGTTGTTAATCCAGTAAGTTAGTTCTGGAATTTGAAGCACCTCGTTCTTAATGGATAAGTTTTCCGTTTTTCTCTGCAGACGTACTGTTAATGGTGAATAACACTTTAACCTTTTTTGTATTGACCTTCTAAGACATTGTATAGTATTCTCTCTTGAAGTTTGGATATTTATGAAGTAAAAATTGGTATTAGTATGGCTGGAAGACTCAGTTATAATTGAGTTGTACTGAAGTGCCCTCAGGTCAGAATAGTAATCATGAATTTTTTCTTACTGTTGTTCAAACTTTGAGATAATAGAAAAAGGCTAAGAAATGATAATTATAAGTGATTGAAATTCTAAGGAAGAATTTTTAACCTTTTCTATATTTGTTTTCAAATTAAAATAAGATTAACTCCTATACTTTAGCACTTTGCAATTAACAGGTAGATTTTTTAAATTTTGTAATTGATTAGAGCAGCAAATATCCCGTTTACCAGTGAAGGAACAAGGTTAGAGAAATTAAATGATCTGATGATCACGGACAACTGACATAGAAGCTGGAAGAGTAGAGAATTGAACCTATGTCCTTGATTACAACTTCTGTGTCATACTGTGACTTTATACTCTTAGTCAATTTGAGTGAAATTATATGCATTTGGTGATGAATTTACATTTTAAGCTTATATTTTCAAAAGGCAAGTTAAATTGTATTAATGAATACAACTATTGTTGATTGAATAGTTAGTGTGTCCTAGGTACCTTATCTTTATTTCTTTCAATATTTGATGAAACTCAAGCATTTAAATAGCTTGATACTGGTTTTACACAACTGATGGGTTGGGATTAGAATTTAGATTAGATACCTCCTGGCATCACATCTACCTTATATAATTAAATGGTCTCTCTCCTGATTGTATTTCTGAGTTTATGCTCTAGGTAAAGGGTTTGTGGATCTGTTACTTTACAAGTATGTTTCATTATATCCATTGAATTTTATATCAATTTTTGTGTGTACATATTGTTACCTTCCTATTTCCAATTCGTTCTTGAGTAAGAGAAATACCAAACATTTCACATCACTTTGTTTAGAAGTCATATATCTTTACAACAAAGTAAAACTTCACTATGAATAAACTATTTTAAAGTGATTATTTGGACATAAACTGTTAAATTGATTATACCTCGTAACAGATTTGAAGTAAAAGGTGAAAGAGAGTTTTGAGTTATATTGTTTTCCATCATCAGTAGGTAGAAATTTTGTTCCCCTTCTTTACCCAAGGTACTTTCCTAATTGATATCCCACTTAGCAATTAAGAATTAACCTTATATTTGGCAAAACATTTAAAAATATTTCCAATTATAACAAAGCTCTGCTAATACAAATTGTGTTTACTGTATCTTACTTTTAAGCTTTGAATAGTTTCCCAGTGAAACTTTGTTTTCACTAGAACCCAAACTGAAACCCTAGCCCAGCAGGAGACTGTTTAGGTTTTTCTTTCACAGAGCTAAGAAAAAAGCTTCTCTTTCAGCTATAACTACTGAAAGAATTAGGAATTAGTTAGCATTGTTTGGTCAACTGGAGAGAGCAGGCCATTTATCCATTGTGCTCACTGTGGATAGCTCTGGAGTTAGGTATGGACAGCTGTGCATCTCTGCTGACTAGCCTGAGCTGTCTAACAAGATACTTGTGGTTAATGGAGCACGTTTTAACGTAATTTAAACTTAGTATTTTGACACAATCACTAATTTAGGGGTGAAGTAAAACTCATGATTCAAAAGTAATTATATTTAACAAAAATCTCCACACAAAAAGGATTTGGACCTAGTCCAGCCCCAGAAGTGAAAGAAATGGCAAAAATTTGTTACCCACTGAATCTAATGATACAGGTTTTTTTGTTTTGTTTTTTAAATAGGAATCAGTATAAATAGATAATCTATTAAAACCAGGTTGACAAACTGATCCAGGGACCAAAACCTGTTTTCTTTGAGGAAACCCTTGAGCTAGAAGCTTTTTAAGTAGTTATAAAAAGATGAATATGTGACTGCAACCAGAGGCTGTATTTGGCTTGTGAAGCTTAAAATATTTGGTCACTGGCTCTTTAGTTTGCTGATACCTGAATCGTGTGATGTGTATAGACAAATTAGAAACTTGATATGTAACTGTTGTGCAGAATTCAGCATTTGTGAGGGTAAAGAAAGAATATTCAACATAATTTATGAGTATGGTTTTGCAAACACTTTTATCATGAAGAATGAGCTTCAAAGCTTTTCTCTTTGTTTTTACACTCCCACATCCAGGTAAGGATGCACTGAGTCCAGATTTCAGGCTAATACTCTAAATTAGAACTTTGAAAGTGATTACCTGCATATGCATTTAGCTCTCTTATTCCCTTGTGTGATGTGTCTTCTTAACTGTAGGTTTTCCTTTAGAATGAATATCTTATGTCAGTATTTTTTACAATGTAGACATTTAGTAAAGTGTTTGGTTAGAATAAATAATAAAGTAATAAAGGGAATTATTTTAATAACTTGAAAAAAGTTAAAAATTAAGAAAATCTTGATTATTTATATTGGCTAAACTTAGGCTTTCTCAAGTGACTTCAGTATGAATACTTTAACAAGTAATTTACTGATTGAATTATAAACACAGATGTGAGTGTATCCATGGCTAATGAAGTTTGCTCATTATTCTTCAAGAATTTTATTTTTTTATCAAACCACTGTTGGTGATTTTCAGCATTCCTCAGGCTTCATTTCCTTCATGCTAATATTGTGAGAATTTTTTGAATGTATTTTTGGATATGGTTAATAATTATCTAAAAACTAAATTAATAAATAGTTGACACATATATTTCCAGTTTTGAATACAGTGGAATTAATGTCAAATGTATTTAAAGTCTTTTTTTTTTAATATTGCTAAATGACAGTTGTTTTTTGTTTTTAAGTTCGTGTTTAACTGGAAATACTTGGTAAATCTGTGTCTTATTTAAATGCAACCTTTGATTCTTTTGTTATTTTCATTTAATTATACCAGAATTATTTCAAAAGACAATATTAAATTAGCTTTCTTATAGATAGTGTACAGTTTTAACAGTTGTGAGGTATATATCACGGATACCTTAATAGTAATAGTAAAGCATTTTAACTTTTAGTAATATGCCTTTTAAAAAATAAAATGAATTCCAGGTAATATCTATGGTATGATTGTCACACATTCATGTTGCTATTCTTTCTTGAGTGGGAAAGCAGTGACAGGAATAATCCCCTTCCCACACACCCTGCCCCCCCAACTTCTGCCAAATGCACTTTGCTCCATTACCTTCTTCACTTTGCTCCAGGAAACTTAGAATGTAAAGTGAATAATTAAACTTCAAAATGGTATTGGCCCTTGGAAAAGGAATACAAATTGTCTCGACTGGAGATTAGCTAAATTTTTTCATCTTGATGAATTTTACAAAATTTAAAGCTCTGTTCAAGGCTTTGAAAGTCACACCCTGAATATAGAGTGAAAATCTATTACAGATTGTCCCTTGGGGGAATTTGTTTCAGGACCCTACTGATATCAAAATTCACAGATGCTCAAGTCCCTAATGGCATCTGTACCATAGAACCTATGTACAGCCTCCTGTATACTTCACATCACCTCCACATTACTGATAATAACCAAATAATGTAAATGCCATGTAAACATGTTGCCCATGTGCCAAATTCAGGTTTTGCTTTTTGAAACTTAGTGAAAAATTTTTTTTTTCCTGAGTGTTTTTGTGCCATGGTTGGTTAAATCCATGGATGCAAAACCTGTGGACTGGAGGGCTGACTATTAGACATATTTGGGACACAAGAAACCTACCTTCAAAAGAAGTCCATAGACTGATTTTTTACATTGGCTAGTTAACAAATTTGAGTTTTTTTCTTTAATAAGCTTTGAATTTTGACATCACTAAATGAATGATGATTTCATTTTATTCAAAATAAAGGCCAATTTAATTACAGTAATTCTGGAAAAAATGGTAGGAACTTAACCATTTCTAAGTTAAAATTCTGATCAGGAAGTTGGTAAATTTACTGTGTAAAATTTTTTTTTAAGTTATTTATAATTTTTTTTTTTGGCTGCATTGCATGGCATGTGGGATCTTAGTTCCCCGATCAGGGATTGAACCTGTGCCCCCTGCGTTGGGAGTGTGGAGTCTTAGCCACTGGACCACCACCATATTATGTAAAATTTAGGACATAGAGAATAAGAAAAGTGGTACCTGTTACCAACCATTAAGAAACCATTAGAATTTCATTTTGTTTTTCAAAATGAGCGAGGCAAAACTAAATATGGATTTATATAATATTAAGTCTTTTTTTTTTTTCTTCTCAGTGTGAACATTTCTCTGTTTTTTACAAAAATGCAAAATTGCTGGACTGGATTCCATCATAGATATACTGTAATTTGTTATTTGGCATCATCTGTGTTCATTTAATTCTTACCCATAAATTTTTTCATACATCAGTGGCTTAAGATAAAGCTAACAATCTGTTTCTGCAAGTTTATAAATCAAGTTTTTGTAGAAATTAGAGTGTTTTTAAATTGTGCCCAGAGGATCTGGGTCTTACATAAAAATAATCCCCATCCTAACCTCCCATCCCCCCAAAAATCCCTGTAATTTTATTATAAATATATTAAAGTAGTCATCAGTAAATTTTTCTGTTGATAAAATTAGATTTAAAATTTTAATTTTTTTTTATCTGAAGCAGGTACATCTGTTTCCCATTCATTTAAAACAATTTGATTTTAGGAGTGTACCCCTCCCCTCACATCTTACATCACTTCTGACTGTGATCTTTTGTTTTCCAGAATAACAGCTATCCACCAATGTCAGATCCATACATGCCTAGTTACTATGCTCCATCCATTGGATTTCCATATTCGCTTGGGGAAGCAGCATGGTCCACAGCTGGAGACCAGCCTATGCCATATCTGACAACCTATGGACAGATGAGTAATGGAGAGCATCATTATATACCAGACGGTGTGTTTAGTCAGCCTGGGGCATTAGGAAATACCCCTCCATTTCTTGGTCAACATGGATTTAACTTTTTTCCTGGTAATGCTGATTTCTCTACATGGGGGACAAGTGGATCTCAGGGACAATCAACACAAAGTTCTGCTTATAGTAGCAGTTACGGCTATCCACCTAGTTCTCTTGGGAGAGCTATTACTGATGGACAGGCTGGATTTGGCAGTGATACTTTGAGCAAGGTGCCTGGCATTAGCAGTAT
Source organism: Bison bison bison (assembly GCF_000754665.1). Taxonomy (NCBI): domain Eukaryota; kingdom Metazoa; phylum Chordata; class Mammalia; order Artiodactyla; family Bovidae; genus Bison; species Bison bison. The sequence goes on along the minus strand of NW_011494775.1, from coordinate 196,094 downwards.
TGAGCAAGGCATGACTGGACTGAAAATTGGTGGTGACCTGACCGCTGCAGTGACGAAAACTGTAGGAACAGCATTGAGCAGCAGTGGTATGACCAGCATCGCAACCAATAGTGTGCCCCCGGTTAGCAGTGCGGCGCCGAAACCCACCTCCTGGGCTGCCATTGCCAGAAAGCCCGCCAAACCTCAACCGAAACTTAAACCCAAGGGCAATGTGGGAATCGGGGGTTCCGCTGTGCCGCCACCTCCTATAAAACACAACATGAATATTGGAACTTGGGATGAAAAGGGGTCAGTGGTAAAGGCTCCACCAACCCAACCAGTTCTGCCTCCTCAGACTATAATCCAGCAGCCTCAGCCATTAATTCAGCCACCACCCCTGGTGCAGAGCCAACTGCCTCAACCGCAGCCTCAGCCGCCACAAGCGCAGCAGCCACAAGGACCTCAGCCACAGGCCCAGCCTCACCAAGTACAGCCCCCGCAGCCACAGCTGCAGAACCGCTGGGTGGCGCCCCGGAACAGGGGGGCCGGCTTCAACCAGAACAATGGAGCGAGCAGTGAAAACTTTGGTCTAGGTGTCGTTCCTGTCAGCGCTTCCCCGTCGAGTGTGGAAGTGCATCCCGTGCTGGAAAAGCTAAAGGCCATAAACAACTACAATCCCAAAGACTTTGACTGGAACCTGAAGAACGGACGTGTGTTTATAATTAAGAGCTATTCTGAGGACGACATACACCGTTCCATTAAGTACTCTATCTGGTGTAGTACTGAGCATGGGAATAAGCGTTTGGATGCGGCTTACCGTTCCCTGAATGGGAAAGGCCCACTCTATTTGCTCTTCAGTGTGAATGGCAGTGGACACTTCTGTGGAGTGGCTGAGATGAAGTCTGTTGTGGACTATAATGCGTATGCTGGTGTCTGGTCTCAGGATAAGTGGAAGGGCAAATTTGAAGTTAAATGGATCTTTGTCAAAGATGTCCCCAATAACCAATTACGGCATATTCGCTTAGAAAATAATGACAACAAACCAGTTACCAATTCAAGGGACACTCAAGAGGTACCCCTAGAAAAAGCTAAGCAAGTGCTTAAAATAATTGCTACTTTCAAGCATACCACCTCAATCTTTGATGACTTTGCACATTATGAAAAGCGTCAAGAAGAGGAGGAAGCCATGCGTAGGGTAAGAGTACAGTAATTTTTGTGTGTAGGGTCTTTTCATTGGGGTGGTGTGTATGGATGGATAGTCTTTAATGCCTTGTGGTGTTATATTCTGAGTTTAAGAACATTACCCTGAAGGAAACTGACCACTTAGCTTATGGAACACGACTCTGTAAACATCCCTGAAGGCCTGGGATGCCTTCCCAAGGGCAACCCTTACTCTGAATTTGCCTCCTGCGTATTCTTCATACTTCTCAGATGATACAGGTCTTTGAGTCCTGTTCATTAGAGCTCTGAATTCTGCATTCGTTATTAAGAACTGGCTAAGGATTCTAGTCACTGATCTTTTAACTTTAATTTTATGGGAATATGTATTTGGAGTTTGAGACAAACAGCTTTTAAATGTTTGAATGTTACTGATGTTGTGTTTATGATAAATAGATATTTTCCCTTAATATTCCTGAGGCATATTTATAATTTGTGCACTTACAGCATTTGTACAGAATATATTGAATAGTGAGGATCTGACTTTAGCAAGACAGCTTAGAACTGAGAGGAAGTGGACTTAGATGTAAACTGCAGAATTCGATTTCTGATTCTGTTATTTGCCCTCTGTGAGACTTTATGGGAGACTGACCCTGAAGTTAAATACTGTTTACACTTGCCTCAGGTTGGCCAGGGTTTGATCACAGAGCGGGACGGGCTGAGGATTGTTTTCTGTTCCAAACTACAAAAGTAAATTGCAGAGTTCTGTTTTTAGGAGGAGAAGAGAATGGATGGAGTAGGCAACTGGCAGATTTTCCATTCATAATACATATAAATTTCTAGTAAAGCAGAGCTCATTAGAAGCTTCTCCAGTAAATTAAGTTGGTTACGATGGAAAGCTTCTATGTAGAAATGAAGATAAAGCAGGAACTTCAACTTGTTCTGTATGTAAAACATCAGTGGTTTGTTTCTGTGTGAACCTAAGTATCTTGTGGCGTCTTAGTCTGTACAGAAGAGGGAACTCTTTCAAGTACAGTCCTCACTGCTCAATAATGTTGGAAATAATGATCCTAAGGCAGTAGTTTCCAAAACTTATGCCATACAAATATATACAGTTAAGGTGCTTCCTGATACCGCAGCTTCTTGAATATCCCACTCTAGGAAAATCTGATACATTTGATCAGAGGCCTGGTGTGCAAGCATCTCGGGTGATTTCTGGTGCTAGTGATCACTGTGCTAAATTTTGAATCAATTCAGCACAATACAACTGACTGTGAAAAGCACCACTCAGCCTTACCAATGAATTGCTGAATATCCTTGAGTTTTCTCCAGGTTAAATGTGGGAAGTGAGGGAAAAAGAGGATCAAGAGTAGCTTTTTTGAGCTCAGCAGTTGAGTCAGTGGCCCCACTGTAAGCACCTTTGCAGAGTGAATCAGAAGGAGTGATTGCGCTTTTCTTTCTCCCACCACTAAGGATAGGTCACCCTTGTACATATTCTCACATTTCTTCTCTACCCAATTTGAAAATTTATCCTAGTTTTATTTTTTTGTTATATAATTGTCTCAGGAATTATTTATGTTTTATAATCGTATATACAACAAAGATTTAAACTTAAAATTTTTGCATTTAAATTGTTTCATGGCTTACTGCCAGTCTTTTTATAACATGTCTAAACCCACCTTTGACATTTTAATTTTGAATCTAACTTACTACCATCATCAATTTTTTTTTTTTTTTAAGAAAAGTAATTTGGTAATTATTAAAGTGCTTCTAGATCCAAAAAATGCCTTTCTTTGGCCATGATATGTGAACAACAGTTTTATCTGGATATAGAAATCTTGGGTCACAGTCTTTTCATTCAGGCTTTGTTTTATAGTTTTCTATTTATAGTATATTATTTATAGTTTTATATTATGGAGAAGTCTGAGACCAGCCTAAATTTTCTTTCTTTGGAAATAGCTGTTTCTCTTTGTGTGCACAAAATTTATTCTTGCAGTGTGAACATGTGTGTGGAATGTGTGCAATGTGGGTCTCATAATTTTCCTTATTCCTTCATTTATAGGCCAAGTTTTTTTTATTCTCCCTAGTAATGTCAAAAAATAATACTGAATCTTGGTCCTTCAGTGCCATTGGTTCCTATCTTTATTATTGTTCTTTGCATTTGGAGAATTTCTCAGAATTGAACTTCCATGTCATGGATTTGACTGTTGACTCTAATTTGTAAGGCTTCCTGTTCCTCACAGACAGCAGTAGTTTGTTTACATTATCACATCCGTGTCTCCTTTTATACCTGTTGTTTTCTTACCTGAAGCCCTTGTTTCAGAGTCCATCTTGATTTTATCGAGCACAAAGATGACTGTTGAAAGCTTATTTCTGCTTCCTGTAATTACCATTTTTAGAAACTCCTTCCTTTTCCATAGCTTCTTTACCTTTCTCTTTTTAAAAATTAAAGTACAGTAAAGTTGAAAAATACCTTTTGCTGCCTCTTTCTAGTCAAGTGCTCCCTTCCCCCTTCTAGTAAGTAATTCTCTGATCTTTTCTCTGTCTCCGTAAGGCATTTTCCATAATTTCACATAAATGAAATTATAATATGTGAACTTTAACACTGGAGTCTTTTACTCAGCACTGTATTTTTTGAATTTATATTTTGCCAATCAGTTCTTTGTTCCTTTTAATTACTACCATTCCATTGTATGGATTTACCACAATTCATTAACCAATCATTCTTTTGAAGGACATCTGGTTGCTTTCAGATTTGGAAAATAAAAGCTTCTATAAATGTTTGTATTGTATAAATCTTAACAAAATTTTAAAAAGTCTTACAGTGAAAGTCGCTTTTTTGGGGTGTACAGTTCTGTGAATTGTAACACATTTGTAGATTTGTGTAACTACCGCAACCAGGTTATAGTATCCCTCAGATTATCTTTTTCTGCCCTCTTCGTCTTTTATCTTGCCCCTATGTCTATCTGAATTCATTGCAGTTTGGTTAGTGTCTGTGTGTGTGTGTGTGTGTGTGTGTGTGTGTGAAAAAAATATTTTAAGACTCCTGGCTTTTTCTTTAAACCAGACAGAGATCATCTGGATCAGGTGTTTGCCCTGAAATAGGTTGGTTTCTGTGTGGTGCTTTAGTGCTGATGTTAGTTGCATATTGTCTTTCCATGGCAGATGCGAAGATGAGAGAGCCATGATGTATTGAGTTGGCCAAAACATTTGTTTGGGTTTTTCCAGAAGATGCAATGGAAAAACCTGAAAAAAGTTTTTGGCCAACCCAGTATGTTATTGTGACAAGTTAAGTGATTCATCAGTGAAGGCTAAGAGGGAGAGCCAGTGCCGAGGACATACTAGTAGCTAAAACTTGACTCTCCTTAGACCTTGAAACCACCACATCAGGAAATCATTTCCCCCACTGATTAACTGTTTGGCATTTGGGACATCATGTATCCTTGCCATTTTTTCCCTGGTACTGTTACTCATTTGTGTATTTCCTCTTAGACATGCTTGTGTTTGCACTCTAGCTTTCCAGCAAAAATTGCTTTCAAATACTCTGGGCATCCTAGTGATGAAGGATGTGTTCCTTGTCTGTTGTAGTCCTTTTTGGCTCCATAAGAAAGGACAAATCAGTGGTGTTTGCTAGGATTTCCTTTACTGGTTATGCCTCTTTTCTTTTTTAAATAAAAGGAGAGGCAAGTCATTATCCTAGTATTCACTTTTAATATGACACCTTCTGTCTTGTATTCAGCTGAAATTCCTCAAAGCTTCTGATACCCTGGAAGTCACACTTCCCCAGGTGACCTTGGGTAAAGTAGGGTTTCTTAAATGACACATGAAATGGAACTACTTGTAACAGAAAAGACTTAATATTTGTAAGAGAAAAATTTGCCTGGATTAAAATCTCTTCATCAAAAGAAAGTTAAGTAAGTACTTAAGTAATACTTTAAAGGAAGTAAAAAAACGTGCTAGGAACTGGTAGGAATTTAACATAACTGACCAAAGACAGTTATATATAAAAACTCCTGTGAATTAGTTTAAGAAAAAAATAGTCCCATACAGAAATGGGCAAAAGATAAGGATAGTCCTTTTAAGAGAAAGGAAACAAGTATGACTAGTAAGTATAAAAAGGTATTCAGTCTTAATTCAGGAAATGAATTAAGAGTTAATTCAAGACTAAAATGAGAAAATATTTTTTATATCTACTCACTTGGCAAAATTAAGAAATTTGATAATAGCAAGTATTGGAAGGAGTGTATACCAACAGAATGTCTTACGTGTTTGCAGATGGGCGCATTAAATTGATACAGCAGGTAGTTTGGGGCAGGTAGTTTTGCATTTTCTTAACAAAGCTGAACATTTCAGTACCTTACAATTCAGCAGTTCTCCTCTAGGATATGCACCTAAGAAAAACTTCCCACATACCCCAGATACATACAAGAACGTTCTTAGAGTGTAGTTGACAGTAGTAAATAGCAGGAAACAACCTAATGTCATCCGCAGGAGCAGTGCTTGCCTCATACGGGTTTTTTGAGAGTACGTTTCATACATCATGGCTCTTTACCCCAAAAATGTATCGTGTATATTTTCTAAGGATAAGGTTGTTCTCTTAGTTACCATGATATTCTTTCAGTTCGCCCACAGTGTCCTTTTAAGTGTTTTGGGTTTTTTAGCTCTTTTTTTTTTTTTTGTAGTATAGGATCTATAAAGATTGGAACAACCCAAGCAATTTTGAATAATAACTATTTTAGAACATCTATGCTAACATGACTTCAAATCTTTGTCTTCTCCAAGTTTGAGAAACTTTTTTCCTGTACTTTCCTTCTTTTTTTTTTTCAGGCAGAGAAAGATTTATTATGAGAAGAAAGAAAGTGACTGGCTTTAGAGAGAAACCAGTGCTCACCCTTTACAGCCAACCCTCCTTAGTTTATCTTTAGCCCACAGCTGGGGTCTTGTGATCACGGGTCTCACAGCAGGTTTTCCTGTACTTTCTAATAGAACTTTTGTAATTTAAAATTTTACATTTAGTTTTGTGGTTACTGTAATTTCCTTTCTTTTCTTACTATGTTTATGTTTTTCTTTAAGTTGTTGAGCTGACTTGTGGTAACAGACAAGAAGTGTAAAGAGCTAATTTCATCTTGTCATTGCTAGAGGTTTTTTTTTTATTGACTAATTTTTTTCTTCCCCTTCTGGTTATTTTGGCAGTGGAGGAATTCCCCACCTTTCTTTGCCAGCACAGCACCCTATGGAGGAGATGATCACACATAGCCTGTTGAGTTATATAAAACTTGGAAAGTTCTGGTTATATAAAACTTGGAAAGCCAGATTTTCTCGTTTATAGTGAAAGGGTAGTTGTGAAGCTTAAAGCTAAAGGAAAAATTAATGCCAGTGTCATTGTAGTATTTGTATAGTTCTTCATTTTTAGATTTGAACACACAATTTTGTTATATTTGATTAAAATCAAGCTTGACAAGGAAAAAAAAAAACAGGCAAGACGGATCCTCTAAATGAAATAGGTAATTCAGAGACCAGAAAGTAATTTATAAAACAAAACTTGATTTGTTAAGAATCGTATGTAAAAAGAAGAAAATCAGAAAATGTTCTTGGAAATGAAAAACACTATCAAATTTTTAAAAAAAAATCTTTTTAAGCAAGTGGATTAATACAGTGTTAATGTTTTAGTTCTGAAATTTTAAATCAAAGAAATTTCCAAATGTGGAGCAACAATGATGAAAAATACAAGGAGTGGAAGACATGGTGGAAAGGAGATCCACTGCCTCTAAAGGAAAAAACAGTCAGAGGGCAGAATGATTAAAGAGAACTTTCCAGAGCCAAGAGATGTATGTTTTCAGAATGAATGGGCTCACTGAGGAACCAGCAGGATTATTTAAAATTTTAAAAGAAAAAAGGTAAAGAGACAAGCTTTCTGAGCAAAAGACAGATTATATGCCTACTACCTATAAGCCACAAAGGAAGGAGAGTCAGACTACTATCAAAATTCTCTCATCTACAACTCTGGACACATACACAGTCTGATTTTGTTGTGTAGGGGAATGGGGCATAGAATCAGGCTCTTGAAGATGAGTGTTAAATTATATCAGTGAGGGACGAGTGCAAAATAAAATTTTCAGGTGTACAAGAGCTTAGCTACATATCCTAGAAAAACTTGAAGAGGTATTTCAGCAGAATGAAAAAGGAATTCAAGAAGGATGACAGCTGCTAGCTGGTTACATTAGAATATCCTCTGTAGAGACTCTATGCGTTTTGAGTCAGACAGTCCTCATTGTACAGAGTGAATCTCAGGGCTGTAACCATCTGCCTGCTCTGTCTGTTAAATGGCATTGTGGTCTTTGAAGCCTGACAGAGACACGAGCCCTTGGTTGGGATGCCCTGAGCACTCATGGTTGGAGTTGCTCTATGATTCTAGGATTCTTTGCGAGTCCTTAGCACCTAATGCTTGGCCTATAGTAGGTAAAGTCAAGGACGGTCACTGGAACTAAAATAGTGAGCTCTGTTGTAGAGAAGAAGAGAGTATAGCATTCACTGTGATAAATTGCTCATCATATACAATGGGAGGGCTTCCTTCATAGCCCAGTCGGTAAAGAATCTGCCTGCAGTGCAGGAGACCTGGGTTCAATCCCTGGGTCAGGAAAATCCCCTGGAAAAGGAAATGGCAACCCACTCCACTGTTCTTGCCAAGAGAATCCCATGGACAGAGGAGCCTGGCAGGCTACAGTCCACGGGGTCACAAGAGTCGGACACGACTTAGCAACTAAACCACCACAACCCTACAGTGGGAATCAATAATGTATATATTAGTATGCCAGTTAAAGTTACAGTGGTAGCCTGTCCGAGGAAGTTAAAATAGAAAGGACTTTAGGAGGGTAGGGGAGCTTTACTTTCTTTAACTTGCAATTGAGTGTGTTACTGCAAAATAAAAAACTGCTAATGTCTGGAGTATATTTGCCCAGTATAAATTCGAGTCTACATAGCCATCTTAACTATTTAGGTAACATTTTACTGAAACTTTACTTTGTTATAATGACTGCATCATTTAACTTCTACTGTATTCTTTCATTCTTACAAGTCCTTATTGATCAGTAAACAGACTGAGGTGAGATTTTTAGTTTAATAGATTTTTAATTCCATATAAGAAATAATTAGTGTTTTTGAGTACCTGTAACTTTGGGGTACACTTCTAAAATATGATACTCTTTCCTTAGAAAGAGATGAAGCCCTGCAGCTTAAACTGAAACAAGCAAGATATAATTGTAATAAAATCCCTATTAAATAGTCTCAATTTCCAGAACAGTCTGTATAATTTAGTCATTTATGCTATTTTATATTGTTGAGTATTTCCAAAGAGTAAGTTTTAGTCCCTGATAGAAGTTTTTTCACAGTTGGAGCAATTTTGATTCTGAGATGAGATGATGTTAGGTCTGTCTCAGAGTAATCAAGTTTGTGTTGATACAGAGGAAATTACTTGAACAGTAGGTATATCTTTGTCAACAGTAAACATTTTCCTGGCAGTTCTATACTGCTTTTTCTCAAGTGGAACATTTAGTTTAATGCTTTCTCATTGTCAGATTATAGTTGTTAACTGTTGTATGGTTGAAGTTGTCTGTTAGTGAGTTCATTATGGTGAACAGAAGCAAACTCAGTGTATAAAATCCCACTTTTCATTTGATCCTCACTGTAATAAAAGATTTCTCTGGAAGATAGGTTTTGGCCCAGGATGTATCATACTTGATAGAATAAACTTACATATTTAAGTGAGTAATTCTATGATAAAATCTTGAGTGGTCTGATCTTCACTGTAGAAGATTTCTCTGGAAGATAGGTTTTGGCCTAGGATGTATCACACTTGATAGAATAAACTTACATTACATATTTAAGTGAGTAATTCTATGTTAAGACATTGGGTGTTCTTCTGAATAGTCAAGATGGTTCCATTTTTATTGTAGTAACACTCTATTGTTAGCTTCATAAATAACTCATATCTATTACGGTGTGAACAATCATCCTTAAATTGAATGGTATTTCAACTGTTTCTTTTTCTTCAGCAGCAAATGCATGATTACAGTCAACCCTCCATGTCCACAGATAAGAACCTGTCGATATGGAACCCATGGATACAGAGGGCCAGCTACTGTGAGGGCCTTGAGCGACCTTGGATTTTGATATCCACGGGGGTACTGGAACCACCTCCCTGCAGCACATAAAGTAAAAGACCTAGGATGTAAAAAAGCTACATGTGAACAGATTCACTTACGAATGACAGTCTGGAATATAATAAGTTTATTATTTTCATTTTATCATAGTCCAAAACCTCCCTCCAAAATAGGGTTGCATGTTGATTCCTCTGCTTGTTTTTAAGAACTTGTTACTGGGTCCCAGATAAGTTCCCCCCGCACCCCTGCCCCCACCAGAACCCTATCGTGAATCTTGCGCTAGTCATCCTTTATCACCATATATTTAGACCCTGTGTGTTCTCTTCTTAACTGTTCCCTTATTCATTCAACAGATAAAGGTTTACCAGTAAGCCGCTTAAGGTAAATAGCCCTTGCTTTGTAGAACTAAGAGTTTGGGGAGAGACAAATATAATTGTAAAATTTTGTAGTTTTCACTGTTGAAAACTTCATGACTCTTATGGAATTTTTTTGCTAAGTATTTTATATTTTTTTCTGCTGTTTTAATTTGTATTTTCAGTCTTCCCAGTTGTTTGCTACAAGCTTATAGTGATGTCCTATATTGCGTGACTGTACTAAATTCACATATCAATTCTAGTAGTTCTAATAGAACATCTAGGATTTCCTGCCTAACAGTCATATCATCTGCCAGTAGAGACCATTTTATTTCTTTTTGATTTTTATGCTTTTTTCTTAAAGTTTATTACTTATATAGTGTTAAAAGGAAGTAAGTCATTTACCTGTAATGTTTAGGTGATGACCCCTCTGAGGACACTGAAGAAAATTTTTGTTTTAAACTCTCTCCTACCTTTAAGGGTATGGGAGTTCTTAGCTCATCTGTTAAGCTGTGTCAAAAAGACATGGGCTGGCGAGTAAACTTCCTCCCAGAGTTCATCTCCACAGGCCGAATTCTAGGTGTTGGTCTTGAGATCTCCCATGCCTTTGCTGAAATCTGGGTGGGGAAGAGCCGTCAGATACCTGTATCTGCTTGGTTGATACCTAGCCCTCTATTCATGGAGAAGAGAGGGAGGAGAGATTTTTCTGCAGACTGTTTTTTTGTTTTGTTTTTTTTTTTTGAATTGTCATTTGTTATTAAAAATAAAAATTGAGTTCTGTGAATCACTTTTGGAAAGTTTGTATCCTAAAGATGTCTGAAGTGCTGTCTCCTGAACCAGCGCTAGAGGCTTCCTCCTTTTCCAGGTCTGCTGGGCCTTGGCTCCTTTGTGTAATTCAGGTTTCCTGTCTCCCTGTGTTACTTCTGTGTCATATGTACTTGGTTTTAAAACAACACTAAAGGTTATATCACTGATAGATGGCTCGTTTTTCCTTAGTCTCATGCTTTTAGTGGTCTGTGAGTAATAGCATATCCAGAGATTTCTCATAGTCAAATGTTTATTTAATACTGACAGTATCAAGCACTGTTCTAGATCTTGTCATATAAATGTGGGGTACTTGAGGGTTTTTTCCTAAAGCAGAGGTGTTGATGACCTTGTAGACTTCAGGAGGAATTGAATTTTGTTGAAGGACTTTATACCATGCTGAGGACTTGCAAATTTGTATACTCACGCTGGACCTTTCCTTCTTTCTCTAGACTCATGTATCTAATTGCCTATGTAACATCGTCACAGTTGTTTCATAAGCATCTTAAATCCAATATGGCTTCTGTTTCTTTGTCTGCCCCAGACCTGCTCCCCCTTTGTAGAGGGCCATTGTCCTTCCAGAATAATTTGTTATTTCTCTTTCACACTCCATATGTAAACCAGTCTGTTGGTCAGTCTTGTTGGCTCTGTTTTCAGAATATATCCTGAATCCAAGTGCTTCTCACTAGCCCTGCACCCTTCATTATTATCATTACCATGTTGGAGGATTGTTGTGCTGTCCTTACTGCCTTCCTGCACCTACCTGTGCTCCTCTCCACACTCTGTTATCATCAGAACAGCCCATAAGAGATCCTTTTGGGACAAGTGAGACTGGATTCAGTTTTCTCATGCTTTTCTGAAGTTAGTATCAAAGTATTACTAACCTCAAAATACATCAAGAAATATTCTTTCTTTTCCTTATCTCTAATTCTGGGATAATTAATCAAATGCATTTATGAAACTATGAATCTGGTAGTTTTTAGTTTTTTAATTGTCAGTTAAAGTTCTTTAGTTTTTATAAGTCTCTTCAAGTCTTCTCTTTACTGTTGAGTTTGTTTTGGCACGTTGTATTTAATAAATAATATTTTTAGCAAGTTGTTGGTTTTGTCTCAAACATTTTTGGCACATTGGCATTTGGGACCCTATGGACTGTAGGGTCCTTTTCCAGGTCTTGTAGGTCTTCCAGGGTCCTCTGTCCATGAGCTTCTCCAGGCAAGAATACTGGAGTGGGTAGCCATGCCCTTCTCCAGGGGATCTTCCCCACCCAGGAATTGAGCCGGAGTCTCCCACATCACATGCATATACTTTTTACTGTCAGAGCCACCAGGGAAGCCTCATATTGGTGTTAATCAGATCAGATCAGTCACTCAGTCATGTCCGACTCTTTGCGACCCCATGAATCGCAGCATGCTAGGCCTCCCTGTCCATCACCAGCTCCCAGAGTTCACTCAGACTCACGTCCATCGAGTCAGTGATGCCATCCAGCTATCTCGTCCTCTGTCGTCCCCTTCTCCTCTTGCCCCCAATCCCTCCCAGCATCAGAGTCTTTTCCAGTGAGTCAACTCTTCGCATGAGGTGGCCAAAGTACTGGAGTTTCAGCTTTAGCATCATTCCTTCCAAAGAAATCCCAGGGCTGATCTCCTTTAGAATGGACTGGTTGGATCTAATAGTATTTTAAATTTTTTTTAGCTATATCAGTCTTCATATTATTTACGCTTTCCTTTTTTAAAAATGAGTCTTTTCTAGAGATTTTTCTATTGTTAGCTTCTTTTACCTCCTCCCCCCAACATCAGTGTTTATTTTTGTTTTCTTGTGCTGTCTTTGTTTTTTGTTTTCTGTTAAATTGTTCTCCTGGGTCTTATATTCTACTTTGGGGGACTTAACTGCTGCTCCTTTCCTAACATACTGAGTGGATGATGAGCTCATTTTTCAGCTGAAAAGTATATATATTTTCAAATCAACACTTGTAAATTTCTAAGTGCTATTTGAGGGCTTAGATTTAGTATATTGTACTGGTGTAAAAACTTTGGAATTTTTGTTATGGTTTTTTGGGAGACTTTTAGAAGTGTTTTAGAATTTCCAGTGTGGAAACATTTTGTCGTTGTTACCTGTTTGCTGTTAAAATTGATGTCAGAAAATGTGATCTGTATGATACCTATTCCTTGGTATTCAGGTTCATTTTCTGGTCTAACATGTAGTTCCTTTTTGTAATTGTTCATTGTGTACCCTGCTGTAATTATTTGGCTCAGTTTTCTGTTTTCTGTATATTCAGTCTTTATTTTCACCAATTTGTCTTTATCAATTACTGAGAGAAATGTGTTTAATTCTCCTACTACAATTAAGAACCTATCAGATTTTCTTTGTAATTCTGACAACTTTTAATATACGTAAAGTTGTATTTTTAGCTTAATACTGCTGTAATTATAAAATGTTTTTCATTCAATATGTGATTGTTTATCTCTAACAATGGTTTTTGCCTTTAGAATCCACTATAACTGTATATATCAATCAAGTATATACAGTTGATTGATTCAGTCTTCATCTGGCTTGTTTTTCAGTATTTTTAACTTTTCTGTCTCCTTATGTTTAAGGTTAATTTCTTGTAAATCATTTTTTAATACAAATTTGAGCTCTTTTGTGGTTCTGTTGAACCTACATGTTTTGATGGCTTTATTTAAATGTGTATTTCTGCTGCTTTATATTTGTGCTTTCTCATTAATCATTTCATGGGGAAGAATGAACAGTGAGCCATTTGTTACCTCCTGTGTTTTATAATCCAGCTAATTATAGCAGGCTTCACCATTTCTCGTACAAATCTGTTTCCTTCAGCTGAGAAATACACTTCCTTTATGTTTAGGCTGATTTTTTTTTTAAGCTTTAGGTACCTTGTAAAATTAGACTGTAACTTCCTGGTTCCAAATTATTATTACTTTTTTCCAATTTGGGGGGTCTTTTTCCTTTATGCTGTTGGATTTTTGTTTTTGTTTATCCTTTTGGAAATTAGCTTGCTTTGTGTCTGTTTTCATTTTTGTTTTATTCTTTAATTTCAGAATATCCCACTGATACTTATGGGTGCATAAAATAGTTTATTGGTGGTTATTTGTATAGTAGGACATTTATTTGTTAAACTTTCTGTGTTAAATACTGTTATTCAAGTTGTAGAAATATACACAAATGAAGAAGGAAGGGCTTCAGTAACAAAGAACTTTAGGTTGTCTTTAAAATCTTAAATAATTTTCTGATGTCACAGAGGATGGGACATCAATTTTACCATTTTCAAAGTATGCACATATTTATTATGGAATCTGTATTACTCATGAAAAAGGAGTAGTGAAACCAAAAATAGAGTCTTAGGATGTATTAGACACAAGTGGCTTTCAAACTATGGTCCTTGGACTGGAAGCATTAGGATCACTTGTGAACTTGTTAGAATTGTAGGCTCAAAAAATAAGTATTGCAGGTGGATATTTGGTTAAAAACCATCATGAAAACGTCACTCAGTTTAACTTTTGTTCAAGGGATACCTGCTTTCTTAAAAGGAATTATTAGTAATAAGTATTAATATTTATTCATATGAAGAATTATGCTGAATGTGAGAGTATGACATGGAGAAATTAACACTGAAAGCTTAATTGAATGCAACTCTAATGCACCTCTTTTCCTTTCCTCCTGACCCTACCTCAGCCAGTAGTTTTCAGATTGCTTCACAGAACTTAACAGTCTATTTGATACTTAACCATCAAGAACTCATGGAAGGGGCTAGAAATACATTTATTGTAGCAGCCTCACGTAAACAAAATTCTGTGGGAAAACAGGGCTGTGGAAGGGACCTATAATCTCTTGAACTGGGTCTTTGTATTTGGAATTGTTTATTTTAAAATGGCTTGTGGTACTCCCACTGAGGTGTGTGTAGGTAATAGTGAATCGTTTTTGCCTAACTACTTGAATTAGTATTTGAAGAACTTCTTATGGACATGGTTTTCTTTCTATGTGCATCTAATTTAAATCGCTAAACAATGATGATGTTTCCTTAAAGGTCTTTGTGTTTTTCTTTCAGGAGAGAAATAGAAACAAACAATAACCCTATGAAGATGTCCTGTTAGAATCACAACACTAATGATGTAGACTCTGGAAATGCCTAATAAGTCAAAGACAACGTTATTAAAGCTTTTTTCTGCTTAAGGTGACATCTTTGAACTCTAACAACACAGAATTGACTCTTCTTGTAATGGTTTTCATCAGCGCGTCTGCCCTTATACTCTCACCAAACACACTTGAGAACTGTAACTCCGTCAAGCACTTTCTGTCCTGAAGCTTTTACCAGTATCTGCTGTCTTTTGTAATTATGCATCCTAGCTAAGGCACAGAAGACTGAATGAATGCAAGGATTCATTAACTCTTTGAATTTGTTAAATACTAACAGTTAACCATTAGAAGTGGTTCAATGATGTAAGAGTCACACTGCTTCAACTTTTTCTTTGTTGTAGTTTTTAAATTGTCAATTTTTAGCTATTTGACAGATTAAAAGCAAAAGAATCATGCCATACTTAGTCCTGGAGTTCAAGTCTAAATGTTTATGTGAAAATTATTGTAGTAAACTTTTAATATGGCAAAGCAACCTTAAGCTCTATTTTAGCCAAATGAAACATAATCTGAGATTATATTAGAACATTTCCCTTGTCTTCAAACTGTTTGGTGTAACAGAATATTGATATGCAGCTTGGTGGGTCTCACCAGTTAATGCACATTCTTCTCCCCTCCTTCCCCCAATAATATGTATACTGAAAAATGTGCATTTGTCTGAGGAATTATTTTGTTTGCTACCACTTAATGAATCTCAAAATTTTGAGTAATGTACCTCAGTCTAATCAGACTTTTTATGACCTTTATAACTACATTTAAAACCCTTAATTCCTATTTCTGGGTGTTTGCGAGCCTGATTGCTATCATGAAGTAAAAATTTATTACTCTAGGTATTCACTAGCTAAATAAACATAGTTCTTGTTTAGCAAGCATATATTGTTCCTCAAGTCCTTTCTCCGGCTTTTGCGGTGTCCTGGCATCCTTAAAATATTTGAAAATATGGCCTTGATCCATGGATTAAATCAGTATCTAAGTGAATGTGTTGATGTTTTATTGATCAGATCTATATAAATGGGAATACAGCATATATCTGGGTATTCTTATAGTTATCTTTTTAACATCTTATTTTTTTCATTAATGACATATCAACGTTAATTTTGTATCTTGAAACAAATTGATTTTGTATAATTAAACGTGTCAAGCATCTGTATTACCTGATTTGATGGCATATGGTTATGAAATAATGTACTGCCCCTTATATTACGGTTCCAAAAGGAGAAAGCTATGTAGAAAGATACATTAAGGATGGAAATAGCAATATAGTAGATTTGAATACCTTGGTGTTTTGCGTTACTCCACTTATGTTTACATCATGTTTAGAAATGTTTTCATTACTATGGTCTTTGGTCACTTCAACTCAAAAATTTAGTGACAGATATTTCTTTGAAGCTTTCATTTATATGATTTTTTGTACAATATTTTCTTAAAATGTACAAATACTGTATTCAGGTGAAAAAAATACAGTATTTGTAGATAAATTGTAGTGACTTCACAGTGCTTTGGTAGTCCCAGCATAGTTATCAGTGTTTACTGAAGGGAACATCAAAATATTAATAGTGTATTACAAAAATCAAGACTTTCTTAAAGGAAAATTGCACCTATTTTACCTTTTTCAGAGTAAGCCATGAAATCTTGTAAGATATCTCTTAACTATTTATAATGAAAGTTGGCGTTTGGGTGTAGTCCCCGCAGCAGCGTTCCACGTCCCTTGGGTTATATGGTGGGACGGGTCAGAGGACTGTTGTCACTCTGAAGGTCCTGTGGGAGAAAACTGTGCAGGAGTGACCTGTAGAAAGGCTCTGAGTCCTCTGAGCTGCTCTTTTTCTTGGTGCTTTATTAGCAACTCTGAATATTTTTTATAAAACTAGTTGTTATTATTCACAGATCGAAACTTGTTTAATTTACAGTAGGTTTCTGTGTAAGAAATGTCACAGAACACTCAACAGGCAGGCTGATTGCAATAGCAGACTCAGAAGTGTCACCTGTAATTCTACTCGTGGTGAGGAGTTCCTCCCAGTGCCTTTAACCTGGATTTCTAATATTAAGTGAAATGGGTGCAGCATTCCTTTGGGAAAAACAAAAACAAAACTTTTCAATCGGTGAATTTTTTTCCCCCTCATTTAAGTTTTCTTCAGAGTACCTACTTCTCTGCCTTCTTGGTCTGTCAATGTACAGCAGAATGTTTTTCCTCTTAAGTGAAAGGATCGCAGGTTGTCCCATTAGCACAAGGAATGGGAGGTTTCTTAACTCCCGGGACCCAGAAGAGTGAGAAATTGGGCTCTTCAACAGGAGACTGACCCGATATTTTGAGCAATCACAGATTGAGACATTATTGGCCCAGTAAACTCCTTGCCTAATGTTTTTCCAAGATCCGGTTTGAATGTTTCTTAATTAAAGTTTATCTTATATGGGTGTTTTATTTTGAAAGGTATTATATAGTTTGTATATTTAACAGTAAGGGGGAAAATGTAACCAAAATTAGTATTCTTTCTCTATACATATTGGTACTTGAAGACTCCTTTCAGAAGAAACCCCAGCCTTTTCCTGAGTTCAGTCCTTGTTTTAACTTAAGTGATCTTTTTAATTCTGAAGCTGTGTTCTTTTTGAATACCATGCATGGGGGTTAAAGCTGATGTTAAAACAGTTTGCAATAAAAAAAAAAAAGAATCAGCTTAAGTCATTTAATCATTTCAAGTGCATTCTGCATCCTATAAACATAAGTTTGAGAAATTTAAGAGAATTGTGTTTCATTAAGTTTTGCATATCTTTTGTTATGCCATGTAAATTCCCTTTTTCATATGATTAAAGAAAGGTTATGATAAAATGATTAGTTCATTTACATTCACTTGTAGCAATTACATGAGAATTTGAATTTTGTCGTGTTTGGGTTTGTTCATTCCTGTGAATGATGGTACAGTTAGGTGAGATTTTCTGTTATGGTACCCAAACTCACCATTTGGTCCTCTTAATCTTTGAGGGTTTCAATAAAAATTGTTCACTCATATCTGTGTTCTTTCCATTTTATCTTTATAAATATACATTGCCTTCCAGAAAAATGTTAACGTTTTTGCCAACTCTGTTAGGAATTTCCTGATTGACATATTTCTCAAGTACAAATAGATTATATCACTTTATTTAGTTGGCCATTTGAAATTAAGTAGGGGAATTACAGAGAGGAGGAAGGCTAACAGTTTATCCTAATCTTTATCCACTCCAGTGAGCTTATTGAATTATATACCATTAATACTAAACTTAGAGGAAAAGAGAAAGAGGCTTATTTAATGGGAGGAAGTCTTGGTACCAGCTGTCTAATGACCATAACCTCCCATTCTTGGGACCAGGGAATGCTTTTTAATAGTGTGTACATTATCCTTTGGGCTGGTTACAGCTTATGGAGGTAGGGTGGTGGTGACTCTGAATGGTGTGTTGGTAATCGTAGCTGGGCTCTGTAAAGCACTTGTTCAGACGGGGGAAACCAGAGTTTAGTTTTGTGCTGCATACAACACAGTTAGCCTGCGATCAGGACATTGTTTTACAGACACCCCAGGTGTCCACACTGTGGCATCACTGGAAGCCCCCTTCTTACTGTTCGTCTCCTAAACAGAAGGTTTGCCTCACTTCAGCAGCTTATATTTGAGGCTACTTGTTTCTGGTTGGGACTCTTACTGGCTTGGCTTTATCTTCATGACATTAGATTCAGTAATTCTAGCCTAGGAACAATCTTGCAGTTAGAAGCTAAGTGACCTAAGTTGTTTGCTTGCTTAGTTGACCCATGAACAACACAGGTTTGAACTACATGGGTCCACTTGTACATGGACTTTTTTTAGTAGTAAATATGAGTGTACTGCACAATCAGGTTGACTGAATCCGTGGACTCGGTCATTTCCTAATCTTGACGTGTAATCTTTCCCCATCTCTCTTGGTGCATCACAGTGAGGAGCAGAAGTCGCTTGTAAATCACCCACAGATAGGACAGTTTAAATACAATTTATTTATAAACATTGCACTAAATTCAGAATGTGTCTAGTCCATAACTTGAGTTACTTGTACAACATTGGAACTAATTGTAAATAAAAGTTGTTATAAAATTTAGTGTTCAAGTAACATGTGAGTTCAGAGTTTGTAGCACTGTGGGTTGGGGCTTCCACATCCCTTCCTGCTACGCTGGGCCCTTCCAAAGAATACCCCTTACTTAACACAGTCAGAGTTTAGCTGCTGGAATGTCATTTTGAAACATCGTTGGCTACTTCTGACATGTTTGTAACCCGAGTAGAATTATTGTATAGAGGAGGATTTTAGAATTGGAAATTGGAAAGTCAAACAGTCACTCTTTTTTTATCCCCCCTTAGGAAATTTACCCATTTCATGGATAGGTTGCAGTTGCTCTACATTTTACCCTATTAATGTAGAAAATACTGAAATAGAAGCTGCTTTGTAAAATGAAAGACAAAACATTGTATCCAAAGATAAACTATGTTTTACACAATGGTTCCTTTTCCCTTAGTATTAAATTTTAAATATCTATTTCTTTTTGTTAAAATGATTATTTTACATACTCCATAAGTATATCTGCATCACAAACAGCTCAGTAATTCTCATACTGTTTCTAGAGGCTTGTAATAGGAAGCGCACACGATTCCTTCTAACTGGTAGACTGACCCTGAACAGATCACTGTGTGGTCAGTGCTGTTAAGTTCAGGAGGTTGGCATAAAATGCATCTTAGCTTCTTTGCAGTTCTGAATTTTTACAACTTTATGATTTAAATCACTTTCTAAGCTTGACTTACTCCGGCAATGAGTGTTCGTTCAAAAGTAAGTCTGGAAACCAGTAAAATTTATGATAGTTATCTTTTGTTTATTTCAAAATATAGGTACTGAAAACCTCAAATTTGATTAATTGCCTCTGATAAAATACAGCCACTACTTCCCTTCACTGAGTCTTGGAAGTCTAGTGGTTCAAACCGTGATCTTAGCGACCTCATGGACTGCAGCCCACCAGGCTCCTCTGTCCGTGGGATTCTCCAGGCAAGAGTACTGGAGTGGGTTGCCATTGCCTTCTCCCGGCTACAGTCCATGGGGTCGCAAAGAGTCATCAGGACTGAGCGACTTCACTTTCACTTTCTCTTCTCACAGAACAACTGAGAAAACGGTACAGAGAGTTTCCATCTACTTTGCACCCAGTTTCCTTTCTTGTTAACATCTGCCATTAGTCTGGTACATATGTTGTAATCAATGGATTGATATTGATGTGTTTTTTTTTTTTTTTTTTCTAATTTTTGTGTGTTTTTACCGAATGTCCTTATTCTGGTTCAGGGCCCCATCAAAGATAGATACCATATTACTTTTCAGTTGTCATGTCTCCTTGGATTCCTCTTGACCAAGATGGTTTCTCACACTGGGTTTTGATGACCTTGATAGTACTGAGAAGAACTGGTTAAATATTTTGTAAAGTACTCCTTCTTTGGAACTTATGTCTTCCTTATGATTAGACTGGGGTTACAAGTTTTTGGGAGAAAGACCACACATGGGTAAAGCTGCCATTTCTACCACATCATGTCAAGGATACATACCACCGACATGCACCTGTTGATTTGACTTTGACCGCTTGGCTGTGGTAGTGTCAGATTTCTCAAGTCACTCTTCCCTCCTTTCCATGCGGGGCTTTGGGAGGAAGTCACAGTCCATACTTGGGTAGACAGTTACACTCTTCCTTCATCCTTGTGTTTATAAAGAGGAATACAGGAATCTTACTACTACCTAGGCTCATCCTGGCAGGCTCGTGTGTCCTTTTTACTTTTATTAATTGGAGGATAATTGTTTTACAATGTTATATTGGTTTCTACCATACAAAAACGTGAATCAGCCTTAAGTATGCATATATCCCCTCCCTCTTGATCCTCCCTCCCACTCTAGGTCATCGTAGAGCCCCCGGCTAAGCTCCGTGTGCTATACAGCAGCTTCCCCATGTATTTCACACATGACCGTGTATATATGTCAGTGCTACTCCCCTTTTCACTTTTATCTCTTTAGAGCTACCCTCCCCTCCCTCTTTTTCTTTCCTCATTTCTCAACAGTTAGTTGTATTTTGGAGGAATTCTAATAGAGATTCATACCTCCTCCCTGAATGGATTCTAATTGTGTGTATAACAGTGCAGAGGTTTTAATAAAGGGAGTGAAGGTGTATTAATAGGGAAAAGTTAGATGGTAGCTGATTATCTTGGTCTTACGTATAAGAACAGATAGTCATTCAAATTTGCCTGGATTGAAAACCCAGAGGTAAGAGTTAAACAATATTATGGTTAGAATGATGCACTCCTTTTAAAGAAGGTGATTTAAATAGTTCGGCATCCTTTTTGATGGAATGGTTTTGAAATATTTCTGAGTCTGCTGCGTAATATTCTCGCCAAGAGCCTAGACTTTGGAGACTGATAAACCTGTACTGGAATCTGGGTGCACTAGGCTCCGAGCCTAGATTTCCTCATCAGTTAAAAAAATAAAGGGATGAGTATTAGTCACTCAACCGTGTCTGACTCTTTGCGACCCCATGATCTATAGCCCGCCAGGCTCTTCTGTCCATGGAATTCTCTAGGTAAGAATACTGGAGTGGGTAGGTAGCCATTTCCTTCTCCAGGGGATCTTCCTGACCCAGGGGTAGAACCCAAGTCTCCTGCATTGCAGGCAGATTCTTTACTGTCTGAGCTACCAGGGAAGCCCCAAAAGGAGTGAGAATGGAGCCTATTTCAGAAGGATTAAATAAAGCGGTGAGCACAACCCCTGGGTCTGTGGCAAGACTGTAAGTGTTAACTTGCTCTTTTGTTTCATGTGGAAAATTTAAGATTTATTGATTACCACTGGACATTTCTTAGGATAATCTTCACTACTCAGATGCAGTAGAAAGTTTGATTATTTTCAGTTCATAGTGTTACATGATTGAAATCCTGAGGACAGGCACTGCCTGTCTAAAGTTTAGTTAAATTATTATTTATCTTTGTTTTTTGCAATTTTGGGTTTTCAGTGACTGTCAGCCATTGTTTTTCAAAGTAAGTAAAGTGCAACAACACAGTTAGTTAATCCTGCTAGAGCAGAGCAGACAGTAAAACCAAAGGCAAATTAGACTAAAAGGAGAGCAAATGGAATAACAAGAATATCTATAAGCAATATAAGAAAATAAAGGCAAAGATGAAAATTAGATCAAGAAATTTTGCTGTAACTAAGACCTGGCACTGCTAAGTAAATGTGTGTGCTTAGTTGCTCAGTCATATCCAACTCTGTGCAACCCACTGGACTGCAGCCACAAGGCTCCTCTGTCCACGAAGTTTTTCAGGCGAGAATACTGGAGTGGATGCCGTTTCCTTCTCCAGGATCTTAGTGACCCAGGGATTGAACTCGCATCTTCTGTGTCTCTTGTGATGCAGGGGGATTATTTACCTGCTAAGCAATAAATAAATACTTAAAGAAAAAAAAAATGATGCTTTGAAACAAATGGGCATTTGAAAAACAAATGCCCCTTGATATCCATGCCACTTAAGTATGTTAGTGAATTATAAGAGCTTCACAATGAATATTTAGTAACAATTCAAAATGGAAACAGTAATGTGGATGTATTACCTCAGTATGGCGTTGGTAACATTGTACAGCTTTAGAAGGAAGAGGTATTTGACATATAGCAATTCTAGCTACTCTGGCACATATTCAAGATTATATCTTGAGGTAAAAAGTTAACAAATTAAAGCTTTATCATAATATTTTTGCATGCTAATAAAGCGATTGTCTCCAGTATATTAAGCTTATTCTGCTTGGGCTGTCAGCAGTAACTGACTTGGTTAGAGCACAGTTAATACTTGCATCTCAGAGCTGTTTTCTAGTTTGCCCTTGTACATATGCTTACCAATATCATTTGTGGTTTTTTCTAAGCTTGTTTATTCCATTGTACTTATTTCTTTTATTATGAGATTTAAATATGTAAATTGATAAAATGTGACTGAAGGAGAGTTGCTTTGAAAACTAAATTGACGGCTTTGAAAATACTTGATAAAAGGGAGTTGTCTAGGTGTAGATCAGAAAACGGAAAAAAACTTGGCAGGAAACTCATTAAAATGTAGAAGTTGCTTGTAGTTTGCAAGTGTATTTTCAGTTTTCACTCCAGTGGGAAATTTTAGATGGTGCCTTAGAGGTGAGGTGTGGTTCATAGAAGAAAGACATGATTCCTTTTTGAAGAACTCTTGGACCTAAAATCAAATCCTTGTGGGATCCTAGTTCTGAGATCAGGAACTGAACCCAGGCCCTCGGCAGTGAAAGTACAGAGTCCTAACCACTGGACCATCAGGGAATTCTCTACATATTTGTTTTAAATTACAATGTGCAAGGTTTGTTTGTATCACTTACGAATCCACTCCTTAAATGACATATCTTTCATTATTTAACACTTTATTTTAAAGGTTTTGACCTAAATTATCCTTTTCAAAGTCCCAAAACTTCTTTCCCTCTGTATTAAATAACATGACTGCCTGTGTCCATATGTAATGATAACTTGGTAGGACATCTTTGCAAATAAATGTAATAAAGACAAGTATTCATACCCCTTGGAAAATATAATGTGCCAGCACTTACATATTTGTTCCAAATATCTAAACTATGAGCAATGTTTTCTGTGTGTAATGTTGGAGAGAAGAAATGTACCCACTAACAATTTCTCGTATCTAAATTTAAAGCCAACTGAAACCATGTCAAGTCTTGAGTCAAACCATTCCTCTTTTGGAAAGGCACATGTTTCCTTTCTCAGAGTTTATGTAAATTGATGGTTTTCCCCCGTTACTCCTTTAGTAAGGTGGGGGGCGGGAAGGCCTGAGAAAGAAGTTAGATATTCAATACCTATCTTGGAGTTGTATGTGGCCTTGGCTTGATTCTTTGTTTTGGTTCTTCCCCCAATCCCCAAATTTCTTCAGCTTTCCAGGCGATGGTTGAAAAGTCACGTGTTAAATGAAATGTGAAATGGAAAACTGAAGTTTTCAAATTTCTTCAGGTTTCCAGGCAGTAGTTGAAAGGTCAAATGAAAAACCAAAGGAAAAAAAAAACCAAAGGGATGAATATCAAGAGCATATATATGTATGTGTGTGTGAAGAAATATTGAACAGCTTTCTGAGAAAGGTTCAAATGTAAAAAAAGACATTAATGCGAGTTTCATTCTCATAGACACAGCCTCTTCTTCCCCTTCAGTTCTTGTGTACCATTTGGTGTAGAAACATCCATTCCTTTTAAGGAAAGCCTCCCATCTTTTGTCACTGTAGATCTGCTTTTACATCATTCAGGAGTGTCACACAGGACCAATGGTAGACAAATTACTGCCTTGGAAGTGGTTCATGGATGGTTTTGAGTCTTGGATCTACTGTCCTAGTATCTAGTCTTAATGCAACTCCCCATTTAATAATAAAACAATCACCAATCACTATCCTATTGTAACATTTACGTCACATTTATAGTATAGTATAATACTATATAATCGTAATAACCTCAAATTTATTAACAGCTTGAGCCACAGTTCTCAAACTTTTCTGTTACCCTGAAATGATTGAGGAACCCCAAAAGCTTTTGTTCCTATGGATTTCATCAATAGTTACCATACTGGAAACTAAAACGGAAAAATTCTGAAGGCTTAATGTTTCATTTAGAAGCAGCTGGATTTTCATCGGTCTTGTGTTCAAGCTGTTGCAGTATCCCTTGTCACGTAATTCTCTGGGAAACTGAACTGTACACTCAGTAGAAAATAAGAGTGAAGAGTCCTGGTATGATTATGAGTATAAACTTGGCACTGTGGATGCCCCCTGGGAACCAGTGCTTTGGGGACACTTGATGGACTGTGTGGTGTGCGTGGTGAATAGCTGTCCTTAGATCTGTCAGCTCCTGTTGGATAACTCCACCATTCATGGGTACACAACCCCCCACCTTTCTAGAGAGACACACCAGTCTTTGTCCTTCTTGATCTGCCAACATAAAGTCCAACAGGCTTCTCAGTTAACATCTTCATTACAAGGAACCTATTGTTCAGAGATTTTAATTACCCCTGAACTTTTTTCCTTTAACTTTGTATCATTTCCTCACCTTATCTGCTGTTTTATTGCCTATAGAAATAAGAACGTGAGTGATTTGATGCTCAAATTAGTTTTTTTTAAATATATATTTATTTGGCTGTGCCCGGTCTTAGTTGCCACACTCAGATCTTTAGTTGCGACATGTGGTATCTAGTTCCCTGACGAGGGATCGAACCTGGTCCCCCTGCATGGGAGCATGGACTCTTAGCCATTGGACCACCAGGGAAGTCCCTCAAATTAGTTTTGACTTGTGTTCGTATTTGTCAGGGATTTGTTTTGGGGGATATCTGCTGGGGGATGTTTGCTTTCATCCTTGGTCTTCCTTGCCTCTCCTAACCCCACTCAGCACACTTTCACTTCCTTTTTCCTCTGCTCTCCTTTCCACACCACCATTTAGCTTACAAAGCTCCAAGCAAAGGTGGTGGGAACAAAAGCACGGGCCGTGCCGAGTGAGCGGGGTTCCTCTTCTCCATTTTCCCCAACTCCACTTCTCTCCTGTCCAAGTCGGCTCTCCTGTTTCCATTGTTAACCAGCCCAGATTCCCCTCCAGCCTCAGCTCACACACCTTCTCTCTGCCCTGTCCCCATCCTCCAGCCACCCTGACTTTCTTTCATTCCACATACTTTAGATTCACTCCCACTTTCAGGGTCTTCTGTCATCAGCTTGGATCAGATATTTGCTTTCTTCTAGGGACTCCGCTAGGATAACTTCCTCAGAGAGGATGTCCTGAGGGGGATTCAAGAGGGAAGGGACATAGGTACAGCTAATGCAGATTCATGTTGAGGTTTGGCAAGAAACCATCACAATATTATAAAATAATTACCCTCAAATAAAATACATATATATATATATATATGTATATAAAGTGAAAGTGAAAGTTGCTCAGTCGTGTCCGACTCTTTATGACTTCATGGACTGTATTGCAACTATATACAGTCCATGGAATTCTCCAGGCCAGAATACTGGAGTGGGTAGCCTCTCCCTTCTCCAGGGGATCTTCCCAATCCAGGGATCAAACCCAGGATATATATATATAAGGGAGAGAGAGACTGGATGTCCCTAGTCTCCATAGCTGAAACAGTTACCCTACCACTCCATTCTCTTACCCTCTATTTTCTTCATAGAACTTCTCCAGAAGTATTTGTGTTTGTTCTTGTCTTTGTAAACTGTGAGATTAGGAGGGAAGAGACTTCTCTGGAATGTAAAGTGCTCTGAAGCTCCCAGTTGAATGAGTCATCGGCACCTCCCAGCGCTCCAGGGTTGGGATGAATGGAGCCTTTGCTATTGATGTTTCGATGGTGGCCTTTGCTGATTGAGATCCAGACGTCAGTCTATAAACTGGCGGTGAGTGGAGCAGGAAAAAGTTGCTGCTGCTCATTATTGTTTGAAAAAAAGCCATGTGACTTTCATTTTTCTCACCAAGGGGCAGGTTCACCACCTGCCAATATCTCCATTTCAGTGCAAGTATTCTATTTGGCTGCTCTTTTGAAATCTGCCAGCTTCCCTCCCACTTTTCCTCCCTCCTTTCCTCCTGATCTCAATGAGGCAGCAGTGAGCGGTGGCATGAAGCAAGATCATAATTCCCTGCCTAGAATTGAACCTGGGTAACCTGAGGGAGGGACTGGGGGCAGGAGGAGAAGGGGATGACAGAGGATGAGATGGCTGGATGGCATCACCGACTCAATGGACGTGAGTTTGAGTGAACTCTGGGAGTTGGTGATGGACAGGGAGGCCTGGCGTGCTGCAATTCATGCGGTCACAAAGAGTCGGACATGACTGAGCGACTGAACTGAACTGAACCTGAGTGAAAACCAGGAATCCTAGCCACCAGATCTAGATCTAGCCACCAGGGCTAGAGGCTAGAATCTCTTTTTCCCTGGATCTTTGCCCCCATTGAAAGATCCCGGGGGCAGAAACTATAAATGCAGGTTCAAAGTTTATTATTAGAGACGTAGCACAACAAGTGGGAGAGCACAGAGAGAAATGGTTTGTTTAGTTAAGACAGAAGCAAGGACAAGGTGAACACCCACAGAGAAAAGGTGTGACTGTCCCCCTAGAGAGGAGGAGCTCAATAAAGAGGCAATTAAGTCATTTATATAGGGCAGTTCTTCCGGGTCTTTGTTTACCTTTAACCAATTTTCTGGTTTCTTTTTCCACACCTGATCTATCCTGGGACCCTCTCCCGGGTACCCACACAACCCCTCAGCCAAGATGGATCTTGAAGTGAAGGCTTCTGGGAGGAGCAAGACTCATTATGGCTGGTATTATCCCCTGACTTTTGACCCCTAGGAGCCTTTCTGAGCATGTGTAGTGTCTCATGTCCCCAAAGCGGGGAGGGGTGGGGGAGGGATGGAGATCCTTTAATCCTTTACTCAAACAGGGTTTTGCCCTTCTTTGTTCTTGCCATGACTATTACCTTAAGGATTTTACAAGAGACAAACACTGGCAATTTTCCCTGTTTCTGTTGTTACTTCCATTTCAGAGGGCAAACAGGAGGCTGCTTGTAAATGCCTTAACTGGAGCCCACCTATCTCTCCTCTCAAGAAATGCCAGCAGTATTAAGTATCTAATCTGAAGGCCACTTCTTCATGGCCCATGAAACACAAACAGGAGGCCAGTTTAAAACGTCTAACCTGGAGCCCATCTATCTCCTACCTCACTCCACTCTTTCTCCCTCTTTCCACCTCCTTCCTTCCTTCCTACCTTCCTCTCTTTTTCTGCAAATTGCCTTTGTCATTTAAACTGAACCATCTCTGCGTCAGATAAAGGGGCGGGTGGATAGAGTGTGATGGGCCTGCAATGGTTTCGAGTACTGGAAAAGACCTGTGAGGTCACTGAATCCCATGTTTCAATTTCTAGTGGAAGAAATAGGCTGCGAGGCTACGACTTTCCCAGGGCCCCCGTGAGTGACAGAATGAGCACTTCAAAGCTCAGATTTTCTAGCTCCCATTTCAAAGCCAAAGGCTTCTAAATCTGTGCCCAAGCTTTCTCCTTAGTTGTTGACGGACCAAACAATTCAGTGTCTTCTTGTTCGTAAAGTGAGAAACATCCCCGCTCAGACGTGTTCGGAGCGTCCGGTGAGGATGCGCGCCGAGGGGCATCCTGCCCGCAGCCTCTGGGCGTGTCAGCCCCGGCTCCGCCCTCGTCCTCTGACCTGCGGTCCTGGCGCCTCAAGTGGAAGAACCTGTTCTCCTAATTGGCCTGGTGTTTGTTCCTTTCTCCGCATTCCAACCTTACGTCTTCCACATCCTTTTCAAAGCCATGGGCTTTTCAGCTCTCACAGGACCAGTGTGGCCTAGACAAGTGAATCATTAAGAGTTGTCTTTTTTATAATGTGCCTAATTTTTAGAGATCGAGGTTTACTGAAGCGTATATAGCACTTTTCACTTTAGAAATGTAGCCATTTCTTTTGTTGTTTAGTAGCTAAGTCGTGTTTGACTCCATGGAGTATAGCCCACCAGGCTCTCCTCTCTATGGGGATTTTCCAGGCAAGAATACTGGAGTGGGTTGCCATTTCCTACTCCCGGGGATCTTCCTGACCTATGGATTCAACTTGTGTCTCCTACATTGACAGCTGGGTTCCTAACCGCTGAGCAACCAGGGAAGCCCAGTCACTTCTTTAAGTTACCCTAATGCCTCTACTGTATAGAAAACTGCCCCACCATCAGATCATCCTTATTCATGATACAGGAGTGGGCTTCCCAGTGGCGTTAGTGGAAAAGGAATCAACCTGCCAGTGCAGGAGACATGAGACAGGAGCGATGCTTCCAGTTTTAGATGAAGTAATAAGGATTTTATCAACTGACTTCTATACTACCCAGCTTCGTGTGATTTGTAATTGAATAAAACAAACAAAAAAATTAAATTACATAAAACGACAGCAGAGGGAGCTATTGAGGTTTGATTACATTTTCCATTGCCCTGGCTGAGGGTTTTCTTTATCATATTTCGACTTAGACTTTCTCAGTTTTCTCAGTTGTCAACAGGCAGGGCAAGTTTTATTATATTAGAAGAGAATATATACGCTGTGGAGGATTACAGAAAATGAGTTTTTATTTTTTTTTAAAATCTGGTCCCCTTTCCATCCCTTTATCATTCCCCCAAACACCTATTAAGGTAGTTGGTATAAGAAAAGTCATAATTTTACGACAGTGATTTTAGAAATGAAGCTCCTCCATTAGGCTAAATCTGGGTCAACAGGATTAGCTGTTCTACAAGCCACTGTCCCAACTTGTGTTTCTGTCTAGCTTTGTGGAGACTGATTTGGGGGTCTCAAAGTCTTACAGTGATTGCCTGTATTAATGTGAGCACTATCTCTCCACCCTGCTTCAATTATATACGGTGGAAAATGAGACCTGAAAGTGTTGAAATTCACAGCATTTTGTGAAAAACCCTCATGCTGAGGAGGGAAGGTTGCCCTGGATGATATGTGCTGTGTGCATGTGTGGGTGGGCGACGGTTTGGGAAGGGAGGTGGAAAAAGTTTGTTTCAGGCCTTTCTTAGGTCACACCCACGGGTGTGATCTGCTTCTGGTCTCCATGGCTGTGGTCCCTGCTTGCCCTGTGCCCGGTAACTGGACCCTCAGCTTCAGACTTCTCCCCGCTCCAAGCCTACTCTCTTCACTTCAGCCATTGTCTTCATTTTTTCAACACCACTCTGAACTCCTCTCCTAGCAAGTTCTCTTTGTGTACATAAGTGCACAAAAAAAGGTGTGAGGGGGTGGGCGTACTCCTTGCTGTATTGTTTGTAATAGCAAATTAAAGAATGGAGACAAACCTGTTGGTCTAAAAAGTAAATGGTGGAATTCCTTACAATGAAACATTAGGTAGCTGTAGATGCTGATGCAAGAAGGTGGTGATATATTTTCTTAAATTAAAAAAAAAAAACTTCATGGCATATATGATCTGTACCAGGAGTTTTAAAATTTACACAACTGAAATAAGAGATCCACATATAATTTTAATACATAATTTAAGCATTTTAAAAAGGGTTTTATAGCTAAAGATTTTGGAAGTATACATAAGGCATTCATAACAATGACTACTTCTAAAGTATGATGTTAACCTTGCTGGCTGAAGGGGAGGAAAGAGGAGAGGTTTTGCTTTTTGTCTTATATCTTTGTTTTTCTAAAATGCAATTTTGTTGTGTATTTATTTTATTATTATTATTATTGGAGTAGAATTGCTTTTAAAATGTGTTAGTTTCAGATGTACAGCCAAGTGACTCAGCTATACTTATATCCACTCTTCTTAAGAGTCCTTTCCCAAGGTCATTACAGAGTACTGAGTAGAGTTCCCTGTGCTACATGTGCATGTGGGCTCAGTCATTTCAGTTGTGTTTGACATTTTGCAACCGCCATGGACTATAGCCCGCCAGGCTCCTCTTGTCCATGGGATTTCCCAGGCAAGAAAACTGGAGTGGGCTGCCATGCCCTTTCCCTTTTCCAGGGGATATTCCCAACCCAGGGATCAAACCTGGGTGTCCTGCATTGCAGGCAGATTCTTTACCACTGAGCCACCAGAGAATATAGTAATGTGTGTATGTCAGTCATAATCTCCCAATTTATCCCCCACTTTCCCCTCAGTAATCACGTGTGTTTTCTCCACTTATGACTCTTCCTGTTTTGTAAATAAGCTCACTTGTGTCATAGTTTAGATCCCACATATAAGTGATATCACATGCTATTTGTCCTTCTCTGACTGACTTCACTCAGTTTGACAGTCTCCAGGTCCATCCGTGTTGCTGCAAATGGCATTATTTTGTTCTTTTTTTTTTTTTTTTAATGGCTGAGTATTATCTTTGCTTTGAACTGCCTACTGAGAGCTTCTAGTTATAATTGACAAAATAATTTAAATAAATGAATCTATTGATCTTCCAAGAGTGAATCACAGCCTCAGTGGCTCCTGAAGCCTTTCAGGCACCGCCGGGCCTGAGTTGGATGGTGTTTCTTTGTGGTCACTGAACTGAAATCCTCCTCTCTGCTTGAGGCAGCTTTTGTACTATGAAGCAGAAAGGGCTTTGATCTTAGGACTGGGTAAAATCAAGACCCGGACTTTACCTGCCATGTGAAATTGGGCAAGATATGTAACCCCCTTTAGCCTGAGTTTCTTCACCATGAAAGTGGGGACCCTGATGCCATTTTGCAAGATTGTTGTGAGGGGCAGAGTGAATTTCTGCCAAGACTCATCCAATGACAGGCAGATATCTGTGGTCAATAAGAGGTCACAGGTATTTTTTTAGAGAATGGAAACTATTTTGTCCATTCTCATAGCCTTGATGCTTTGTGGAATAAATGTAGTAATGGTTTCTATACAGGATCTTCTGCTGGCATGGCGTCATTCTTTAGACTTCTGTATCAAATTGTACCGGTGCTATGTCTCATTCACTTCAAGCTGTGCTGCCAGCTAGCTATGTGGATGAAGAGTCTTGAGTGTGGCTTAATACCAAAGCTTGCTGCCGAAAGTCCAGTGGTCCTTTAGTGGCCTTCCTCCAAGGCGAATCCAGTGGTGACATCCAGGCACTGTATTAGGAAGGACACAGTTATAAGAAATTCAGACTGAAAATTTGGCTTCTTGGTGGTTTCTACCTTCGATGGCGTGAGTTTTGTCTGGCCAGCATGGAGCCGAGAAGAGCAATTTAAGCTGATGTTGCAGCACTGGCATGCTTCAGAGATTGTGGGTAGTCCCACAACTTTAACAATGTCACCCCGTTATGCATGACCTCTCTTTAAAGCCACTTCCCCTTACTGCTTTTTATGATACTTTATTTTGAAATGGTAAGTTGCATTTGTCCTATGGCAGCACCTTCTCAATGAAAATTTTTGAATGAATGAATGAGTCCATGAGTTTTGCCCAAGTCTGATGACTTCCCCAAACATCTGCTTTTATATCATTTTGTTTAATGAGGTATAATCAAATACTGTCTGCTGCTTCTTGGGTAGCATTTGGAATGCAAGAACCACGGATCAACTCAATTTTTCCATAAAGATGTAAATGCTACTGGCAGAGTTCACTTACTTAAGAGATGTTTCTGGAAACTGGTCCTGCATGAATGTGATGAGGGATGCATGCAGGTGAGTGAAATATGTGTCAGAAATAGATCTGATAAAAATTCAGTGCGGCTGTCTCCTTTAGTTCCTTTCAGCAAGGAGCTGGAAGTGTGCTTGGTTTGAGCTTTGTTTCTTTTGACACTTTGTTTTTTATCAGCAACAAGAGATGTGTTGTTTTAAGTTCTGTTTTTAATCTGTTTTAAACTTACCCTCCCATCCCCCACACCAAGAACAAATTAAGGTCTCTTTTTTCTTAATAGCTAAGATTGTTATTCCAGGAAATGAGTCGGTGAAAATGTCTCTGCATAAAATAGCAGTAGCAAAATCTATTCTTAATGAAATGCATTGTTCTAGCAAGATCCAGCAGCTCAACAAAGAGGTCAGATGATTTCCCCAGAGCACCGTGGCTGAAACTTCTGCCAATCAAGTCAAGATGCAAGGTCACATACCTGGAAGGAGATACTTACTGAAGCTCCTCTTCAATGAGCCTATTTGGGGAGGAAAAAAATGACCACAGTTCCTTCATCATTCCCCTCATCAGGAGTTGGTGGTGGTCCTTTAGTCACTAAGTCGTGTCCAACTCCTGGGACCCACCAGGCTCCTCTGTCCATGGAATTCTCCAGGCAAGAATACTGGAGTGGGTTGCCATTCCCTTCTCCAGGGGATCTTCCTGACCCAGGGATCAAACCTGCATCTCATGCATTGGCTTAATCAGCAGAAGGCACTGCAAGTGACACTTGCCTATGTGGATCCAAGCATTAAGGTCTGGAACCTTCCAGTTTCACATTTCTTTAAGCCCTGGTTGCCATATAAAAAATCTGGCCACCCTGCTGGAGAGACCACATAACACTACATGGAGAAAAAGTCCAATCCATCCAAATATCCATGGGAAACCTCTAAGTAATTTCTGTCTTGTTCCCCTCCTGATTGCATGCATGCTCAGTCACTCAGTTGTGTCTGACTCTTTTGCAACCCCATGGACTATGTAGCCCACCAGGCTTCTCTGTCCATGGGATTTCCCAGGCAAGAATACTGGAGTGGGTTGCCCTACTCTAGGGGATCTTCCTGACCCAGGTATTGAACCCATGTCTCTTGGGTCTCCTACATTGGCAGGCGGATTCTTTACCACTGTGCCACCTGGGAAGCCCTCTGCTCCTGATTACTGTTGACTTAAAAAATATTCACAACCTAAAAGTTGAGAGTTATGTTTTGTATAGAAGTTTTGTAACAGAGGTCAGGTAGCCTAAGCATCAAAAGATTATTGTTAATTAAAGAAAACCAGATATCCCAAGTCATGGAATTTTTAGTGTTTTTCTATGTATGGGAAGATGTAAGAGTCAGGGCTCACTGAAATCATTCGTTTCATAGGCATCTCAGCTGTTCTGGACCAGTATCCTGTGGATTTTTCACATCCTGAGCTCCCTTGGGGCTCACCTTAGGGAGTGACTGCAGTCTGATGGCTGGTATTCTCCTTCCTAAGTGCCTTCAGGGCTCACCAGCTCACCATCCATGGTGGCAGCAACTGCCGACAACTGTGACATTCTTGTTTATGGATATGGCAGGAAATATTTCATTTCTCATTCAATCTATCACAAAAATTTATGACTTAGGATTTGACTTTGGGGTGGGTACAATCTGGAAGGGACTCAAGGGGATTATTGTTCTGTGGCCTGTGGGATCTTCCCGGACCAGGGACTGAACCAGTGTCCCTTGCATTGCAAGGCTGATTCTTAACCCCTGGACCACTAGGGAAGCCCCTGTTGTTCACTTTTGATTGGCAGTTCCACAGACTTGAAAAAATTAGCATAGACATTTATTACACTCTGAAATTTCCATTTAGGCTTTATGCCAGTTGTCAATTGATTCCCCGTCAACTCCCAATTCATCTTTCAATATCTACTATGTCAAAATGGACAGGCTAACATTAAACATTTTTCCTTTATAGTGAGCATGATATTAAGCTTTCTCATAGAGGGTACTGGAAGGACGCCACCGAAGGAAGGGGCATTTGTGCTGGTTCTGGTGCCTGCACTGTCTGTCAGCAGTGTGGATGTGAACACTTGAGTGGTACTCTGCCCCAGAAGTGAGTCCAGAACGCATGGTCCTTTGATGATTTGCAACCCTGGCCTGAGCTGATGATCAAGACACTGCCCTGTGGGCTCTCTGCCCCCACTGGCACCCCACTCCCTCCCAGCCCTCTTGCCTGCTCCCTCCATCCCAACTTCATCTCCTGCAGCTCTAGCAATATAAACATTAGGCCCTCCAGACACGCAAGTGTCCCCATCCCTCAGCACCTTGTGGGCCAGCTCATCAGCCACAGCTTGCTTGTGTCACAGAGATCGCTTCCTCTTTGCCCTGTTACTGTGGACTGGAAAATTTATCTGCCAAGTAGTAGTCTGAAACGATCACTTCTCTACTGAGCTCTGAACCCCAGCCCTGGGGAGGGGACCTCCTCTTATGTTTGGTTTTCCTTGAGGACTTACTCTTATAAAGTTTTCTTACATATTAAAATTACCCTTAAGTGGCAGTATAGTAATTCTTAATGTTAAATGCGCCCTGTTTAAGTCACTGTGTAGATTCGGTCTCCTGATTGGACCCAGACCGACCTAGGTCTCCTGAGAAGCTCTGGCTGCTCCTGAGTGTCTTGTAGCCCATGTCCCCAGGGATTCAGAGAAGCAATGTGAATGGAGAGAGAAACACCAGGGGCAGGATCAGGGGACCTCAGGTTTCTGGTTCTATGACCAATTGACTCTAAAAGCTCAGGCAAGGGACTTCCCTGGTGGCCCAGAAGTTAGGACTTTGAGCTTCCCAGTGGAGGGTGAGGGTTCAATCCCTGATTGAGTAACGAAGATCCCACATGCCTCAACGAAGATCCCACATGCCTCGTGGCAAAAATAAAAAAATAAAGAAAAAAGCTCAGGCAGGCAGCTCACCTTTTCAGCATCTGTATACAGAGTATCAATTTTGTCCTGCTGTTGCACTAAATGTGAGGGCTTCTACTATGAATAAGACACCACCTTCCATCTGCCTTCATGGAACTCAGTGTCTAGTGGTGACGAGGGAAGACAGATATGGGGCAAAGTATTATTAATATTAAATATTTTTATAATTGATACATGCACAAAGAGAACCAGAGGAGGAAAAGGAAGTCAGGAACTGTTCTGGAATAAAAAGAAGGGCTTTGCAGAGGAGGTGATACTTTTGAGTCCTGAAGAATGAATAAGCTGGGGAAGGGCATTTCAGTCAGACAGGGTGGAGTGTACAAAAATGTAGAGGTGAGATAAGGAAATAATACTAATAATTTACAGAGTACTTACTATGGAGCACTCACCAGGATAAGAATTCTACATGGGATGTAAGCCTCATTGATCAATTCTAATGAAGTAATCCTCTTATTAAGCTTATAGAAAGAAAGTGAAGTCGTTCAGTCATGTCTGACTCTTTGCGGCCCCATGGACTGTAGCCCACCAGGCTCCTCCATCCATGGAATTTTCCAGGAAAGAGTACTGGAGTGCGTTGCCATTTCCTTCTCCAGGGGATCTTCCCGACCCAGGGATCAAACCTAGGTCTCCTGCAGGGTAGGCAGACACTTTACCATCTGAGCCACCAGGGAAGCCCTGTTAAACCTATGCAGTTGGCTAAAAAACTCCTGCTGCTACTGCTACAGCTGCTAAGTCGCTTCAGTCGTGTCCAACTCTGTTCGACCCCATAGACAGCAGCCCACCAGACTCCCCGGTCCCTGGGATTCTCCAGGCAAGAACACTGGAGTGGGTTGCCATTTCCTTCTCCAATGCATGAAAGTGAAAAGTGAAAGTGAAGTTGCTCAGTCGTGTCCAACTCTTCACGACCTCATGGACTGCAGCCCACCAGACTCCTCCATCCATGGGATTTTCCAGGCAAGAGTACTGGAGTGGGGTGCCATTGCCTTCTCCAAAAAACTCCTAATATTGTTAAATATCAATAAGAATGTGTTTAAGTGGAAAGAGACTTACAGACTTAACTTTTGTTTGCCGAGGGGAAGGGATAGTTATGGAGTGTGATGGAGATGTACAAACTGCTATATTCAAAATGAGAGTCAACAAGGACCTACTGTGTAGCACAGGGAACTACTCCACGTTATGTGACAGCCTGGATGGGAGGGGAGTTTGAGGGAGAATGGATATTATACGTATATGTGTGTCTGGGGCCCTTTGCTGTCCACCTGGAACAATCGCAGCATTGTTAATTGGTTATACCCCAACACAAAATAAAGACTTTAAAAAAATGTGTATAAGGACCTGTTTTTAAAATGAGAAAACAGAGGTACCGAAACATGCGATCTGTCCATTGTACTTAGCTGCTCTGCTCTATGAGGAGCATGGAGGATGGCCGAGGGGCACAGGGCAGGGTCAAAAAGGCAAGCGGGGCTCCATCAAGAATCTGCGTGCTGTCACCTCTTGAGCCCAGCTTCCTCAGCTGCAGAGGGAAAGAGCTGGCCTAGAGACCTCTAGCTCATGAAATCTGAGTGCTCCAATCCACCATATTCTCTAGGGTAAGATTCTGTAAACTTCATTGCCCGTTAGCATTTAATGGAGAAGGCAATGGCACCCTACTCCAGTACTCTTGCCTGGAAAATCCCATGGATGGAGGAGCCTGGTGAGCTACAGTCCATGGGGTCACTAAGAGTCGGACACGACTGAGCGACTTCACTTTCACTTTTCACTTTCATGCATTGGAGAAGGAAATGGCAACCCACTCCAGTGTTCTTGCCTGGAGAATCCCAGGGATGGGGGAGCCTGGTGAGCTGCCATCTATGGGGTCGCACAGAGTCGGACACGACTGAAGTGACTTCGCAGCAGCAGCATTTAATATTCTTCTTCCCATGAGATTTTCTGAGCTTAGGAGGAGAAAATGTGTATCTTGTCCTAAGAAAAGATAATGGGGAGTTGGGTCATGACTAACTCCCTTAGGTCACTTGCCCACGAGTCCTACAAGTCTAAGCGGCTGGTGGGGACAGGGTGGCGTGCCACACGCTAAGGAGGTGGACCGAGTGTCCTCTCACTAGGTGAGCTTCTAAAGAAGATGAGCTGGTGGGGGTGAGCCCCTGGGTCTTCTGATCCACCCCACAGCTGCCGAGTTAGCAACCACGATAGCCTAGTACGCGTAGTATGGAGTCAGTGACTCCGTGCCAGATGACTGTGGATCTGGTGACTTCTCCACGTTTGGCTGTCTCCAGGACCGCATTGAGTTAACCAGAGACACAGGCAGTGGAGCAGAAAAAGCACAGTTTGAAACTGGCCGTGGCTGTGAAGCCCTGCTGTGACACCCACTAGCTCTTTGACCTTGATAATATTCATTGTATCTCTCCAAGCATCAGTCTCCTCACCTTAAAATGGTGAAATGAAGACCTGTTTCATAAACTCTTAATTGTGCTTAAATGAGATATGATACAAAATGTGATTCTATTAGAATGGAGGCTCAAAGAAAGAAGCTGGGGTGACCATTAGTCGAGTCCTTTACTCTTGCCAAGCAGAGAAAAGATGAGGGAGGCCACTTTAATGAATGATTAGATGAGGGTTGAATATAAAAGTTTAATGGACATAGATTATCTAAGTGATACTAACTTGAATTCAAGTTAATTTTAGTTTGCGAACTCAGTGTCTGTGTTAAAACCTCTTTCCCTCGTATTTGTATTCTTCATCCATTGTTCTCTAAACGCTTAATACTGTCATCATTCTTAATTCCTTGGTGACACTTTATGCTAACCCATAGCCTCAAAGTATGTCCATTGTAATTACTTTCCCAAGACATTTGGTGACAAGTTTGATCTCATTATAAATTGTTGAGTGGTTGCTGGAACCAATTTTATTGACCTTGATCTTTTGAGAAATTGATATCCTTCTCTGTTTTCTGCTTGACTTGATGGTGTTCTAACAATTACTGAGATTTATTAAGGCGTTTCAGAAATTGTTTCTTCTGTGTCGAAAACACAGTCTCTTGTCTTTTATAACTCAGAAGACGTGGAGGAAGCCTTTGTTGTTGTTTTGCAAAAGCAAGCTTTTCTTGGAGGTGGGTGTTTTGCTTTTAGAAGAAGCTCCTCATCAGTAGATTATCTGAGATTTCACACAGACAACAAAAAGCATAGAAAACCACTCTGTAGGCATATCAGTTTAAAAGATTTCCGTGAAGTCAGGTAAGAATCTGAGCCATGTAGGTGATGTTCAGCATTGGCAACGGGTTGTTCTTGTTTTTAAAAAGACATGAAGTGGTAAGAGAAGGATAAAGAAAAGAAAAATTACAAAAACTAAAAATTCCCTCTCATTTTGGACTGAAATTGTTGAAATATCTAATATCGTGGAAGGCTGTCAAGGTTGAGTCTTAACTCACTAGTAAGTGAAGGAGTTGATGTGATACAAGTCTGAAAACGCTGATCATTGATCCCTCTTTCCTCCCCCAACCCCTTCCATCTTCTCCTCACTTCTTCCTTCCTTTTCTCAGTTTTTATTTTTTTAATTAAATTTTTCTTTATATGCATGCATACACATATATGTATCAGTTCAGTTCAGTTCATTTGCTCAGTCGTGTCCAACTCTGCGACCCCGTGGACTGCAGCATGCCAGGCCTCCCTGTCCATCACCAGCTCCCAGAGTTTACTCAAATTCACGTCCATTGAGTTGGTGATGCCATCCAACCATCTCATCTTCTGTCGTCCCTTCTCCTCCTGCCCTCAATCTTTCCCAGCATCAAAATCTTTTCAAATGAGTCAGCTCTTTGCATCAGGTGGCCAAAGTATTGGAGTTTCAACTTTAACATCAGTCCTTCCAATGCACATTCAGGACTGATTTCCTTTAGGATGGACTGGTTGGATCTCCTTGCAGTCCAATATATGTAATTTAATATAAATGCTTAAATGGCATCATACAATAATCTTGGAGGAGAAGCTATAATATCTTTTTTCTCCTTTTTTGCTTTTTCTTTCTTCTCTCCTTTGCTCTTCCCCAAATCAGGCAGACACTCCCTAACCCTTCTGAATGTGTTTACTCCATGTGCTATAATTATAATTATACACACAGGTATAGAAATAGAAGGCCATTTTTAGTTCTTATTAAAAATGGCATTATTATTTTTATTATTTTTGGCCTAGTGGCTTGTGGGATCTTAGTCCCCTGACCAGAGATCAAACCTGAGTGCCCTGAAGTAGAAGCTCGGAGTCTTAACCAATGGACGACCAGGGAATTCCCTTAAAATGGCATTATATTATTCCTACTATTATGTGTTTTCTTTTTGTCACTTAAAACTTCAAGGAACTCTCTTAAGTATATAGTATCATTCTAACTCGTTGCTTTAAGTGATGCAAATTATTTCATGATGTAAAATTATCTTAATATAATCAACTATTTCCCAAATTGATAGTACTGCATATCAACAGTCCTGTGAAAAAAGCAGAGTTGTAGATATTTTTAGGTGTCTTTATTTTTATATGATAGATTACTAATAGAATGGCCCCATCAAAGGAGGTAATTCTATTACATTTCATTAGATGTTGCTAGATGATTTTCCAGAGAAACTGTAAAGCTGACACTTCACCCAGATAGCATATTCAAAAGCAGAGACATTACTTTGCCAACAAAGTTTTGTCTAGTCAAGGCTATGGTTTTTCCTGTGGTCATGTATGGATGTAAGAGCTGGACTGTGAAGAAGGCTGAGTGCCGAAGAATTGATGCTTTTGAACTGTGGTGTTGGAGAAGAC
>NW_011494775.1:121548-156533 GCF_000754665.1 Bison bison bison | reverse complement strand
ACTCTTGAGAGTCCCTTGGACTGCAAGGAGATCCAACCAGTCCATTCTGAAGGAGATCAGCCCAGGGATTTCTTTGGAAGGAATGATGCTAAAGCTGAAACCCCAGTACTTTGGCCACCTCATGCCAAGAGTTGACTCATTGGAAAAGACTCTGATGCTGGGAGGGATTGGGGGCAGGAGGAGAAGGGGACGACAGAGGATGAGATAGCTGGGTGGCATCACTGACTCGATGGACGTGAGTCTGAATGAATTCCGGGAGTTGGTGATGGACAGGGAGGCCTGGCGTGCTGCGATTCATGGGGTTGCAAAGAGTCGGACACGACTGAGCGACTGATCTGATCTGATCTGATCTGATCACCCAGTAGTTTGAGTCTCTTTCCCCTGCGTTCTTGTCAGTAGCAGGCATTTATTGCACTTGAATTTTTGCCGGATATGATACCTCATTGCTACTTTTTAGATGTTTTTGTTTTTGTTTTTTTTTTGCATTGACTGCTAATGAATCTGAAATCTTTTCGTTTGTGTGCTGGTCACTCAGATTTGCTTTTCTGTGAGTTGCCTGTTTTAATATCCTTTCCCATGCTTTCACACGTTGTTTTGGAGGAACTTTTTACACATTTCAAATGATAACTCTTTATCGATCTTTCAACTTGTGACTTCTTTTCCCCCAAAGCGCTGTTTATCTGTATTATCTGTTGATTTTGTTTGCAACACTTTCACCCTAATGAAAAAAAACTGCTTTGTCAAATCTGTCCTTTTCTCTCTTCCTCATTCCCTTCCTAGTTTTTTGTTTCTTTCAGTTTTCAGTTTTTCTCACTTGGTTAATAAATTTTCTTCCATACTTAGAGTATATATACAGTCTCTTACATTTTCTTCTAACATTTTATTTACTTACACAGATAATTTTTGTATACGCCTGGGGATGGTTTTATACACAGTGTACATAAGGGCCCATCCACTCTCACTTTCTCCGTATGGAGCACTATATTATCAGGCTTTTAAAATGAATCAGTTCATTACTCATGAAATTAATGTATCCCTTTGTGACATGTACACTGGGATCTATTTATGAATTGTCTATTTTATTCCATTGATTTATTATTTTAAGTCTATTTTCATGTCAATACCATAATGATTTTATTACAGTGGCTTATTACAGTACATCTCCCATTGCCATTAGATTTTTAAATAGTTTTCTTGGTTATTCTGGATATTTGTTCTTCCATAGGAAATTCAAGATAATCCTAATGAAATAAAATTTCTTTTGAGATACTAATTAGAATTATATTGATATTCACATTATTACTTTTGGGAGAACTGACATTTTTATTACTGTCTTCCTATGCAGTATGTTATATCTTTGCATTTGTTCCAGTTTTGTTTTCTGTCTTTTAGTGATATTTGTACTGTTCATTTGTGTGCTGCTCTTGTACTGTTACTACTTTACAGTTTTTGTCACTTTTGTGAATGGAATATTTTTCCATTTATAAGTGCTTTTTTTTGGCCATGCTGTGCAGCATGTGGGGTCTTTATTCCCTAACCAGGGACTGAACCCACGCCTCCTGCAATGGCCATGCAGAGTCTTAACCACTGGACTGCCAGGGAAGTCCCTGAATGTGCTATTATTTCTGCAGAGAAAAGCTACTGATTAGAAGCATTTATTTTGAACCCAGCAGATACATTCTTTCAGTGAGTTTATAGATCATATTTACCATTCCTTTAACAACTCTATGTTGAACACTTTTCTAAGCTCTAGGATAAAGCAGTTGAACACAAGAACTCTGCCCTAGAGGGCTCATATTCTAATGTGTATTACAGTAACTAAAGCAGGGCATATGGTCTCAGTCATTGAAACAAAGGAGCACTATGATAGGCTGGAGGAGCAGACTCAGAGTGTTTACTCTCAGCGTGACTTGGTGGTGTCTTGCAGGATATGGCAAAGTGACCATCAACTGAGATTGGGGTCTTGATCACAGTCTTTTTCTGAATTCTCTCTGCCATGTTTGGAGATTTCCACAATTTCCCCCTCCAAGCACCTCTTTCCCCACTACATCTTATCTTTTATGCATCATGTGCTTTCAGAGTGTCGCTGCTCTGAGACAAATCTTTTAACTTAGGAAGTTGGGATGCACCAAAAATCCTTGTGTTGCCATTTCAAACTTGAGAAGAAAGGTAAGAAGAAGCAGTACTGTTATTTGTCTAAGCTTTTCTAGAAACCAATTAGCTAATTACTATGTCATCTCAGTTCCTCCATCCATGTATTTGCAGACTTTTCATGGATTTTCATCACAAAACAGTGTCGAGTGCTTTGTTGAGATGTAAATAGATTGTTATTACTAGATACTTTCATGTATTCATTCAATAATGTCAAAATACATGATGTGGTCTGATGTAGCTTAGGCTCTTATAAATATGTACTGATAACAAGGCTACATATCCTTCTTTCCCAGATAGACAAAATTAATTTCCTTGTTGTATCTTCAATAACTTTTGAGATATCAAGAAACAAGCCGTTTTAATGATTAACAATTGACTCTATCTCTTCTGGAGTTGACTCACATCATTTTCTATAGCTCTGAAATAATTCCTTTGATGACTATAATAAATCAAAGATATCTTTCCCAATAATTTGCTGCCTCATAATCCTGATAAGATTGTTAATCTTTATTATTGCCCGTCTAGACTCTTGCATCTAGAGGTTGATTATGACAAATCTGAATTGTACATTAATCCCTCTCTAGTTTGTTCTCAAGCTTATTATCTGAAATTTATAAACCAGCTTCTGTTTATACACCACTGGAACAAGAATATGACACTGGATTGTTTCAGAGTCTCCATGTACATAGTAATTGTTGATCAATAAAACATTCTTTAAGTGATTTAGCTATTTAACTTTTGGCAGAGCCAAATAGACTATAGGATGAAATACATGGCAGACAGAAGTCTGCTGAAGCCTGATAACCATGCTTACTGTGAGTGAGAGACACTCAGAGATTAGAATCACGTTCATGTACTCTGATCCCTTCCTGCTCCATACTGCGAAGAACCATGTGCTCTCTTCAGTGTTGTTTAATCACTAAGTTGTGTCCAACTCTTTTGTGACCCCATGGACTATAGCCCACCAGGCTCCTCTGTCCATGGGATTCTCTAGGCAAACATACCTGAGTGGGTTGCCATTTCCATTTCCTTCTCCCGGGCATCTTCCTGATCCAAGGATCCAACTCACATCTTCTGCACTGGCAGGAGGATTCTTCATCACTAAGCCATCAGGGAAGCCCTTACTCTGCATTATAGTAAAGTCATTTTTTAAAATTATTATTATTATTTCCCTTA
Source organism: Bison bison bison (assembly GCF_000754665.1). Lineage (NCBI taxonomy): Eukaryota > Metazoa > Chordata > Mammalia > Artiodactyla > Bovidae > Bison > Bison bison. The sequence goes on along the minus strand of NW_011494775.1, from coordinate 153,203 downwards.
CTACTGTTGGGTTTTCTCTGGTAGATATTGTAGTTCTTGAAAATAAAACTTATGTTTTTATTTATCCACTTCTGACCAGTCTTTATCACCCAGTCCAGTGAGCCACACAGTATACATATGACAGTAAATGAATGGGATTGACATGTAGGTTTGGAAGTTAAAGCCATGACCCTTGGATGGGGTCATGCAGCTGCTAGCTGAGCTCCGTCAATAATATAAAACCTCTCATTCTGTTTTCTTGTTACCAAAACATTTTAACACAGAAATAACAACCTTGGGCTAAGGTGACAGAAGTAAAGTCTGATGCTGTAAAGAACAATATTATATAGGAACCTGGAATGTTAGGTCCATGAATGAGGAAAAATTGGAAATGGCCAAACAGGAGATGGCAAGAGTGAACATTGACATTTTAGGAATCAGTGAACTAAAATGGATGGGAATGGGTGAATTTAACTCAGATGACCATTATATCTACTACTGTGGGCAGGAATCCTTTAGAAGAAATGGAGTAGCCATCATGGTCAACAAAAGAGTCCAAAATGCAGTACTTGGATGCAATCTCAAAAATGACAGAATGATCTCTGTTCGTTTCCAAGGCAAACTATTCAATATCACAGTAATCCAAGTCTATGCCCCAACCACTAATACTGAAGAAGCTGAAATTGAATGGTTCTGTGACGACCTACAAGACCTCCTAGAACTAACACCAAAAAAAGAAATCCTTTTCACCATAGAGGACTGCAATGCCAAAGTAGGAAGTTAAGAGATACCTGGAGTAAAAGGAAAATTTGGCCTTGGAGTACAAAATGAAGCAGGGCAAAGGCTAACAGAGTTTTGCCAAGGGAACACACTGGTCATAGTAAACACCCTCTTCCAACAACCGAAGAGACAACTCTACAAATGGACATCACCAGATGGTTGATACCGAAATCAGATTTATTATATTTTTTGCAACAGAAAATGGAGAAGCTCTATACAGTCAGCAAAAACAAGACCAAGAGTTGACTGTGGCTCAGATCATGAACTCCTCACTGCCAAATTCAGACTTAAATTGAAGAAAGTAGGGAAAACCACTAGACCATTCACTAATCAAATCCCTTTTGATTATACAGTGGAAGTGATAAATAGATTCAAAAGACCACATCTGATAGATAGAGTGCCTGAAGAACTATGGACAGAAGTTCATAACATTGTACAGGAGGTAGTGATCAAAACCATCCCCAAGAAAAAGAAAAGCAAAAAGGCAAAACGGCTGTCTGAGGAGGCCTTACAAATCACTGAGAAAAGGACAGAAGCAAAAGGCAAAGAAGTAAAGGAAAGATACACCCACCTGAATGCAGAGTTCCAAAGAATAGCAAGGAGAGATAAGAGAGCCTTCCTCAGTGATCGGTGCAAAGAAATAGAGGAATACAATAGAATGGGAAAGACTAGAGATCTCTTCAAGAAAATTAGAGATACCATTGGAACACTTCATGCAAAGATGGGCACAGTAAAGGACAGAAATGGTATGGACCTAACAGAAGCAGAAGATATTAAGAAGAGCTGGCAAGAATACACAGAACTATACAAAAAATATCATGACCCAGATAACCACGATGGTGGGATCAATCACCTGGAGTCAGACATCCTGAAGTCTGAAGTCAAGTGGGCCTTAGGAAGCATCACACGAATAAAGCTAGTGGAGGTAATAGAATTCCAGTTGAGCTATTTCAAATCCTAAAAGATGATGCTGTGAAAGTGCTGCACTCAATATGCCAGCAAATTTGGAACACTCAGCAGTGGCCACAGGGCTGGAAAATGTCCATTTTCATTCCGATCCCAAAGAAAGGCAATGCCAAAGAACGTTCAAACTACTACACTGTTGGCACTCGTCTCATATTCTAGCAAGTAATGCTCACAATTCTCCAAGCTAGGCTTCAACAGTATGTGAACTGAGAACTTCCAGATGTCAAGCTGGATTTAGAAAAGGTAGCGGAATCAGATTAAATCGCCATCATCTGTTGGATCATAGAAAAAGCAAGAGAATTTCAGAAAAGCATCTACCTCTGCTTCATTGACTACACTAAAGCCTTTGTGTGGATCACAACAAACTGTGGAAAATTATTCAAGAGATGGGAATAGCAGACCACCTTACCTGCCTGCTGAGAAATCTGTATGCAGGTCAAGAAGCAGCAGTTAGAACAGAACATGGAACAATGGACTGGTTCCAAATTGGGAAAAGAGTACATCAAGGCTGTATATTTAACTTATATGCAGAATACGTCATGTGAAATGGGGACTGGGTGAAGCCCAAGTTGGAATCAAGATTGCAGGAAGAAATATGAATAACCTCAGATATGCAAATGACACAACTCTTATGGCAAAAAGCAAAAAGGAACTAAAAAGCCTCTTGATGAAAGAAGAGAGAGAAAAAGGTGGCTTAAAACTCAACATTCAAAAAACAAAGATCAAGGCATCTAGACCCATCACTTCATGGCAAATAGATAGGGAAACAATGGAAACCATGACAGACTTTATTTTCTTGGGCTCCAAAATCACTGCAGATAGTGACTGAAGGCATGAAATTAAAAGAGGCTTGCTCCTTGGAAGAAAAGCTATGACCAACCTAGATAGAATATTAAAAAGCAAAGACATTTAATTTACCAACAATAGTCCATCTAGTCAAAGCTATGATTTTCCAGTAGTCATCCATGGATGTGAGAGTTGGACTATACGTGTACCCCAATGTTCATCACAGCACTGTTTATAATAGCCAAGACATGGAAGCAACCTAGATGTCCATCAGCAGATGAATGGATAAGAAAGCTATGGTATATATACACAATGGAGTATTACTCAGCCATTAAAAAGAATACATTTGAATCAGTCCTAATGAGGTGGATGAAACTGGAGCCTATTATACAGAGTGAAGTAAGCCAGAAGGAAAAACACCAATACAGTATACTAACGCATATATATGGAATTTAGAAAGATGGTAACAATAACCCTGTGTACGAGACAGCAAAAGAGACACTAATGTATAGAACAGTCTTATGGACTCTGTGGGAGAGGGAGAGGGTGGGAAGATTTGGGAGAATGGCATTGAAACATGTAAAATATCATGTATGAAATGAGATGCCAGTCCAGGTTCGATGCACGATACTGGATGCTTGGGGCTGGTGCACTGGGACGACCCAGAGGGATGGTATGGGGAGGGAGGAGGGAGGAGGGTTCAGGATGGGGAACACATATATACCTGTGGCGGATTCATTTTGATATTTGGCAAAACTAATACAATTATGTAAAGTTTAAAAATAAAATAAAATTTAAAAAATTAAAAAAAAAACATGCGAAGAATCTAAAAAAAAAAAAAAAAGAATTGATGCTTTTGAACTATGGTGTTGGAGAAGACTCTTGGGAGTCCTTTGGACTGCAAGGAGATCAAACCAGTCCATCCTAAAGGAAATTAGTCCTGAAAATTCAGTCCTGATGCTGAAACTGAAGCTCCAATACTTTGGCCACCTGATGCGAAGAACTGATTCATTGGAAAAGACCCTGATGCTGGAAAAGATTGAAGGCAGGAGGAGAAGGGGATGAGAGAGGATAAGATGGCTGCATGGCATAACCGACTCTAGGGACATGAGTTTGAGCAAGCTCCAGGAGTTGGTGATGGACAGTGAGGTCTGGCGTGCTGCAGTCCACAGGGTCTCAAAGAGTCAGACACGGCTGAGTGACAGAACTGAACTGAACTGAAGGCCTCTGAGTCAATTCCTTTGGGAAACCAGATGTGGTGAGTGAATGTTAGTTCTTGGAAGGCTCAGGGGAGGGGGAAAAGAATCTGCCTACAATGCAGGAAACCTGGGTTCGATCTTGGGTGGGTAGATCCCCTGGAGAAGGGCGTGGATACCGGCTGCAGAATTCTTGCCTGGAGAGGAGCCTGGCAGGCCACAGTCTATGGGGTTGCAAAGAGTTGCTACCATTAATTATATGCTTATAACCTATCAGACACATTATGTACATCCATAGTTAATCAACAAATTTGAAAAATAAGTGCAATTATCCTGATTCTGCAGGTGAGAAAATGAAGTACAGAGCATGCAGAGCAGTTAGGTTGTTTACTGAAAGTCACTTAGCTAATAAATTACAGTACCTTATTGTGGCTTGAATCTATAGCCAAAGAACTAAAAAACTCATGAACTGTTAAAAACTTTATATTATGGTAACAAAATAACGTGAAGTGGCCTTTACAGAGTTTATTCCCCATTATTTTGGGGTTGTTTCCTGGTCAAGAACCTTGTTCTATACAGTAATTAAAAATCTACTATAGACTGTGTTTGAGTGAAGAATTTCTTTGGGCATATCACTAATATAAGGGCTTCCCAGGTGGCACTAGTGGTAAAGAATCTGCTTGTCAGTGCAGGAGAAGCAAGACACGTGGGTTAGATCCTTGAGTTGGGAAGATCCCCTGGAGGAGGAAATGGAAACCCACTCCAGTACTTTTTTCTGGAAATTCCGATGAACAGAGGAGCCTGGCAGGCTACAGACCACGGGGTCACGAAGAGTCGGACATGACTGAGCGTGCACACACACAGACACACACACACATCACTAACATAGATGCATGTTTTTTACAGGTAATTGTCTAATTCTCTACTTGCACTTACTTTATGGCAAGATACTTAAATTTGCAGCTGCATATAGATATTGATAGAGTTCAAATGGTTCTATACAGATAATTTTAAAATTACAGTACAGAACCATGTTTGGCCACCAGAGGGCAGCAATGCAAGATTCTGAACGCCTTTCAAATAAAATCTCTTCCTGAGACTATATTCTTAAATTTTATACTTGGGCATGTGTACTACTGAAATATACTTTTACAATATCTCAGGAGAAACATATACTTCATTTCAGCATAGGGAAAATGAACTTAAACTGTGAATTATCAGAAGCCTGGATTAACGAGATTTTAATATATAGACATGTTTACAATAATTAACAGGATAAATTCTTTTTTAAAGAATCTATCACATTCATTATAGCACATAAATGTATAATTTCAAGTATGAATGCATCTTTTCTTGAAGCAGAATAGACAAAACTGTATTTGATTGCACTTGTTGGCAGGAGCTTCAAGTTAGACTGTGGACTTTACAATAATAACTCTACATTTTAATAACACAGTGTATGATTTAGGCTGTTCTCTCCCAGGTAGTCTGGATTAGTGTTTATTTTTTTATATGTTTCAACACCAAATTCAAATAAGGTGATGGTAGAAGTAGTAATAATTAGGATAATAGCAAATGGATTTTGAATGGTTGACCAAGCATTTTCCTATAATTGATCTCATTTTGTGATTGATAGCTGGTAGACTGATTTACGTATCAGTTTGACTATTATAGAAAGATATTACAATATTTGTTTAGGAAATACTTCCCTAACTCTTTCTTTCTTTTCTAGGTGACTGCTTAGCCCTCCTGGCAAACATAAACAGATCAGTTTGAAGAATATGCAGACAAATGTGCTTCATTTTACGGAAGATCACCCATAGCAGCTTTCAGGTTTCCCAGGTGTTTCAGTGGTAAAGAATCCACCTGCCAACGCAAGAGACACAAGAGACATGGGTTTGATCCCTGGGTCCAGAAGATCCCCTGCAGGAGGAAATGGCAACCCACTCCAGTACTTTTGCCTGGAGAATCCCATGGACAGAAGAGCCTGGTGGGTTACAGTCCATGGGGTTGCAGAGTCGGACAGGACTGAGCGACTGAGCAGACACACACACACACACACACACACACACACACACACACCTCTGTCTCAAACTCTTGGATGATTGATACCCAAGGAGGTCCCTCTGGTAAGAGTTACTCTGTCGCTCCTTTGTAACGATTAGTGAGGTTTTGTGAAATGACAGATAGCATTCTTGGATTATATTCAATTTAAAATTACAATTAAAGAAATTAAAAATCACTTAACTCCACATCTGGTGTCAAACCTGGGGCTTAACGGGTTTCCCACGCGTCTGAGAATTCATTAGCGTTCCTTCTCCTTTGTTCTTTCTCGTGTCTTGACTTCATGCTTAGTGTACTGATCCTTCCTCAGCCATGCAAGAAGCTCTAAAAGTATCTGTCTACAATACTTATTTTTTAATTCTGAACAATTCCTCTCCCAAGGTTAGTGCTAATTATACTGTCAGGATGCGGTGGTGGAGTTAGCTTAGTTAAAAAGAAAGAAATGCAAGGAAAAAAAAACGGCTATTGATAACTTAAGGCGACGTTCTGAGTGTGAGAACACAGCAGAAACACTTGGTGGATGGGGAATTAAATTTCCACATGACTGTATGGATGTGCGTACATGATTCAGTGAGTCAAAGATAATGAGCCTTTATTTGCTTGGCTCCATATCCAAGGCTCTTCAACTGATTTCTATTTCAGAAGCATCCTCCTGTCTGTCCTAAGAGGATAGATGAGGCAGCTCTTCTGCTCCTCACTGCTTGTTTGGGGGTCCTATACACTGTGTCCTAGCCCTACTTATCAACTCCACTGTTTGTAAAAGTGAGCTGCTAATCAAGGATGTCTCTCTTGTCCCCGCTACCCTTACTGGTTGTCTTGAGCACTTTTCTTAGGCTCCTGTTTCATCAGGTTTAGAGGAACAAGGAGGTGTCAATGCCTACCTATTACCAGGTATGCAAATATACACAAAGAGCCCTGGCACAGTGCCTGAGATGTTCCTAACCCCCCTTGCTCCTTTATGCTCTTTTAATCTTTCCTCAAATGTTTCTTCTGAGAGGGATAGCGGTCAGCATTTTGTAGACTGACAGTTCTCAGCGTCTCCTTTCTGCTTTGTGTTCTTTCTTTTTTTAAAAAAAATTATCTGTTTGGGTCTTAGTTGTAGCACGTGGGATCTTTAATCTTCATGGCAGTATGCAGGATTTTTTTTTTTTTAATTGTGACATGTGGGATCTAGTTCCCTGACTAGGGATCAAGCCTGGGCCCCTTTAATTGAGAGCTCAGAGTCTTAGCTACTGGACCAACAGGGAAGTCCTTTGCATATTCCCCTAACTTTTAAAAAATGAGGTATAACTGACATGTAAAATTATTAGTTTCAGATGTGCATATTGTCTTACTACAATGATTCCAAGATTTCTGGATTTAGCAGACTTGTAAAATTTAAAGAAAGCTTTGAGGGCTCAAATAAAGTTGCAAACATTTTATTTAGCCAAGTATTTAAAAAAAAAATCTACCATCTACTGTCATCATCATTTAATAAAAGAAGGGGGCTTCCCCAGTGGCTCAGCTGGTAAAGAACACACCTGCCAATGCAAGAGAGGTGGGTTTGGTCCTGAGTGGAGAAGACACCCTGGAGAAGGAAATGGCAAGCTACTCTAGTCATCTTGCCTGGAGAATTCCATGCACAGAGGAGCCTGGCAGGCTACAGTCCATGGGGCCTCAAAGAGTCGGACACGACCGAGTGCACATGCACGCACACACACACACACACACACACACATGATATTTTAACAACCAAAGGATATAATTTAGAAATAAAGAATAGCTTTACTAGTCCATCTAGTATGATAGGAATGTAAGCAAAGTTGCTGCTCAGGTTCTTTGAGGAAGGAATGACCCTGTGTCACACGCAGTACAAAACCAGGAACTCCTGTCTAGTGTCTTGGGGGTGACAGATAAAGCGTCTTTCCTCCAAAATACATGCACACTCCCAGAGACTGGCGAAGCTTGAGAAGGTGCGGGAGGTATGTGGGAGACGTTAGGGAGCCACTGGCAAGAAAAAGAAAGATGCAGAGAGACTGAAGGAGCAGGCAAGAGAAGGAAACATCTTGAGTTCAAGAGGCGGGAGCTTGAGTAGAGGCTGTGGGTGGAAAGACGAGAGATGGGGAAAGAGGACTTTCAACGTTGGGCACTTTCCTCCCCAGAAACTAAAGTAAAAAAGTTAGTTACCTTTTATAGACTAATGACTGTGGAACCTATATTTCTACCCTGGATTCTATTTTTGAACCTTGAACAGAGCCAGCTGCCTGCTGAATATCTCGACTTGAATGTGTCTCGACTTGAATGCCCTGCTGGGCCCACTTGCCACTTATATTGTCCAACATTGTTCAGTTGCAAATTCATATTGAACAGAAACCACATTTATCCTTGCTTAGGCCAGAATGGGGGAATTCACAGGATTAGGTGACCAAGTCCTGGACACCTGGGATCAGGGACTCTAGTGCGTTGGGTTTTGCCCCAATCACTTGTCTGGGATTCTCTTGGTTTGTTGGCTTTATTCCAGCCAAGTGTGTCCTGCCCTTTTCAGTACAGTGGCTGGCAGTTCTCAGGTTCCCATTTCAGAGCTCCTATTAGAAGAGGACAAAAGCTCTTTTCTTCAGCTCCATTTCAAATATACATGGGAAGGACTCTGCTGGCCCATCCTCACGCTTGTGATACCTGCCACATGCTACTGCAGAGCCCCGTTCTATGGACTGCAAGCTCCTTGGGACTTGTGTCCTTCACATGCCTTTCCCAGCACCTGGTGTGACACAGACTCACATATAGAAGGACTGAGTGTGTCACAGAGCTGTGACTTACCTCCTAGGAAGCTGAACCTGACACTGGGTGTGGGGGGACCAGCAGGTTCCATCAGAGGAAGGGATGGCCCTTATCACCCTGACGAGCTCCAGCCTGCGTGTGTCAAAGGGAGCAAAGATGCATGTTTAGGGTGCGGGTCTCCCAGTTCGCTCTATGACTCAGAACTCTCACAGGAACCCTTCAGAAATTGGATGAAGGGACTTCCCTGGTTGAGTTCACCTGTCAATGCAGGGGACACAGGTTCCATCCCTGGTCTGGGAAGATTCCATATGCCTTGGGGCCCCTAGGCCCTTGCACGACAACTGCCGAGCCCACGTGCTGCAACAACTGAAGCCCACACGCCTAGAGCTCGCGCTGTTCAAGAGAAGCCACCACAGAGAGAAGCCCGTGTGCTGCAATTACAGAAAGCCCATGCTTAGCAATGAAGACCCAGCGCAGCCAAAAATAAATAAAAATTAAAAAACAAACTGGATGAAGATAAATGATAATGTGGCAAGAGTTTATGTAAAAAATAGCTGTGGAGTCCTTGCTTGATGATTGTGGTCAAGGCCTTTTTGTAGCCTGCTTTCAGTTACTCAGAGGAAGACATTTCAAAAACACTGCTTCATCCTCTTCCTCCTCGTCACCTCTAATAACTCCACATTGTAAATCTGCGTTATTTCTCCTTCACCAAAAGTCAGTCAGTCTAAAAGCATTCATTTCATGGACAATTATCACACATTCTACTGATGCAGAGCACATTTAATGACAAGAAATAAAAAGAATTGGCTGTTACTGCGTGCTTGTCACCTTTGGTAGTCTGTAGAGCTTTATTTCCCTGTTGTGTAGAGAAGACTGTGTAGTGTCTGACATGGGGGCCACCACATTCATTACACGCTCAGTCCTTCCATCCATTTGTTTCTCGTTGATTTTTTAAAAATTATATTTATTAATTTTAAATTGATTGATGATTGTTTTATAATATTGGTTTGACTTCTGTCATACATCAGTATGATGTATGACATCAGTATGATGTATGACAATGTAATTCATACATCAGTATGAATTAGCCATCGGTATACATATGCCCCCTCCCTTTTGAACCTCCCTCCAACCTCCCACCACATCCCACCCCTCTAGGCTGTCACAGAGCCCCGGTTTGAGTTCCGTGAGTCATACAGCAAATTTCCACTGGTTATCTATTTTACATATGTTATTGTGCATGCTTCCATGCTAGTTCTAGTTGATTTTTGAGGGTAGATCAAGGTATAGACAAGTTTTCCCCCCTCTTCAACAAAAAAGAAAAAAAACCCACAGTGATTACTTTTACTGTTGTTTCACAGTCGCTAAGTCATGTCCTGGAGAAGGACATGGCAACCCATTCCAGTATTCTTGCCTGGAAAATTCCACGGACAGAGGAACGTGGAGGGCTGCAGTCCCTGGGGTCACAAAGAGTCGGACACTTCTAACGTGACTTAGCAGGCAAACTTTGCTCACCACAGTCAGAAATGTTGGCCCAGATTCTAGTAAGAAAGGACAGAGAGCCCTAGCTGGTGGCACTGGAAGGAAATCAACCCTGGATATTCATTGGAAGGACTAGGGCTGAAGCTCCAATACTTTGGCCACCTGATGTGAAGAGCAGACTCATTGGAAAAGACTCTGATGCTTGGAAAAATTGAAGGCAGGAGGAGAAAGGGATGACAGAAAATGAGATGGTTGGATGGCATCACTGGCTAAATGGACATGAGTTTGAGCAAACTCTGGGAAACAGTGAAGGACAGGGAAGCCTGCTGTGCTGAAATCCATGGAGTAGCAAAGAGTCAGACCCGACTGAGCGACTGAACAACTGCCCGAGGGGTCCAGGTTCCACAGCCTCAGGCTGGTGTCTGGCTCTGTAACACTTACTAGAAATTCATGAGTGTCAGTTTCATCAACCTGTAAAATAGGCTCCTAATTTCTACCTTGACACTTTATTGTGGGAATCAACAATAAAAAAAAAAACTAACGAAAACATATTGAGATCTTGATCTAAAACAGCTCCATGCTGAGTCTTTTATAAACTCATTTGATTTAAACAAATGATGGTATTCCATCCTCCTGATGCAATATGGGGTGGTTTCTTCGTATTCTCTGTTACCAGAGGAAAGACAGGTTTACAGGGGTTGAGGAACTTCCAGTAGGTTAAACAGTTATGGGAACCCAGACAGGTATGTCCTAAAGGTGTGGCCATAGCATTGACACAAATCTTTCTTAAGCTTAGAACTGTACGAACCCTTTTTCCTATAAAATTTATTTTATTTATTTGGCTGCACAGGGTCTTTGGGAAAACCCAAAGTGAAAGTGTTAGTCACTCAGTCGTGTTCGACTCTTTGCGACTCCATGGACTGTAGCCCGCCAGGCGCCTCTCTGTCCATGGGATTCTCCAGGCAAGAATACTGCAGTGGGTACCCGTTCCCTTCTCCAGGGGATCTTCCCGACCCAGGGATTGAACCCAGGTCTCCCACATTGCAGGCAGATTCTTTACCATTATAGCCACCAAGGCTTATAGTTCACATCTTTATTATGGATGTGAATTATTTTTTTCAATGTTTCTTAATTTCCACAAACTGAAGATTGGTATGTGTTTGATAGTACAGGGAAGACATTGCAGTTTTACTCTTTATGGTGCATGCATGCTAAGCAGCTCAGTGGTGTCCGACTCTTTGAGATCCCATGGACTGTAGCCCACCAGGCTCCTCTTTCCATGGAATTCTCCAGGCAAGAATACTGGCGAGGGTTGCATTTCCTGCTCCAGGGGATCCTCCCAACTCAGGGATGGTAATTTCATCTCTGGCATCTTTTGCATTGGTAGGCGGATTCTTTTCCTCTGGATGCTAGGGAAGTCCCATCACATTTTAAACTAAACATTTTTGAATAGGTGACTTACGGTCCAAAATTTTAAAAGTCTAAAAAGGAGAATTGGTGTTTAAATGAACAAATTCATATAGTATGCCAGAATTGGTTAATACATGTATATACATTTTTTACCATTTTTATTTTCTGCCAATCAAAACTATGAATGATCCCAGAATGGTTATGTAGAACATATGGATGACCATCTTTTCTTGCATTTCTTGTCACAGCTAACTTTCAAACACCAGGGAGGCCAATTTTTAGAAGGATGGATAAATGCAATCATGTAATATACACCTATGTATACCTACACGGGTTCTCCCTTGATGACAGAGGTGCAGTTTTGGAGAGAAGAGTAGCAATATTGACAAGGAAACACGTGGTGTGTTGGAACGAGTGGATCTTCAGTCAGTCATGGGCACGTTGCTGGCTGTACCGCATTTCAAGATACTGCATCTAGATTTGTGTCACTGGGAAGGCTTCGGAGAGAACAGATGTGAAATGCTAAGCCAAATGAGTGTGCGAGTTTTGCACATCTGTCCCTTTAATTTCTCGAATTTTTGCTTCATTATCTGCGCCATTGGACTGCTATATCTGTCATAGGCCGACAGATGGCAATATTATAAGATCATTTTTTTAAGATGGTTAAAATAAACGATAGTCTCTGCTGCTCTGAGATTAGTCAGATGGAAGAAACAAGATCTTTATTGGTTGTCTCTTTGGTATTTACAAAATCTTTTTTTTCTAAATTTTCCATAAAATATTAGCCATGTTATTTTCACTTCACTGCTGCCTCTTTGTGATTGGTTTTCTTTTTTTTCTCTTTTGCTTAATTTTTTACTCCATAGTTAAATCCATCTTTGTTGTATTCTATGTGCAAATATGGTGGTAAAGAATCTGCCTGCCAATGCAGAAGATGCAAGAGACACGGGTTTGATCCCTGGGTCAAGAAGATTCCCCTGGAATAGGAAATGGCAACCCACTCCAGTATTCTTGCCTGGAGAATTCTCTGGACAGAGGAGCCTAGCAGGCTACAGTCCATGGGGTCGGATAAGACTGAACGACTGAGCACATGTGCAAATATAAACCTGCTAGTAATGAAGGCAAAGAATATAACCATATAACTATTATTAATTAAGTAGTACTAGGTATATAACATAATGAATTTAAATGAAGTTGGTTTTTTTGGAGAACAAGAGACCAACAAGCCACACTCATATTGTACCTTTTTTTTTTTTTTTAAATAACTTTTAGACTGGAAGAAGTGTTTTTATTTTTTAATGAATTTCTTTAAATGGAGGAGAGTTGCTGCACAATATTGTTTTAGTTTCTGCTAAAGAAACAACGAAGTGAATCAGCTGTATGTACACATACACATACATTTTGAGCCTCCCTCCCCTCCTCCCCCCATCCCAGCCCTCTAGCTTGTCAGAGAGCACCTGGTTGAGCTCCCTGTGCTACACAGCGCCTTCTCAGTAGCTGTCCATTTTACACATGGCAATGGCACCCCACTCCCCTGGAGAATCCCAGGGACGGGGGAGCCTGGTAGGCTTCAGTCCAAGGGGTCGCTAGAAGTCAGACACGACTGAGCGACTTCACTTTCACTTTTCACTTTCCTGCATTGGAGAAGGCAATGGCAACCCACTCCAGTGTTCTTGCCTGGAGAATCCCAGGGACGGAGGAGCCTGGTAAGCTGCCGTCTATGGGGTCGCACAGAGTCAGACATGACTGAAACGACTTAGCAGCAGCAGCAGCAGTGTATATATGTCAGTGCTACTCTCTCAGTTTGTCCCACCCTCTCCATGGAAAAAGTGTTTTTTTAATTTTAGAATCAAGTGTTTACAATTTGTAAAGACCTCAAAAAAGGTAAAATTTTTATTTTGAGTACTACGCTTCTCTTCTCACTCAGTTCATGTTAAATCTGACCCCTGTGGAGACCCTTGAAAGACTTTTAAGAAGCTCTGGGTTCTGGTGGTTGGAAGAGCTTTGAGTAAAAGGCTTAAGACAGGAGGGAGACAGGGTTGAAGGCATTGAACCTACACTGTTGCCAGAAGGAGGCACTTCCTCCTGCTGCATCAGCTACATCCAGACGGAAGCCCCTCTTTTTTTTAAAAAAAATTTATTTCTTGTATTATTATCATTATTTTTGGCTGTGATTGATCTTTGTTGCTGTGAGCTGGCTTTCTCTAGTTGCAGCAAGTGTTGGCTACTCTTCCTTGCAGCACGCAGTCTTCTCACTGCGAAGGCTTCTCTTGTTTCAGAGCACAGGTTGTAGGAGCTTGGGCTTCAGTAGTTACAGCATCCAGGCTCAGTAGTTGCGGTTCGCAGGCTCTAGAGAGCGGGCTAAGTAATCATGGCACACAGGCTTAGTTGCTACTTGGTATGTGGTATCTTCCCGGACCTGGGTTTGAACCCATGTTCCCTGCATTGGCAGGTTGATTCTAATCTACTAGACCACCAGGGAAGTCCCAAGACTCCTTTTTATTTGTAACTTTCCTGTCCCTTTTCCTCTGCCCCACAGCCCTCTGGGCCCTGAGAGCAGCTCACCTGATATCTCTACCTCCGGGCTGTAATCTCTGTCTCCCACAGACTTCCAGACCTCAATCATATATGAGGGTTAGAAATATATTCCCAGGTCGGACGGCTCTTAGAGCCCCAGTCCAGCCGCTTCCTGGACTCCCAGCACCTGCTGAATTCACTGGCATTTTGAATGCACTGTGCCCGGGAGAGTCATTTCCTTCATGAGCCAGCTCTGGTGTCTTATTTAATACAATCCATTTCCCACAAGTGCAGGTTAGAGGACTGGTCCACAGGTCCTTCATACCTGAGTCCTGAGAGATACCCAACAAAAAAAGATGGGAGAAAGTCTGGCTATTTATCACCCCTTTGGAGATTCACAGTACTTACAATTTTAGCACAAGCTCAGAGAGGATTTGCAGAAGAAAATGCTTTTAACTCATTTTAACTTGATTCCCCTGCTTATTTGAACATGGAATCCCTTTTCTAAGGGGTTTCTGGTAGAAATCTTGAGAACTACAGCCTAGGAGTCATGTGTACCTTATCTTTTCCTCCTCCTCCCTTGCTGAAAATATTGAGATGCATCTTGCATACTGTGCAGCACACAGATATTAAATGTACAGCGTGATTTTATGTACGTTCGTACTTGTGTAACCAAAGCCAGATCAAATGATAGAGCTTACTCTGTGATCCCACTTACATGAAATTTAAGACTAGGCAAAACTAATCTGTGATGACATAAGTTAGAATATTGATCACCTCTGGGGGTGTGCCAGGAATGGGGGTGGGGAGGCAACATGCAGACTGGGGAAGGGCCTGCAAGAAAGTATGGGGTTCTGGAAATATTCTACACCTTCCCCATTGGTATTTGCATCAACAGGATCTTTGTGCTCCCATGGCTTGAAAGTTTGAATGGTCCTTACTGCCTCCTTTTTCTATCTTTTACTTTTTGGCTGAGCCCCACGGTAGCATGTGGGATCCTAGTTCCCTGACCAGGGATCGACTCTGTGCCCCCTGCATTGGAAGCATGGCGTCCTAACCACTGGACTACCAGGGAAGTCCCACTGCTGTCTTGCTTTGTGTGCCCAGGGAACCTCATTTCTCCCCTTTATGTCAGTGCCCTGTTTATTCTGGGCTATGCCCTTCCTTTTTCCTGGGCCACCCCCTACACTGCTGATAATTCTCGTATTTCTGACATCACCATAGATGTCACTTGCTGCTAAAGTTGAGCTCAGAATCCTTTTTATGCACCCACCACATTCTGGGTTTTTATTCTATCACCCTGAGCTGCAGTACCCTATTTAAGTATCTGCCTCCCCACCAGACTGTCATTTCCTTGAGGGCAAATGTCTTTTTTTTTCTTTTTTAAATATTTATTTACTTATTTATTTTTGGCTGCACCGGGTTTTTGTTGCTGCATGCAAGTTTTCTCTGACGGTGGCGAGCAGGGGGCTTCTCTTGTTGCTGAGCATGAGCTCTAAGCTCAAGGGCTCAGTAGTTGTAGCGCACGGGCTTAGTTGCTCTAAGGCATGTGGGATCTTAGTTCCCAGACCAGGGATCGAACCTATGTTCCCTGCATTGTCAGTTCGGAGTCTTAACCACTGGACCACCAGGGAAGTCCTTATCAGTGTTTTTACATGTTGATTCTTTCAATGGTTTAAAGAATATCCCACAGATTTGTTTTTAATAAGATTTTTACAAACTTTTAACTATAGAAGAACACAAATAAATCAGACTTCAGGTAAGAGAGGTTACCTATACTTATTATTGCTATTCAGCATTTTAAGATTTCTAATCATCCACCTGGAAGCAGGAAATCGAAGAAGGAATGAAATGTAGCAGAAAGAGCAGTAGGTCAAGAACCTTTGGTCTCATTTTGATTCCTAACTCTTCTATTCATTAACTGTGTGACCTTGAATAATTCGCTTTGCTCACCGTGCTCATCTGTAAAAGAGACCTCTGAAGTTAAAACTCGCTAAATTCTTTTTCAGTGTTAGACTGTTATGATCAGCTGCAACAGCAGGAATAGATAGAGCTGTCTCTGACTTAAAGGAAACCCCATCTGTGAAAGTTGTGAAATTTTGGCTTTATCAAAGAAGTTAAGTTTTTAAATATGTTTTTTTGCCCTGCACTTTTTATAGCATTACTGTGTTTTCTCAGCATCACTAACTGCAACAACACATTCTCAGCCCTCACCTTACTTGACTTGTCAACAGTGTTTACCAGTTTGATCACTTCGTCCTCCTTATTGACCCCTTGTCATCCCGTCTCTTTGTCCCTTTCTACTTTCCTGATGGCCCTCCATCTCCCTGTACTTTCCTCTTATTTTCCTAACTTCTAAATAGTGGTGAACCCAGAGCCAAAACCCAGTTCTCTCTTCTGTCTACATTCATTTTTATGATTCTCTTGTTGTTTAGTCGCTAAATCATGTCTGATTCTTTTGCGACCCCCTAGCCCACCAGGCTCCTCTGTCCATGGAATTCTCCAGCCAAGAATACTGGAGTGGGTTGCCATTTCCTCCTCCAGGCGATCTTCCAACCCAGTGATCGAACTTGAGTCTCGTGCATTGTCAGGTGGATTCTTTACCACCTGAACCACCACGGAAACCCTATGATTTTGTATTAGTTGTATATTGCTTCATAACAGATTATCCCGAAATTAGCAGCTTAGAACAATACACATTTATTATCTTAGAGTTTCTGTAATATGCGTCAGGAGTATGGGCACAGCGTAGGTGGGTCCTCTAATTTATAATTTCTCAAGAGGCTGCAGTCAAGGTGTCAGCAGAGACTGGGGTCTCATCTGAAGACTTGACTGAGAAAGGGTGTATATCCAGGCTCACAGAGCTGTTGGCACAATTCAGTTCCTTTGGACTGTTAGGACCACTGCCTCTGTATTTAGCTGGTTGTTGGCTGGAGGTTGCCCCCACTGTCTTGCCACATGAGCCTCACTAACATGGGCGATAATTTTATCATCCTTTAAAAAGATAATATTTATTTATTTATGACTGCATTGGGTTTTCACTGCTGCTCAGGCTTTCTCTAGTTGTAGTAAGTGGGGGGTATTCTCTGGTTGTAGCACATGATTTTCTTATTGCAGTAGCTTCTCTTATTTCTGAGCACAGACTCTAAGCACACGGGCTCAGTATGTGGCATGTTCCCTGATCAGGGATTGAACCCATGTCTCCTGCACTGGCAGGCAGGTTCTTATCCACTGTACCACCAGGGAAGTCCCTTTCACCCTTTACATAAGATATACCTCTATCTCTTCTCTCTTGCTGGAAGTTAATAATAAACGTAATCATATTTAATTGGCATCTCAAATTTAACGTGTCCAAAACTTAATTCCTAATGTGCAACTCAGGTCCCCACCCCAAATATGCTCCTCTGCAGTTTTTACCTTTACAGTCAATGGCAATCAGGTTTTTACAGTTTCACATGCTCCAAACCTTGCAGTCATCCATGGCTTCTCTTTCTCACTCACATCAATCCATCGGCAAAGCCTGTTGACTCTACCTTCAGAAGAATTTATATCTAGAGCTCAACTATTTTTTTGCTGCCTCCCCTACTACCATCCTGGTCCAGGCCACCAACACATTTATCTGCTGTCTTTGTGCCAGTGAGGAGTCTCCATTGCTCTGAAGGTGAGGAGCAATTCTGTGGAAGAACCTACCCCAATCAGAGCTGGATACTTGGTTAGCCAGGGGTTTCTGTTGGGATAATACCCTGAGGCTCCTTCTACGTTCCCTAGAGAGGACCCTTGGCAGAAAGTTAGCTCAGTGAATAATGGTCAGAGAGGCACCAGTGACGTTATATCTGCCCTTGAACATAACTGTCTCCTGAGGATGACTATGTGTGACCCGAGAGTGTCCTGTCCTCCAGCCAGGGACTGGACAACAGAGGAGGTGAGCGGTTGTGCTGTTTTCTTTTGGTTTACTAGACATGAAATAGCTCCCCCCTTTTTATTAATAAAAGGTAAAGTTAAAAATGTTCAGTTTGATGAGTACAAGGAGTTGGGTGATAGACAATTTAAGCAGAGTATTTTTAATTACTCTGGCTCATCCAGATGTCATTGTACAATAAAGTGCATGCAGCTTTAGGCCATAAATCTGTCCCTTAGAATTTGTGTTATAAAGTATCAGATTCCAAAGGCATTAAAAATTAAATAGAAGAAAGGCTTAGCGTTTTAATAGTGCTTTACATCCTGGAAAATTTCCAAGCATTCTTACATGCGTGACTTTGTTCATTTATTCAACCTGAATTTATTGAATGCACACCATATGCTGGGCTCTGTGCTAGGCACCACGAATAAAACGAAGAACAAGAAAGACAAATATGAGGCTTGTGATCCATGGAGGGACGTGACAAGAGACCACTACCAACAGAGAGGAGTCTGATGATCTAGGAAAGAAGTGGAGGAGACATTCAAGAGAGAAGGTTAGAGAAAAAGCCTGAAGGTCACAATGGAGCTTGAATCCCAGTACAGATCTTCTCTGACTTACAATGAGGTTACACCACACCGCCCCCCATTAATCCATCCTAAGTTGAAAATATCATAAGTTGAATATGCATTTAATAGGCTAATGTACTAAACATCATGGGTTAGACTGCTGCTGCTACTGCTAAGTCGTTTCAGTCGTGTCTGACTCTGTGCGACCCCACAGACCGCAGCCCACCAGGCTCCCCCATCCCTGGGATTCTCCAGGAAAGAACACTGGAGTGGGTTGCCATTTCCTTCTCCAATGCATGAAAGTGAAAAGTGAAAGTGAAGTCGCTCAGTCGTGTCTGACCCTTAGCGACCCCATGGACTGCAGCCTGCCAGGCTCCTCAGTCCATGGGATTTTCCAGGCAAGAGTACTGGAGTGGGTTGCCATTGCCTAGTCTACCTTAAATGTGCTCAGAAAACATACATGAGCCTACACTTGGCCAAAATCATCTAGTACGAAGCCTATTTTATGATACAGTTTTGACTATCTTATGCAACTGATTGAACACTGTACTGAAAGTGAAAATTAGAGTGGTTGTCTGAGTCCAGGATAGTTGGAGGCGTATCGGTTGTTTACCTTCATGATTGTGCGGCTCTCTGCCACTGCCCAGCGTCATGAGAGAGGATCGTCAGAAGGTTGCTAGCCCTGGGAGAGATCAAAATTAAAAATCTGAAGGCAATTTTTACTGAATGTTTATTGCTTCTGGACCACCATAAAGTTGAAAAATTAAGTCGAACCATTGTTAAGTCAAGGACCATGACTGAAATGTGTTACATAAGGAAGTGACAAAATCAGGTTTGTGGCTCTTAATTCTCCTTCTAGGCAAGTATTTAAAACTTATCCTGGTACTTCCCTGGAGGTCCACGCTTCCAGTGCAGGAGGTGCGTGTTCGATCCCTGGTCGGGGAATTAAGTTCTTACATGCCTCAGGTGCAGTTAAGGAAAAAAAAACCAAAACCTTCTCCTCCCCTCAGAAAACCAAATAGAGCACCTCCCATACAATAGGTTAGCTTTAGGTTTGTTTAAACATTTCTTTTCTTGTTATATTTACTTAGCTAGACCATGGCTAACATGGTAAAAAGCAGCTGCTACACCTAAGGAAAATAAAGATTCACCCATCTGTGCTGTCTACTCTGAAGCATAACAGCAAAGGGATCCTTGGGTACAAGATAAATCAGAGTTTGAAGCTTAATTTTATCACTTATCATTTTCAAATTTGTGAAAATTTGAAAAAAAATCTTGTATCTTCCCTATCTTTCTGTTTCCCTTGTCTGTAAAATAAAAAGAGTAGTATCAGAATATCTGCAAAATAGCTTTCAACTTGCAAGTTTTGTGGTCTTTGTCCTGGAGACAGTGGGAAACTTCCACCAAGTTCTTAATAAGTATAGTATATGACATCTGCTTAAGATGCCACTCATTTTTACATTACAGTCTCTGTTCTTGGTTCAGTCTGCTCACATGAATTTACCTACCAACACATATCTGTGAGCACTTGACTTTTCCCCCTGATTCCATACTAACTACAAACTATTACTGTGCTCACTGATGGGATTACAGATATAAAAGATTGAGAAGATATAGATGGTGAGCTTCCCTGATGACTCAGATGGTAAAGAATACACCTGCAATGTAGGAGACCCAGGTTCGATCCCTGGGTCTGGAAGATCCCCTGGAGAAGGGAATAGCGACCCACTCCAGTATTCTTGCCTGGAGAATTTGATGGACAGAGGAGCCTTGCAGGATACAGTCCATGGGATCTATTCCTGTGCTCATTGATGTGATTAGAGATATAGAAAATTGAGAAGATATAAAAGAGCTGTTCCATTCTTTCACACCATCAAGCTTCATGGTATGAACAGAGCTGGCTGAAAACCAAGTCTTAGAATTAATTAATTGACTTGTTGGTCATTAGGAAGAATACAACTTGTATTATCAAATAGTATCACGTTAGGTTTAACGGCTGTGAGAGTGGGGTTACCTCTGAGCTCAGTCCTGGAATCTCTGAACTTCACAGTCACAGCATGGTTTTGACCCAGTGAACTGCATCCACCGCCACTTGGGCTTGCGTTGGCCTTGAGAAAGAACACCCACTCCTCCTGGGGGCGAGGCTCTCCTGGTAGTTTAGGTGGTGACATGCTGTTTGCTTCTCTTGCTTCTTTCTCCCCCAAACAGACCATGTTGGCCAATTCAATTTGGTCATAAATTCGTTTTCCTTAAAATTTTTTTTTTGCAAATGTTGGGCACGGCTAAAGCTGAAAATTGGCACTTGGGCACAGCAGGGGACACATTTGCTGTTTTGAATTTAGGTTTTCATTTTCTCAAGTAACACACTCCCACTCTCTCCTCCCTAGCAGCTTGGAGGATGTTCCCTTGAGTCTGTATTTATTGCAAAAATATAGAGCCACAGGCCAGGTTTTAATTCTATTAACTTTTCTGTGCAATGGATGTTCAGAAGAGAAATGCTGATTAAATTTATACATAAAGGCTAGAAATTTGGAGACAAAATATTTTCTAAGTTAGAAATGCTTCTCTAGTGTCCCTTCTCTAGGGCTTTAACTATTAATTTAGATCCAAAGCCCACTTTGTTTCTTCCACTCGCCTGTGTGGTTTGTTTGTGAACAGTTTGCTTATGGAAGCTGAATGGCTTGGTTTTAAATAGGAGTGTTATATTATTACTGCTCATGGCAACCTCCAGCCTAATTGAATAATTCGCCTGATACAATTTCTCTAACTGAATTGTGTCAGTTATCGACAATATTAAGGACTCAACGTCACCTGTTGTTCCAGTGCTCTGCTCACTCCCTCTGAACAGGAGGCTGAAGTTTACAGAGGGATCACTTGGTAAACAAGCATTTAAAGAAACACATGCTGAGACCAATGGGGACTGGTACAAGCTTGGATAATGTAATATAATGTCACCCATAGCTCTGGGTGTACAAACTGCAGATTTATGCAAGTAATTAATAGTGTCTTGCCAAGAGAGTAGGCTTTTCAGAAGGAATCTTTCTTTGTGTCTTTTGATATTTAAAGAGCTGTAATTACAATGGCAGAGCTTTGAATTCTTTTTTTTTCATCCTCTTATACACATTAATTTATGGACCAATCCAGTATTACAGACAAGCTAATGAAAGAACCACATACTCCCTTTATAATTTTTTTTACAGTTTCACTTGTGAGGATGAATGTAAAGTAGTTAATGCTATAAATAAGTATAATGATGTATCTCTTCTCTCAATTGCCAGTTGTTGATACTGTAGCCTCACACAATGGAAGAAAAGAATTGAATTTAAATCTCTATCCATCTCATTTTCTTCTTCTCTCTTGTGCACCAGTTAAGAAATTCAACTGTTTCTGCCATTATGAGATGTTTAAAAAAATACACTGAAACTGGATTTTCCCCACTCCTTTTTAATTTTAGGGTTATGGAAGACTCGGGAGAAAAATTACGTAACTTCTGCAGTCAGCTTAGGCTTTAGGCTTTGCCAGTTTCAAGGTTTAGCATCTTGGTTTCTCAATAATAAGTTCTACTCCTCTAACTTTACTCATTTATAAATGACAAATAGAAAGTGTATACATTTAAGGTGTACAAGGTGATGGCTTGATATACATGCACAGTTTGAAATGACTGCCACCAGCAAATTAATTAACACACACACATCACCTCGTGTAGCTACCTTTTTTTTTTTTTTTGGTGTGTCTGTAGTAAGAATACTTAAGATCTATTATCTTAGTAAATCGCAAGTGTATAATTCTGTGTTATTAACTACAATCACATTCCTGCACATTAGACGCTTAGAACCTATTCATCTTCCAGCTGAAGGCTTGTACCCTTTGACCAAGCCTCCCCAGTTCCCCAAACTCCAGCCCCAGGTCACCACCACTTTACTCTCTCGTTTTCAGAATGCCATACCATGTGGGGTACACTGACCACAAACCTTCAAATGTTCACAAAAATCATCCAGCTTATGGGAGTACCTTGGCCAGAAAACATGACTGTATTCTCTGAAATTTTTGAATTTCCCTTTAAAAGTTTGAAATGATGTTTGCTTTTCCTTCAAACAAGTCATTTTAATATGTGACTTAACTAAAGGCATAAAGCTTGCTAGGACATTTTACCTAAAATAGCCTTTGGGCACAAGGCTAAGGCCAGGACTTGTGGAATTCAAATATCCGGGGACCAAAATATGAGCCAGGATCATATTATATTTACGAAAGCACTAAAGCCAAGATGCTTCAAATCCTTTCTCCTTGCATCAAGTCACACAAACTTTCCAAAGGATATCATCATTGTGCCACACTCAGTTCTTGGGACTTAGTGACATGTCTCATAAAACCAGTGTCAAATACCAATGTCAGGATGCTAATCTTCTCAATCCGTTTAAAGTATGTGTTTCCGCCATGAACTTAGAAAGGTCCTCTGCATCACCTACCCTGGGGGCTCAGACAGTAAAGAATCTGCCTGGAGTGCAGGAGACCTGGGTTTGATCCCTAGATCAGGAAGATTCCCCTGGAGAAGAAAATGGCAACCCACTCCAGTATTCTTGCGTAGAGAATTCCATCGACAGAGGAGCATGGCGGGCTACTGTCCATGGGGTCGCAAAGAGTCAGACACAACTGAGCAACTTTCACTTCACTTAATTTCTGTATCATCTAACCCAAATTTCTTTTATTTCATGAATAATAAAACTGAGACCCTGAAGAAGGAAGTGGTGTACTAGGGTCCAGCAGAGAGTTGATAGCACAGCTGGGACTTAGGTCCGTGTGAATGAGGACAGTATGTCTTCCACAGACTACATCTAAATATTTGTTTTTATGACATCCATCAATTCAATGGGGTTGGAGCAGGTAAACAGTCACTCTGTTGCTTCTTCTGTTTGTTGACCCTTTTAGACTGTAATTTCCTTAAGGACAAAGTCCTTGCATGTTTAATTGGCTCCATATGTTACCCAAGAGGAATTTATAATAAGAATGAGGGTTAGAATGGGTACTGCACTCCAGCAACAACATGCCTAAATTTTTAAAGCCAACTTTGGTTACCATAATTTATTTTTAAACATTTTGTGCTGGGGTATAGCTGATTAACAATGTTGTGACAGTTTCTGGTGAACAGAGAATGGGTAACCTCATTTTAACACAGGAAATGTGGTGAATCATCTGGTTCAGTTTAACCATCCCGGAAGGGAGTCATTACATTTGAACAGTATTAATGACCATGAGAAGTCTTCTTGAGAAAACTAAAATCCACATGATAGGCACAGTTAATAAATCTTTAAGCCTAATTTTGTAGGTAACAAATTATAAGTCACATATAGTGGAGAGACCAGAGCATGAGCTTTGTGTTGGTTCTGAGACCACATATTTGATTTTCTTCTGAGAAGTTGTTTATTGATCTGTCACTCTATTTCAAACTTGTGTTAGTTGCCTTTAGAAAGTTCCTCCCTTATATTCTAACTTTTGTACTAACTGCAAAGAATCGCCAGATTTTCTTTGCTTGTTTAAGGTTTATATGCTAAGGACTGGGTGATTAGTAACTATATGGCTGTGGTAATGCTGTGCTGTGCTTAGTTACTCAGTCGTGTCTGACTCTGTGCTGTAACCCACCAGGCTCCTCTGTCCATGGGGATTCTCCAGGCAAGAATACTGGAGTGGGTTGCCATGCCCTCCTCCAGGGGATCTTCCCAACCCAGGGATCAAATTGAGGTCTCCCACATTGCAGGTGGATTCTTTACTGTCTGAGCCACTAGGGAAGCCCCTGCCATAGTATTATTTCTTATTTTTTTTAAAGATTATTTATGATGTGGACCATTTTTAAAGTCTTTATAGAATTTGTTACAATATTGTTTCTGTTTCACATTTTGTTTTCTTTATCCCCAAGGAATGGGGGATCTTAACCCCCTGACCAGTGATTAAATCCATACCCCCTGTGTTGGAAGTCAAAATCTTAACCACTGGACTGCCAGGGAAGTTCCCACATTGCTATTTCTAATTTGTATCTACATATAGATCAACACAGGGAGGAGGAAGACAGCCTGAAATCTAGTCTTTTCCCTTTATGGGAATACAAAAGTGTATGCTGTTGAAGAAAAAAAATATCCATGACACTTGTTAAAGGCAATACGGAAGAGTTTACTCAGGGTGTACCTACGGAATGTATGGATGTCGCGTATGTATGTGAGAGTTGGACTATAAAGAAAGCTGAGCGTCAAAGAATTGATGCTTTGGAACTGTGGTGTTGAAGAAGACTCTTGAGAGTCCCTTGGACTGCAAGGAGATCCAACCAGTGAATCCTAAAGGAAATAAGTCCTGAATATTCATTGGAAGGACTGATGCTGAAGCTGAAGCTCCAATACTTTGGCCACCTGATGCAAAGAGCTGACTCATTGGAAAAGACCCTGATACTGAGAAAGATTGAAGCCAAGAGGAGAAGGGGGCAACAGAGGATGAGACTGTTGAATCGCATCACTGACTCAATGAATATGAGTTTGAGCAAACTGTGGGAGATACTGAAGGGCAGGGAAGCCTGGCATACTGCAGTTCATGGGGTTGCAAACAGCTGGACATGACTGAGCAACTGAACAACAAGAGTGTTCTCTGCCAAGAAAGAAAACCATACTTTACCTAGAGAATTCACCCACTGCCCTAAACAGAGAATGCAACTGCTGCAAAAAGTTAAGACCTGGAAGGCCATACGTAGGATTGAGACTTCGCCTCGCTGTGTCTGTGCATCTTAGCTATTTGCATTCTTGCAACTGTTAGGAAAGCTTGGTCCTGGGTAAGATCTCTTTTGAGTGACTTGACCATGTGATGCTTTGGGTCAGCTCATCTATGATACAGGGAAATAAGCTTTGCTTTCCTTCAATGTTCTTTCTCAGTGATGCTTACTCGTAGTTTTTCCCCCCCTATTCTTTTCCTGAGGATCATTTATCTCTATATCCTGTGGTGGAGAAGACTAGGCTATGCAAATTTCATCTTTTTTTTTTTTAGGGGTAGAAGAGATCAACTTCCAGATTGAACATTACCTGAAACATTCCCTTCAGCCCTGAAGAAAATATCAGTTATTTGAGATTTCCAGTTTTGTATTCTCCAAAAATTTCTCCTGTTACTGTAGCCCCCAGATTTTTGTGACGTGAAAGTCGTTCAGTCGTGTCCGACTCTTTGCGACCCCATGGACTATATGGTCCCTGGAATTCTCCAGGCCCACTGGAGTGGGTTGTTGTTCCTTCTCCAGATGATCTTCCTAACCCAGGGATCCGATCAGGTCTCCTGCCCTGCAGGTGGATTCTTTACCAGCTGAGCCACAAGGGAAGCCCCACTTTTTAGTGTCTTACAATTTTATGACCACTGTATTTGTGAGCTATGGGTGGATGGCAAGTAGTGTCAGCAGTCTGAGTTCCCTTTGGTAAAACGGACACTGTTTATGTTGTTCTGGAAAGAACAGCGCTTTTTCTAGTCATGGGCTGAGCACTAGACTGAAAGTTGGATAATGGTCCCATTCTGCTTCTAATTACCTTTTCTGCATTTGAATATGAAATTTGTTTTCTTGTCTTTACTCTTAAAAATGGAATTAACTATTCTCCTTTGGTGGTAAAAGCTCTCAAAATATCTGTGTTTGTGCCTGTTGTGTGCATGCATGTGTGTGTGAGAGAGAGACAGACAGTAAAATCCTGCTGTCCTTGGTTCCGTAAAGCAGGTGGTCAATGTAATATGAAAATACTGTGTCAGCTGATTTTTAGATAATAGCACAGCATTCTTTATGAGGTTTTTAAGCTCAGATATTCAAAATACACTCAATAAAATAAGAATAATTCTATTAAACTGATTGGCAGACAGATTTCTGAAACATAGTCTTTAAGTAAACCAAATCCATATTAGCCTTCACGACTGTCATTTATTTACTTAATTATTTGTTTAGCTGCACCAAGCATCTTGAGCGATTCCAGTTCCCTGGCCAACCAGGGATCAAACCTGTGCCCCTCTCCCCACTTTGCAGCGGAAGCTTGGAGTTCCAACCACTGGACCACCAGGGAAGTTCACGACTCTCCTTTATTAAATAAAACCTTTAAAGCAAATGATCCTATATTTCCATATATTTTTGTTGAACAAGAAATAAACTTTTTAAAGGTAAAAAAGGTTTGTAATTGATATGTAAAATTCTGTCCAAGGTCAATACAGTCAATGGGGTTGCAAAGAGTTGGACATGACTGAGCAAACACACACAACTCTCAATCGAGGGATCAGGAAAGACTCTCTCTGTGAAATCTGAGCAGAGCAGGTAAGAGAGTGCATCTTAGGAACAGCTGGTGAAAGGCTCCTGAAACAGGAGCATGTCTTGAATGTTTGAGACTCAGCCAAGTGGCCAGTGTAGATAAGAGCAGAGAAGTAAAGCTGAGTGTGTGTGTGTGTGTGTTTGCTCCAAGTGAGTGAGTTGGCCAGTCACTGGAGGGTTAAGCAGAGGTGTGATATAACCTGACTTAAGCAGATTTGAAGTATTCTCTCTTGGAGCAGGACAGGAACAACTTGAAACACAGATGAAGCAGACTAGTTAATATTGAAAGAATAGTTTTGGCTGCAGTGTTGAGGCCAGGTAGAAGCAGAGAGACCAGGTTTGAAGCTATTGCAATAATCCAGGCAGAGTTGATGGTGGGCTTGGCCTGAGATGGGAGTGATGGATATGCTGAGGTGGGGTTGAATTCTATTTTACTAAGAAGGTAAGCAGAATTTACCTACAGATTGGAGATGGAATATTAGAGAGAGAAAGAAGTTAGAGAAACTTCCAAGGCCAAGGTATGTGGGAAGATGGAACTGCCCATAATTGAGATGAGGATGATTCTAGAAGAACGAAGTTTTTTGAAAAAAATTTTTTTTAAGATTTTTTAAAAATGTGGACCATTTTTAAAGTCTTTAATGAATTTGTTACAGTATTGTTTCTGTTTTATGTTTCAGTTTTTTTGGCCACGAGACACGTGGGATTTCAGCTCTCCAACCAGGGATCGAATCCACACCTCCTGGATTGGAAGGTGAAGTCTTAACCACTGGACTACCAGGGAAGTCCCAGGAAGGATGTTCTGAGGCTCGATCCTGTGTCTGTTAGATTTGAGATGTCTATTAGATAGTTGAATGGAGAGACCAAGTTAGTAGTTAGATATAAGAGTCTGAAGTTTTGGGTAGTGTTCTGGGTTGGAAATACAAACTTGGGACCCCAGTGAATAGATGGCATTCTAAAGCCATGAACTTGGATGGGATGAAGGTGGGAACAAGTGGAAAAGAGAAGAAGCCCAGGAAAGAGTCCTGAGGAGTTTCAGTGTGAAGAAATTGATTAGATGAGGCAGGGCTAGTGATAGGCATGAGAAGGCGCACCCTGTGGACAGACGGAACCAAGTCAGGATGCTATCAGAGGGCAAGTGAACACTTTTTCGGAAGAAGAGCGATGTGAACTGTGTGCAAACTGTTGATGTTTGGAATACGATCTCTTGATTCTATCTTGAACATTTAGAGATTGTTCCATATTTGCCATTTAATATATTTCAAAGGTGAAAATTGCTATAATGAAAATATTATCTGAAATCAAGCATTTTTTTTTCTTCTAAGGAGTGGGTAGGAAGTAAGATATCCTTTATTCTTTGGGAAAATATAAGTGAACTCACATTAGCTTGTACCTTTCACATGGTGGCCTATATAGTTTAGCTTAGTACAATTTGGGGCAAACACTACTTATGTAATAATACTGACTTATTTAATTTGGGCTACAATGCAGTGTTTAAAGTTAAATAACTGACCACGAATAACTGACCATTTCATATCCTTTGAAATTTGACCAAAACACAAGTGATTTCCCTCTCTTCACTAGATATAGAATATGCTTGCTATTTATGCACATTCAATCATGCACTTCTGGTTCTCTCTGGCTGTTTTTTTGGTACCTTGTTGTACGTTTGGAAAATGAGTTATTCATTTCCAAGTGTGTGAAATCCATGAAGCAAATGGAACATTGTATGAGATGATCTCTAAAGCCTCATCCAGTTCAAAGATTCTGAGAAGAATGCTTATACCAGGGGTCTGTGTTAAGTCAAGTTGGATGGGGGTTGGGAGTTAGCAACCCTTCAAATAAGCTGGATTAACCCTGCTGCCATTTCTCTTAGGGAAAAGGCAGCTCAGCTTTTGAGAGCATATAGGTCATCAGTAAAAGTTAGATTATAAAAGTCTTCAAGTCACAATCATTCTATGGAGTAATAGAATTGAATGTGATTTAGGCTTAAGAGTCAGGGAAATGAATTTCTAGTTAAGAGCCATGGAAATCAGCACAATTTTGTATAGTTTAAATAGACTGCTATTCTCGGTTCAATATAGGCATTCACTCAGTTCAGTTTCCTTGAGTTCAGAGGTAATAAAAAAAGATACACATTTTTCTTCAAATTCAATCAGTTTTGAAAGGGCCTATAATTTTTAAAGCTATTTTTTTGTTTAAATTGCATACCTACTAATTTTTCACTGCCAATTTTGAAGAGAGATGCTGCAATCTGGAACCTTCCGTGTCTGACAGAGGAAGTGTGGAGATGACACAACGCCAGAGAGGTCTTCCCATTTGTCACTTCTTTTCTAATGTTTCAAAGGGACTTTCAAACTGGGCAGAACCTCTGAGGACTTTACATCCGAAGTTTCCTCCCCAGCAATGCCTTCTTTATCACTAGTATATTGTACACCACAACTTTGGGGAATGTTCGAGAAGAATTTCCTTCACAGTGGAAACCAGTCTCAGATTAAGTTTATCAAAATTGCCCAAGAATAAAAGCTGATTTTATGGTTAAAATGGAGTAAAGTAAATGTGAAGTAGTCACTGTTGGGGGCTTCCCTGGTGGCTCAGTGGTAAAGAATCTGCCTGCCAATGAAGCATGATGTGGGTTTGATCCCAGGGTTGGAAAGACCCCTGGGAGGAGGAAATGGCACCCTGCTCCAGTATTCTTGCCTGGAAAATTCTTGCATGGACAGAGGAGCTTGGTGGGCTACAGTCCATAGGGTCGCAGAGTCAGACATGACTGAGCACCACGCACACACAGACGCACAGGGTAAGGTAGGTGAGGGAAACTGGTAAAGCGTGTGTGTGTGAGAGGTAAGGGAGTGAGGGAGATGGGACAGTGTAAAGGGACAGCCACTCCCCAGCTCCAGTTCATAGATGACTGACCAGTCCAGGATTGTCAGGGAGGAAGTAAGTCCAAAAAGGCAGTGGTGGGTCAAAGGAAGAAAGCAAAAAGTGGCCTGAGCAGGTTTCTCCTATCATTCAAGTCCGAGTCTTTCTGCCCCACACACTCAATAACTATTTAAAAAAGGAATGAATGAATCCAATTTCACTAGAGGTAAGCAGATAGAAAGAGGGAGGCTAGAGGTATAGAATGTAAGCTTTACATCGAATGCTAGACCTTTGGTTTCTCTTATTTGCATAGTAAATGCAGGCTGCAGACGGCTTCCTGTTATTACAGCTGCTGAATCAACTTACACTGGCTGCAGAATTCTATTGCCCTTGTTGCAGAAAATGACCTTGAAAAACTGAAGAACTCTTTGGGTTTGTTTCAGAAGACAATCGCAGAAGCAGAATTAGTTCAAAGGATGGGTTATATATTTTAAGGTCTTTTAGGTAATTCCAAGGGCAACTAGAAATCCTTTTTGAAGTCTTAATTTAGATTTAAAAGCTCGATAGAACCCTTATCCTCACTCTCATGCTGTCGTTTTATTATTTAAGCATTACCAGCTTCCTTTCTATTTTTGATTAGGTTGCTTAATATTTTGTGGTTTCTCTTCTTTTCTCTCCTGCTTTCAACACTTCTATCTTTAATAAAGAAAGATGAAAGGAAGAGTGCCTTTTCTACCCATTAAAATGATTTTACCTTTGCATCAGCATGTTTCTCACTTTTCATAACTTGTGAAAATGTCACTATTACCACAGACATGCACAGCAGCATGTTGGAAGGTCTGTCTGAGATTACAGAATCCCTCTGCACATTTAGGAGATCCTGGAAGACCAGTGAAGTGTGCTGCATGAAGCAGTGAGAGCCTGTGAGGAAAGGTTAAATGGATTGGGATTATTCATCCTGTATAATAAGGGAATTTGCTAAAAATAATATTAATTCGTTTCAGACAATGTGATCAGTTAAAAAGAGAAACTATAACATCTTCGAAAAAATTTCCTTCTCTGTACAACTTAAAGAGACATATCTGTCAGCCGAGCTGAGGGGAGGTTCTCTTGGTACTGTATGATTTTAGGGCTGTATCAGGGTCTCCTAGAAGAGACACCACACAGAAACTTGAGCAAGGAAATCTTAATGTAAAGAACTGACTCTTGGAAACAGTGGGGAAGGAGAGGGTGGAATGATATGAGAGGACAGCATTGAAACATATACATTGTGTGTGCTTAATCATGCAGTTGTGTCCAACTCTGTGGGACCCCATGGACTATAGGCTGCCAGGCTCCAACTGTGGAATTCTCTAGGCAAGAATACTGGAGTGGGTTGCCATGCCCTCTTTCAGGGGATCTTTCCGACCAGGGATCCAACCTTCATCTCTCAAGTCTCCTGCATTGGCAGGCGGGTTCTTTACCACTAGCACCACCTGGGAAGCCCAACATACACATTACCATATGTACAATATATAACCAGTAGGAGTCTGATGTATGATACAGTGAACCCAAAGCTGGTGCTCTGTGACAGCCTAAAGGGTGGGAAGGGGAGGAACGTGGGAGGGGGTTTAAGAGGGAGGGGACATAACCTCAGACATGCAGATGACACCACCCTTATGGCAGAAAGTGAAGAGGAACTAAAAAGCCTCTTGATTAAAGTGAAAGTGGAGAGTGAAAAAGTTGGCTTAAAGCTCAACATTCAGAAAACGAAGATCATGGCATCTGGTCCCATCACTTCATGGGAAATAGATGGGGAAACAGTGGAAACAGTGTCAGACTCTATTTTTCTGGGCTCCAAAATCACTGCAGATGGTGACTGCAGCCATGAAATTAAAAGACGCTTACTCCTTGGAAGGAAAGTTATGACCAACCTAGATAGCATATTCAAAAGCAGAGACATTACTTTGCCAACAAAGGTCCATCTAGTCAAGGCTATGGTTTTTCCTGTGGTCATGTGTGGATGTGAGAGTTGGACTGTGAAGAAGGCTGAGCACCGAAGAATTGATGCTTTTGAACTGTGGTGTTGGAGAAGACTCTTGAGAGTCCCT
>NW_011494775.1:114969-121448 GCF_000754665.1 Bison bison bison | reverse complement strand
TTGACTCATTGGAAAAGACTCTGATGCTGGGAGGGATTGGGGGCAGGAGGAGAAGGGGACAACAGAGGATGAGATGGCTGGATGGCATCACTGACTTGATGGATGTGAGTCTGAGTGAACTCCGGGAGTTGGTGATGGACAGGGAGGCCTGGCGTGCTGCGATTCATGGGGTCGCAAAGAGTCGGACATGACTGAGTGACTGATCTGATCTGATCTGAAGGCCAGTTCATGTTGACGTATGGTAAAAACCGTCACAACATTGTAAAGTAATTACCCTCTAATTAAAAATAAATAAATAAAATAAAAAAGAGAATTATTACTTATAATAGTGAATTGGAGTCACAAAAAAGATTGGCTAGTGAGAAGTACAGAGAATGTCAAAGAATGCAGGAATAGCAGTTCTAAGGAGGAGCCACTCTCTACTTCTGGGGCTGAGCTTGGATACCCAAGGAAAAGGATCTTGCCCTTGTCTCCAGCTTGATGGAGATCCAGTCTCTGATGCAGAAGGCATGGCTATAGTTCAGTGGTTGGCAGAGAAGTCACAGAGATGTTGCTCTGGTATGAGTGGTTGGAAATCCACCCTCTGGAACTTACTGGATGGCAGGGAATCTGTGGATGGGGAGGTACCTCATTGGTGGCAGTCTACAGCAGCAAGTTACACAACCTGCCATGTGAGTGGCTGGCTGCTGGGTAATGTTGCTCACTGCATGAGCTGCATCCTGAAGATGCTGTGGGTGTCTCAGGAGCTGAGTACCCCAGAGAAGCCACCTAAAGGTGGCATCCTCAGGAGCTTTCTGAGAAAGCACACCTTAATAGGCAAGAAAGCCCCTCCCTCCTGGAATACATCTCTAGCTTCCTCTACCTGTAAAGTTTAATATCGTGACACTTGGCGGAGAACACCTAAGGGATCTGTTACGATTGTTGTTGAGCAGGCAATGAAGGGTAATTTTGCCTATGAGGCAGGCAATAAATTGATAAATATGGCACAGGGATATTTTTGAGATAATGGAAGTTAATTTGTAAGGCGGGCCAGGGGAAGAATTCTGGCTTATGTGCTGTGTGACATCTCTGGATGCAGTGAGGAGGCTGGGCTATATAACAGACCTCATTCAGCTCCTAACAATCTATTTCTGGTTTGTTACTTGTTCCCTACTGTACTTACCTTGCCTTTGAAATCGTATAGGCAAGGTAAGCTTATACGACTTACCTTGGTTGGGTGAGATACTCCTTTTAATTTGAGGGGGGAGGGTGTTGAAAAGTCTGTTTATTATTGCTACTGTTAACGATTTCTTATTGTATGTTAACATTTTGTTGTTGTTTAATTGCTAAATTGTGTCTTTTAGTTTAATCACATAAAAAGGTTAACATAGATTTTGTGATTAAAGTACTTCTGAATCTTTTCTTGGTACTTAATGTATAATAAAGGAAGCCTTGCTCTTTGCTCTGTGTAGGTGGGATTTTGGTTATTTGGTGGGGACCATTCCAACTTCTGGAATTTGGGTACTTACATTTAAAAATATTGTTTACATAGTAAGACACAGCTGGGGAATGAAACATTTCTTTTCCCCCAAAACTAGTCTGTGTCAAAAACTTTGTAAGTCAAAGAGTCATAAGCATGGTAAAGTCATTCAATAATTTTTACAAACACTTTTTGGTGTAAGTCCCAGAAATTGAGAATAAGGTTGATTGGGCAAAGAATCCTACTGAAAGTCAGATGGTTTTTAATTCTTTGCTCGCTACAGAATTAAAGGGGACTCTCAGTGGCTTTTTAGTTGATGGATCATTAAAAAAAAAAAAAAGACTTCCGATGATATATCACTTCATGATATTTTTGGAGGGGTTTGTAGAATTCAGTGACACCAGTAACAAAACTCCTGTTAATATTTGCTTATTTATGTGGACAAAGTATTTCAACACTTGCATTTTTGAAAATGAAAGGCAGAGATATAATTTCTGTGGAACATCTCATCCTATTGGTGTGTAATATTCATCCACAGGCACATGAACTCATTGAAAAAATAAAATGGCCTCACAGATCTCACTAGATGTGGGTTTTTTTTTTTTTGGATGAGAAGTTACTTTGATAGGCAGCATTCTTGAAATGTTCCCCCAAGGTTCCTGATGCCTAGTTAGTCAGAAAACACGAATCTTGGCATTGCTCTGAACAGACTTTGCAGAATTAAATCTTGGATTATCTGGTGGACCCAAAGTAAACATGTACATTCATGCTCAGTCGCTCTAGTTGGGTCTAACTTGGCGACCCCATGACTGTAGCCTCTGTCCATGGGATTCTCCAGGCAAGAATACTGGAGTGGGTTGCCATTTCCTTCTCCAGGGGATCTTCCCGACCCAGGGATCAAATCTGTGTCTCCTGCATTTCCTGTATTGCAGGAGGATTCTTTACCACGGGACATGGGGGAATCCCAACGTAAACACATAAACCCTTAAAAGCAGCGGAAGCAGGGAGAAGCCTCAGCCAGAGAGATGTGGCAGAAGAAAAGGAGGCAGAAGGGACATGGAGGGTGAGACAGGCACACTGCCCAGTTGCCGGTTCTGAGATGTAGATGGCTCCCTGCATGGACCGAGAGAAGACTCTGGGATCTAAGAATGGTTCCCGGCTGACAGCTAGCAGGGAAATCGGATTTCAGCTCTACTGCCTAGACTTGACTTCTATCCATGCTGAGGGGGCCAGGCACTGCACTCAGGGATGAGGGGACGGAAATATATGGAATCAGGCTGTTTCTATACGAACACAAGAAGATGACTATCTACTTGGGGTTTGATCTTTCATCCTACAGGACTCAGCTGTCTGCTGTCTGTGCTCGAAGCGCTTTACATTTGTTGATAAAATTCTTCATTTTCTGCCCTACTTCTTCTTCTTTTTAAAGTTTTTTGGTTTGGCTGTGTTGGGTCTTAGCTGCGGCATGCGGGATATTTCACTGTGGGCGCTAGTTATGGCAGGCAGGCTCAGTAGCCCCTCACTCGGCTTGTGGGATTGCAGTTCCTTGACCAGGGATCAAACCACGTTCCTTGCATTGCAAGATGGATTCTTAACCACTGGACCACCAGGGAAGTCCCTCTTTGAAAGCCTGGTTTTCCTTCTGACTGTCTGATCTCTGTTGATGGTCGGTCCGTCTGTGTAGTCACCTTCCTGGACCCACAGCCTCCTTGCTTCTCCTCTCCAGCCCCCTCAGACCACAGTCAGAGTCCGTCAAGTCTGCTCCCGTCGGCTGGGAACTGTGGCCCATCCTGCTGTTTGTCTGCAAGCCCAGCTGCAATGCAAATGTTCACTCTGGACTGTGTCCTGGTCTTGTTACGCCTCTATGGTCTCCTCTGATTCAACCCTTGTAGCTCGATGCAACTTAAAAAAATGCAACCTTGCCTAGGTTTCTCTTCCACTTGAAACCCTTTCTTCAGGGCATCCCAATCTTTCCTGTCTCCTCTTCTTCAGCCACGCTGCTCAAACACATCCTGTTCCATGACTCTCCAAGTGGTAGCCTCTGTAAGAATGGCCTCTCTCCATACTCCCTCTTGTCCACCTGGCCACTCATCTTAGCTCACTGCACACACGGTGGAAAAGTCCACACTCTCCACAGTCTTACCTGGCCCTCTTCCAGCACACTGCACCAAGGGTTACCCAAGGCACTTTTCATCCACAGACTTTGTTTAAATTCTACAACAAGCTGAGAGATTATTATTACTTCTTAGTTTTCAAATTAGAAAGCTAAACTCAGAGACAGTAAATAACTTGCCTCACCTGGGAAGAGGCTGGCTTACCTGGTGGCTCACATGCTAAAGAATCTGCCTACCAGTGCAGGAGACCTGGGTTCGATCCCTGGGTCAGAAAGATCCCCTGGAGAAGGGAGTAGCAACCCACCTCAGTATCTTGCCTGGAGAATTCCATGGACAGAGAAGCCTGGCGGGCTATGGTTCAGGGGGGTCACAAAGAGTTGGACATGACTGAGCAACTTACTCTTTCACTTCTTTCAGCAGGGAAGAGGGCTGGCCAGGATTCTGAGCTTCAGGGCTATGCTCCAGGGTGTATTCATTTTGGAGTTAATAAGCCATCAGTTCACCCATAGTCCTGTTCCACAGTTGTGATCCAGGAGGAGGGGGAAGTTACTCAACCTCGCCACAGTGTCTCTCCTGTAAACCAGGGGTCTCCAATCTCCAGGATCTAATGCCTGATGATCTGAGGTGAAAGTGTTAAGTCGCTCAGTCGGGTCCGACTCTATGATCCCCACGGACTGAAGACCGCCAGGCTCCTCTGTCCATGGGATTCTCCAGGCAAGAATACTGGAATGGGCTGCCATTCCCTTCTCCAGGGGATTTTCCTGACCCGGGGATCGAACCCAGGTCTCCTACATTGCAGGCAGATTCTTTATGGTCTGAGCCAGCACGGAAGCCCAAGATGGGGTAAGGTGTTTGTTAATGGGTAGTGTGAGCACCCTGCCAATAAATGTTCCTATTCCTTTTCTTTTTTTTTGAAATGACACTTTGCAAACAATTTCCTGACCCTGCATGATGACCTTTTGGGCATCCCAAGGGGTAGATTCCCGGGGAGTGTGCTCAGACCTCCTCTTTCTGTTCAGTTGAAAGCTATGGAAAATCATAAGGACTGTGGGGTTTGAACAATCGGCAGAAAGATACTTGCACATGAGCTTTTTTATTAGATAGTTGCGAAAACCAAGCTATTTACAGATGTTGTCGCTTTTGTGTCTTTAACTGCTGGTTAGATTTCAAAAGCATCAACTTTGTTCTGTGGTTCACAATGGCTCTGAAAAGATGTTAAGACTTCTGGAAATCCGTTGATGGTGAGCAGAATCTTTGCCTATGCTTTTGATTTCTAAATCATAGCTAATTTCTTTGGCAAACCCATCATTTCTAATTTAATGAAGAGTATTTCGGTAATTGACCTAGCTTTTTGAAAGCAACAATGGCAGCCAAGGAGGTCGTAACAGAGGACAGGAATAAGATAAATGGAGAAAGAGACACATAACTCCTTTTTGCTCGTCTGGTTGTTATTATTGTTAATAATAATAATAAAACTCAAGAAATTGATATAACTGTCTTTTTTTTATCATTGTTTAAAATATCCTTGGGAATGTCACAGAAAATAGCAGTTGTGGCAGTGCACCCTAAATTATAGTACAGTGAGAAAAATTGGCAGTGGTGGGTTCTGCCTGACAATTGCTGCCTGATATTTTGAAAGCAAAATAGTCACTTAAACATTTTTAGGCCATTTCATGAAAAAAAAAAGAGAATCACAATTTCAGGTGAGTTTCACCCCTGATTATGATTTATTTGCAAGGAGGGAGGGATGGTTTGGTGTGGCAGGCAGACAGGTGGCCCAAGGACCTCCGCCTTCTGTGTTCCTGTCCTGCATGATCCTCTCCTCCTGAGTGTGGGCTGGATTTCAGGGGCTCGCTCCTAACAGATAGGATGTGGCAGGAATAACGGGATGCCATTTCTGAGGCTGGTTGGTAAAGGGTGGTGACTTCCATTCTCGGTGCTCTTTCTTGCTCTCTCTCTACCCCCTCAGCTGGGAGGTGGCCAGACGCCATGGGCATCTCCATGCTGGGTGCCTGCGCTCAGTCATGTCTGACTCTTTGTGACCCCAGCAACTGTAGCCCACCAGGCTCCTCTGTCCATGGGATTTTCCCAGACAAGAATACTGGGGTGGGTCACTGTTTCGTTCTCCAGGGGATCTTCCTAACCCAGGGATTGAACCTGTGTCCTCTGCATTGGCAGGCGAATTATTGTTTTTCCTTTCAACTGAAGGATTATTGCTTTACAGTATTGTGTTGGTTTCTGCGCATTTCAGCATGAATCAGCCTGGCAGACGGATGCCTTACCACTGTGCTACTTGTAGAGTCCAGTGGAAGGCCCCAGAGGAGAAGAGCCTGAGTCTTGTCAACATCCCTACGAATGACCCTGAAAGTGGCTCTCCTTCCTCACGTCCCCCCGCCCCAACCCCATCAGCTTTCAGATAAGAACACAGCCAAGGCTGGTAGCTTGACTGTCCCCTCACGAGAGGCTTTAAGCCCGAGGCACTCAGCCATGTGACACTCAGACTTCTGACTGCAAGATAATAAAAGCAGATAATAAACTGCAAGATAATAAACGTTTGTTGATTTAAACTGTGGAACTGTGGGGTTATTTGGTATGAGGCACTAGGTAACTAATACAGATGGGGAGTACGATGGGAATGACGAGTTCTGGAGTGGGTAGGTCTCTGAAAACTGGGGACCATAATGACAGGATCCCTAGGCTCTGTTTTGGGGGGTTTCTGAGAGTACACATCTGGCATTATCCAAGCTCTTGGGCCCAAGACTTTTCATTTCTGGATACTGAGGCTAACCCTCTGTCTTCAAGCAATGAAAATGGAAACTAGCCAACTAAAGCAAAGGGAGATTTATTGGAAAGCTCTCAGGAGGCTGTAGAATCAACAGAAGACTTTGAGGCCAGGTTTGGGGACA
>NW_011494775.1:107656-114869 GCF_000754665.1 Bison bison bison | reverse complement strand
GTCCCAGGATTTAGGAAAAAGTATGGCAACATTCTTCTAGCTGCAAGTTGGGTCAGCACATGGCCACTATGGCCCATGATGTCATTAATACTTTCTATCCTTGTGTTATTCAAGATTCAAAACCCTGAGAGAGACCATTCAATTGGCCATTCTTAGCTGTGTGCCCAACTCCTGGTTGCTTTGACGCTGGGAAATGAGGAGTGGGGCCCTTTGAAGTTCTTTCTTAAAAAATATATATTTATGTATCTTTGGCTGTGCTGGGTCTTCATTGCTGTGCAGGTTTTTCTCTAGTTGTGGAGAGTGGGCGCTAGTCTCTAGGTGTAGTGTGTCGGCTTCTCATTGCGGTGGCTTCTCTTATTGCAGAGACTCCTAAATCAGGGATTGAATCCAGGCACAAGAGCAACTCATCCTGAACCTCTCTCAACACTAAGTGGGCAGAGGTATGGGTTGGGGAAGGGCTGGCCTCTGTATTTTCAATAAGCTTCCCTGGAGACTGTGCCATGCAGACTAGCTTAGGATTCCCTGGTTTAGCTATTTGCTCACTAAACTCCCCTATGGCTCAATAATTCCATGATCCAGAGAGTTCTTTTGCATTAAAAAGGTGTCCATGGATGGGGAAAGGATAAAGGATGTGAAAATTAGTGTTGTGTGCATTGACTAAACATTGATAACTGTGAAACTCCCTGTCAGGGTATAGGTCCAATGTAGCAATTCTGATTTGCCCATACCTGGGGGCTCAGACAGTAAAGAATCCACCTGCAGTGAGGGAGACCTGGGTTTGGTCCCTGGGTTGGGAAGATCCCCTGGAGGCGGGCATAGCAACCCACTCCAGTATTCTTGCCTGGAGAATCCCCATGGACAGAGGAGCCTGGTGGGCTACAGTCCATGAGATTGCAAAGAGTCAGACAGGACTGAACGACTAAGCACAGCACACAATGATGCTGTCATCAAAATTACAGGACTCTTTTAATTCACAAAATGGTCTGTACCTCATGAGCAGTGCAATGCCATTAGCTGTAGAGGACATCTGCCATTAGGCCACCAGGTACAAGCAGGTGCGTCATCATTCTGCTGGTACTTGATTTCTTTTCAGGACCCTACCTTTCCCCCAGTGGCTGTAGCTTCAGGTCACAGACTAGACTGCCTCAGTGAGTCTTGTTTAATCAAGATAGGAGTTTATTTCTATCTTATAACATTTAAATTATTTCTTGTACAACACAGAAATTACAAGACATAGAAGATATTTCTTATATAACATACATAAAAGTTATTTCTCACTTATAAAGTTTGAGATGGTGGTCCAGACCTGAGTGAGGGCCCAGTGGTTTTGAACACACAAGCTCCTTCCACTTTTAGACTTTGCTGTTCCCAAGGTGGGCTTCCCAGGTGGCTCAGAAATAAAGAATTCTCCTGCCATGCAGGAGATGGAGACATGGGTTCGGTCTCTGGGTTGGGAAGATCCCCTGAAGGAGGAAATGGCAAACCACTCCAATATTCTTGTCTGAAAAATCCAAAGCACAGAGGAGCCTGGCGGGCTACAGTCCATGGGGTCATAAAAGAATCGGACACAACTGAGCGACTGAGCATCCCACGGGTATGGCCCTTGTACATGAGGTCAGAGATGACTGTTCACGATCTTTACATTCAGCTATAAAAAGAAGAACTGAGAAAAAGGCAGTGTGACTACCTTCCTTTCCTTTTATGGGTGCGGCCCAGAAGTTGCACAAACCATTTTTGCTCATATGATCTCACTAACTAGAATTAGGATACATGCTTTTGTATGAGGGAGGCTGGGAAAAATGCAGTCTTTAGGCCAGCTATAACTTTCATTACTAAAAAAAGAAGAGGGAACCAGACAATGGGGAAACAGTTATAGTCTCTGCCACAAAAGGAAAATTCCTGGTGCTTGCCCTCCGAAATTCAGGGCTTCCCTGATGGCTCAGTGGTAAAGAATCCACTTGTCATTGCAGGAGATGTGGGTCTGATCCCTGATCCTAGAGTGGGTTGCCATGCCCTCCTCGAAGGGACCTTCCCAACCCAGGTGTTGAACCCAGGTGTCTTAGGTCTCCTGAGTTGGCAGGTGGGCTCTTTATCACTAGCGCCACCTATAAGCCAATATAAAATAAAATGAAAAGTTATTCTTTAAAAAACAAAAGTGACGTGTTTTGACCTCTTCTTGAGGTCTTTTTTCTCCACTGAGCTTCCACAAGTCCTTGTAGGTGCACTTGCTGTTTCCACCCTCTGAGCCATCCCCATGCACAGGGGACCCTGCATGCATGCCACCTTGGGAGGGTGTTCTTCTAACATCTGAGCCCATATTAGATTTCTCAAGTTACACTGGAGTATGGGAATGGGTACTAGGGTGCTAGATGTGCTGTTGCTCCTGCTGCTGCTAAGTCACTTCGGTCGACTCTGTGCGACCTCACAGACGGCAGCCCACCAGGCTCCCCCGTCCCTGGGATTCTCCAGGCAAGAACACTGGAGTGGGTTGCCATTTCCTTCTCCAATGCATGAACGTGAAAAGTGAAGGACAAGTTGCTCAGTCGTGTCTGACCCTCAGCGACCCCATGGACTTCGGCCTACCAGGCTCCTCCATCCATGGGCTTTTCCAGGCAAGAGTAGTGGAGTGGGGTGCCATTGCCTTCTCTGAGATGTGCTATTGGGAGGATCTAAAGATAAATGTCACTGATTTCTTGACTCTGATCTGCTCTGTCACCATAGTAAAAGCAGGTAGACAAGGAGAAAATGATGGATGTTAGAGGCAACCTGAGGACTTAAACTTAGGCAGCCCCAGGAACATAATTAAATATCTGTGGTAGGCAGAGACAGATTTCTAGTTAAATAAATTGAAGTTAATTCAAACTTGATTTAAAACAAAGTATTTGTTCTCCTTTCTATCAAGTCAGATACAATTCTAAGTGTTTGTGCATTTTAGGCTTCAAGTGTGCATTTAATTTACCTTTCTTCATTGGAGCTAGAAGCTCACGGCTACAGCTGAGACTGGATGTAATCATGTAACCTATTAGGTGTTTTAAAGAGGAAATGGGTTATTGTAAACACTGCCTAGGTTTTTAAGTCCACTCTCACTGGGTACTTTTGGGGGAATATATATTATACATAATTTATATAATACACATATTATAACATGTTGAATTATAAATATATACATAAATATAAGTATATATATATACTAATATATCATACTATATATTATCTTGTGTGTGTATGTATGTGTGTATATATATATATATATATGGGCTTCCTTGGTGGCTCAGTGGTAAAGAGCCTACCTGCCAAGGCAGGGTTCTATCCCTGGGTTGGGAAGATCTCCTGGAGAAGGAAATGGCAACCCACCCCAGTATTCTTTCCTGGGAAATCCCATGGACAGAGGAGACTGGTGTGCTACAGTCCATGGGGTCACAAAAGAGCTGGACATGACTTAGGGACTAAACAACAACAACATATATAATTATGTATACATAGTATAGTTATATATACATAATATATAATATATATACATAATATAAGTTCACAAAGTTAGGTGAGGAATAAATGTAAAATCATTTTTTTTATAGCTAAAACTAGACTTTAATTTTGTGCGCTAATCTGTTGGGATTTATTAAAACCTAATTTTAATCTATTTAGATCTCTCCTTTTCCCTCTGGTTCCCTCACATTTCTGGGGGATTTAAATGATGCCACAGAACTGAACAGGGGGAGACAACTGGTCTCTGTCATCTATCCACACTTCCCTCTGATGGCCTCTGTTAGCCTCTAGTCCCGGCAGATGGTCCGTGAAGGTCACTGCTAAGCCGTCCTCTGTTCCTGTCCCATAGGCCTCTTCGGGTCCAGACTGTTGTTGCTGTTCCTTCAGCATCACAGCACGATTGAGGGCACACAACCATCAACTTCCATGCCGGTCCGGGCCTAGGCCCCCCAGACCCCACAGAATCACAGGGGGTCCAAACACCTCCCTACCTGGAACACGTGCAGCAAAAGCGATGTGCAGTCATGGGTGTGGCGGTTACTCCTCTCTGCCTTCTCCAGCGCTGCTAAGGTCTTCATTTCTCCCCTGAGAGATGTGCTGGGAGAACAGGTGGTGACTCGTGAGTGAGGCCCGAATGTCGGTCCCAGTACCGAGGGTGATCAAGTCAGCCTCAGATGGCACTTCCTCTGCCCTGGATTCGAGTCACTTTCATTTTCAGGAATACGAAGTCCAAAGTCGTGGACTCCCTGGGAATGCCGGCGTGGGGACACTCCTCCGACCTCTGACCTCTCCTGGTGGGGAGGCCTGGCACTTCCACGCATGCTCAGTCTTCCTGAGCATCTCGCGAGCTCGGCCCGGGTGGACTGCACGTGAGAACTGTCTCCATTTCTGTTGTCCCGCCAAGAGCGAGGCAGCTCCACGGATGGACGGGCGCGGACCCGGAACTGGACGACTCTCCTGGTTTCAGGGTGCGGGGCCGGGCGGCTGCGCCCCTTTTCCCATGTCCATCTTTTACAACAGAAAGCACCCCATGTCGTGGTCCGGGGACCCTCACTCCTCCTCCGCGAGGTGGCCCGTGTCCGGGTGTCCCAGGTCCGGTGAGTCTAGGGGAGCAACTCTGCTCCCCGAACTTCTGCCCTAGAGCCCTTCTGGACCCATGATATTTACGTTTATTTCCTTGCAAGATTTTTACTCCTTGCTACAAGTTATAGACTTTTAAGTGAGTCTGAGCTTCAAAACTTTAATGATACGCAGTTGTTAAGAATACAAACGGGGAAATTGACCAACTGTGAGGCTGAAAGAAAAGGATAGGCAACAGAATTATGTACAGTATACTTAAAAAAAAAAGATACACTTTTGAGTGCTTCTAAGGGCCAGGCACTGTGCTCGATCTGAAATTTGTAGATCAGTAAAACACAGCCCCTGCCCTTAAGAAGTGCCAGTGGCCAAAATAGTAACACATTTATTTCTAGAAGACAAAGGTGTAAGTGATTTTTATTTTCTTTAGGCTTTTCTTTGTGAAGTGTGTTCACAATCTTGAAGTACATTTTATGTTTACCTTTAGATTCATCCAGTTGAGTTATTTTGCCATAAAGGATACTTTAGAGATCCTTTATGTTTTTCAGAAACTAGTGGCTGTCGCCAGTGTAGGACAGTGGTTCTCATAATAGGTGTGGAGACACCCTATGTCTCCTTATGTAGACACCTTATGTAGACAGTATAAAAGGCTAAAGTTATTTTTACATTGATGTAAACATATTATTTGTCTTTTTTACTCTTAGTCACTCAAGAGTATACAGGGGAGTTTTCCATTGTACACTTAGTATGGTACAGTATAACTTAGTAAACCAGCATCTTCCAGTTGACTGATACATGATGTTACAAAATGAAGCATGGGTAAAAGATCCATTCAAATTTCTAGATAAATCAATCAGTTTTAGGGTTAACAGTACAAAAGATATGGTTTCATATTTCTCACTGCAACTAATCTGTTAGGAAACTACATTTGTTAAGCTATGGTGTGATATCAAAAAGAATATCCATATTATCTGAAATGACTACTAAAATGCTTCATTTTCCAGCTTTAAAAAAAAGGAAAGGAAATCAGAAGGAATCAGGAATGAAAATAAAAGGAAATCAGTTCTTAGTTTTTGAGAGTCAAGAGCTTA
This sequence comes from Bison bison bison, assembly GCF_000754665.1. NCBI lineage: Eukaryota > Metazoa > Chordata > Mammalia > Artiodactyla > Bovidae > Bison > Bison bison. Next base: position 109,215 of record NW_011494775.1, on the reverse strand, counting down.
ACTTGTTATCTTGATAGCCCCTAGTTCATGGCCATGTGGCTATCTAAATTTAAATGAATTGAAATTAAATACATAAAAAGCCAGTCCCTCATTTGCACATTTCGAGTGTTCAATAGCCAGAAGCTGGCTAGGGAAGCTACTATGAAAATAGTTCAGATTTACAGATCATTTCTACATGACTGGGATTGGACAACTGAGTTAGATCACAATACACAAAAAGTAAAAGTGAAGCTTTCAGTCTCTGGGACTTGAAAGGATTTTCTTAGATGGGGAAAGATAAAGGGCTGGAGGAGGCAGGAGAAAGGAAAGACAAAGGTGGTCATCTGATAGAGGTGGAGGTCATGTCTGGAGGTGCTTGGTATCCACTGGAGGATGCTGCCACTGCTGGCGAGGGGGGCAGTATGGGAGCTGAGTCAGCGTGCAGAACCCTGTGGTCTGCATTCAGGTTTCGTCGTGTGAAGCCTGTCTTGAGGAGTTGTGGCAGGTGTTTTGCCCCATGGCATGAATCATAGGAGGATTGTTGGTCCCTGTTGAACGTCACCGACAGGCTACATTTGATTAATCATTAACTCATTGGAAAAGACCATGATGCTGGGAAAGACTGAGGGCAGGAGAATGGGATGACAGAGGATGCGATGGTTGGATGGCATCACCAACTCAATGGACATGAGTTTGAGCAAACTATAGGAGACAGTGAAGGACGGGGAAGCCTGGTGTGCTGCCATCCATGGGGTTGCAAAGAGTTGGACACAACTCAGCAACTAAACAACGACAACAACAACAACAAACACGTTGCTTAGAGCTGTTTTTGTTTTTTTTTAATCTCCTTGTCCTTAATATGGAATTTTTTCCTCTTTCTTTTTTATTTTTTAAATTATGAAAGTATGATAACACATTTACAGGAGACTTGGAAAATACAGGAGTTTTTTTTTTTTTCTTTAATAATAGCTGGACAAAGCCATGGTCAACTCTAGAAGATTCAGCAAGATCACCATTAGGAATCCTCCTTCAGGTGTTCCCAGAGGATCTCATTTAATTGGCTAACCATTACTGTACCTGAGAGTTGTGGGAATAGAAAGTGAAGATGCCACGTGGTGGATGAACGATGACTGGGGTGGTGGTGTTCTGGAGCTCTGCTCCAGTCCATTCTCTTGAGGTGAAATGGTCCTGGATTTCAATGTGGGGAACAAAATTGACCTCAGCTCTTTCTTTCACACCTCCTCCTGGTTTTGGGGTGGCTTCCTGGGAGCAACTACTTTCCTCCCCATCACAGATCTCGCTGCTGCTGCTGCTGCTGCTGCTGCTGCTAAGTCGCTGCCGTCGTGTCCGACTCTGTGCGACCCCATAGACGGCAACCCACCAGGATCCCCCATCCCTGGGATTCTCCAGGCAAGAACACTGGAGTGGGTTGCCATTTCCTTCTCCAATGCATGAAAATGAATAGTGAAAGTGAAGTCACTCAGTCATGTCCGACTCTTAGAGACACCATGGACTGCAGCCCACCAGGCTCCTCCATCCATAGGATTTTCCAGGCAAGAGCACTGGAGTGGGGTGCCATT
>NW_011494775.1:67892-107556 GCF_000754665.1 Bison bison bison | reverse complement strand
TTGCCTTCTCCCACAGATCTCGATGGACAGCTCCAAATCCACAGACCCACTAACAAAATCATATGACCAAAGCTGGGACCACCAGAACCTGTCCTAGGAGTTCTGTTGTATCAACCTCGAAAGGCCCTCTGTTCTTCTCAGAGTTGCTGATTTGGTAGAACGCAAATCTGGAACTGCAGGTGGCCATTGGTGTTTGTAAATAGGAAGAGTCCTCTTGAAAATAAAGCCACACATAGGAAAGCGTAACTGAGAGATAGGAGCAGAGCCTTCACAGTAGTGTTCGGGCACCCGAATGTGGCAGTGCCTAAAATCACAGATTAACCCTTCGGATTATCAGTTACACTAGTCAGTCAGTTCTTGTTTGTGCTTCAGCTGGTTTGAGCCAGTCTTCCCATCATTTTCAGGGTAAGGAGTTCTAACCAATACAAGATGTTAATAATCTTTTCCTCTTTTTTAAGAATCTATAGGATAAATGTTTTTTGGGAGTTTTCAGATCTAGAAATGTTTTTTTCCCTTCTGAGTGAAGGCTTTGTTTTTTTGAATACTGTGTATCACGTAAGCAATTTTGTTTCAGGCATAAAGTTCAGAAACAAATTTTGGATTCGCTTCTAGTCAGTGGATAGAGCTTTATCACATTTTTAAAAAATGTGCCAACATTGCTCTTGGCTCTATCCTATTTTTTCTACTTTTATTATTCTTTTGACCCTATTTCATCACCTATTTTAACTTTATCTTGTTTTATTTTGTCTCTGTAAGCTTGTCTAATTCTTTTTTAGCAAAGACAGTATGTAAATAAATAAGCCAAATGAGGAGAAAATTCCATAAGGTTCTGTTTACATTTCCATTGTCAACTAAGAACATCTGTTTCTTTTGAGAAGATATCTCCTTAGTGTATTACAAACATCACTGCCTGCCTGTAAGAGATAATGTGTATAATCTTGCATTTCTTAGTAGGCTTGTGGCTTTACTTAATCTCTTTGCCAAAAAATTATTGTCTTGAGGGGAGATCACGGGGTCTTATTTAGGTAGTTATATAATTTCTTCGCAGAACAAAAAATGTAGACAGGCCACGAATGCATGGATTTACTAAAAGTGGGCCATGTAGGGGATGTTAGCCTACATTACTGGTTTTGGCATTTATTCTGTAACATCTTAAAGTTTTTGGTTTTTTTTTTTTAATGTTGTATTATGAATGTAAGGTTCTGTGGTCAAAGGATGTCTTCTCCATACTCAGTGTCTCTTTGTAAGATTTCTCTAGCATGGCTTATCGTTCAGTCTTTTATCTTCTTATTCCTCAGTCTCTGTCAGGGTCCACTGAATTGGCCACCCTACTCATCTCTCCCCTTCATGGATCATAGCGTTACCGTGGCGAAGGGGACTGTGTAACTTAGTGAACCTATGAGCCATGCCATGCAGGGCTACCCAAAATAGGTGGGTCATAGTGGAGAGTTCTGATAAAACATACTTCCCTGGAGGAGGAAATGGCAACCCATTCCAGTATTCTCCCCTGGAGAACCCCATGAACAGTATGAAAAGGCAAAAAGATATGACACTGGAAGATGAGCCTCTCATGTTGGAAGGTGTCCAGTATGCTACTGGGTAAGAACAAAGGACCGTTACTAATGGCTCCAGAAAGAATGAAGTGGCTGGCCCAAAGTGGAGATAATGCTCAGTTGTGGATGTGTCTGGTGGTGAAAGTTCAATCCTGTAAAGAAAAATATTGCATAGGAGCCTGAAATGTTAGGTCCATGAGTCAAGGTAAATTGGGCGTGGTCAAGCAGGAGATGGCAAAAGCGAACATTGACATCTTTTAGGAATCAATGTACTAAAATGGATGGGAATGGGTGAATTTAATTCAGATGTGATCATTGTATCTATTACTGTAGGCAAGAATCCCATAGAAGCAATGGAGTAGCCCTCATAGTCAACAAAAGAGTCTGAAATGCAGTACTTGGGTGCAACCTCAAAAACAACAGAATGATCTTGGTTTGTTTCCAAGGCAAACCATTCAGCATTACAGTAATCCAAATCTGTACCCTAACCACTGATGCCAAAGAAGCTGAAGTTGACTGGTTCTATGAAGACCTACAACATCTTCTAACTAACACATACACACACACACGCACAAAGTCCTTTTCATCATAGAGGGTTGAAATGCAAAAGTCAGAAGTCAAGAGATACCTGAAATAATAGACATGTTTGACCTTGTACAAAATGAAGCAGGGCAAAGGCTAACAGAGTTTTGTTAAGAGAACTTGCTGGTCATAGCAAACACCCTTTTTCAGCAACCCAAGAGACAACTCTATGCACGGACATCACCAGGTGGTCAATACCGAAATTAGATTGATTATGTTCTTTGTAGCCAAAGATGGAAAAGCTCTATACAGTCATCAAAAATAAGACTTGGAGCTGGCTGTGACTCAGATCGTGAGCTCCTTACTGCAAAATTCAGTCTTAAATTGAAGAAAGTAGGGAAAAGCATTAGGTCATTCAGGTATGACCTTGGACTCCAAGAAGATCAAATGAGTCAATCCTAAAGGAAATCAATCCTGAATATTCATTGGGAGGACTGATGCTGAAGCTGAAGCTCCAATATTTTGGCCACTTGATACGAAGAGCTAACTCCTTGGAAAAGAGGATGATGCTGGGGAAAGACGGAAGGCAAAAGGAGAATGGAGTAGCAGAAGATGAAATCGTTAGATATCATCATCCACTCAATGGACATGAATTTGAGCAAACCCTGGGAGATAGTGGAGGACAGAGAAGCCTGGCATGCAGCAGTCCATGGGATCACAAAGAGTCAGACGTGACTTAGCGACTGAACAACAACAAGAAGTCATCTTTACCTCTGCAGGGTGCTCTATACATTGTCGCCAGGGCAGTATTCAACACTTGGACAGGCGTGCAGTGGCCAGTTCAAGTCCTTATTGTGGTTCTCTAACTGATGATGATTGCAGAATCACCTTCAAGGAAGTCTCACCATCTGTCTCCCTACTTCCACTATTTCTAATACCAGTCACACCTGTTTCCTCTCTGGGTTCAGAACAGAGTTTTGCTCATGCTTTTTTTTTTTTTTTTGCAGTGTCAATATCATCTCTCCAAGTCCTCCCTCTTTCTCTGTTTATCCACATGGTACAGTTGTCAAGTTTAAATTCAGTGAAATTCTTCCTGGGCATTATTCTCTGCACACTTCCTTCAAGTCTACAGGCCATCCAGCAGAGTGTTCTGATTTCAGCCTCACATTATGTGTAATTGCATGCATTTCTCTAAATAATAGCTATGTATATATGTTTCTTTTATGGAAGTATCTTGTTTCTTAAGAATAAATAAAAGCTCATTGAGGGGAATTTTTAGGCCTTTATATCTCTTATTCCCTAAATATTTAGCATAGTGCTACAAGCATGCTGCTGCTGCTGCTGCTGCTAAGTCGCTTCAGTCGTGTCTGACTCTGTGCGACCCCAGAGACGGCAGCCCACCAGGCTCCCCCGTCCCTGGGATTCTCCAGGCAAGAACACTGGAGTGGGTTGCCGTTTCCTTCTCCAGTGCTTGAAAGTGAAAAGTGAAAGTGAAGTCGCTCAGTCGTGTCCGACTCTTAGCAACCCCATGGACTGCAGCCTACCAGGCTCCTCTGTCCATGGGCTTTTCCAGGCAAGAGTACTGGAGTGGGGTGCCATTGCCTTCTCCGGCTACAAGCATAGTATGTATTTAATAAGTGAAGTGAAGTCGCTCAGTGTGTCTGACTCTTTGCGACCCCATGGACGGTAACGTACCAGGCTCTGTGGTCCATGGGATTTTCTGGGCAAGAATACTGGAGTGGGCTGCCATTTCCTTCTCCAGGGGATCTTCCCAACCCAGGGATCAAACCCAAGTCCGCTGCATTGCAGACAGACGCTTTACCGTCTGAGCCACTAGGGAAGCCCATGTATTTAATAAAAGTCAACCAAATGGGCTGTGAACAAGGAGCCCTGAAATTTAGTTACAAGCTGAAGAAGGGAATGGAAACCCACTTCAGTATTCTTGCCTGGGAAATCCCATAGAGGAGCCAGGCAGGCTACAATCCATAGTCACTGAGAGTGGGACGCAACTTAGCAACTAAACAACAATGATGCTTTTGGTTAGCTGTCATATTTGGTTTATTCAATATTTTACCTTTTGAGTCCTGTAATTTCTTATTTAAAATAGAAAAAAAAAAGGGAATGCAAGGGCTCTCTGAGAAGAATCCCATGGGGCAATCAAAGGAATGCATGCGAAAGGAAGCTTGTGTTAGATTGGATGATATTCAGTGTTCCCAATGCCCATATTCTACCCCTGGGCACATGGCTACATTCAGACTTTCAGGATCTCCTTGAACTTTATCCAACAATCAGCAGATTTGGGCCACGTACAGTATGTGATACCCTAGGCTCAGAACTCCCTGAAGACAGGAATTATGTCTTTCTCACTTGCACTCTCTGCTTAAGTGAAAGTGAAGTCGCTCAGTCGTGTCCGACTCTTAGCGACCCAATGGACTACAGCCTACCAGGCTCCTCCATCCATGGGATTTTCCAGGCAAGAGTACTGGAGGGGGGTGCCATTGCCTTCTCCAACTCAGCTAATGCATGGAGCATCGTACATAGTATGTGGAGCATCATACATGCTCAGTAAAAGTTGATACTTAGAGAATGGAACAGTTACCTCAAGTGAAACAATGTAGGTATGACTTTTCCTGGTCTACTTAGTATCTGTGTCAGGGTCATATGTACTCAGGGACTAAGAATTGACTTTAAGCCGTGATTGTGACAAACTGTAACTCCATTTTTGTTGACTTAAAATGAGAAATTTTAATGTAAATGGAGAATTATTTTTTTAAATGTCAAATAATCATACAAATAATAGCACTCATAGAGCTGAAGTAAGAGTCTATCTCATCTTTCTGGAATAAAGTAGCATATAAACCCTGGATATAGTCACACAAAGGACAATAAACGTTACTACATTAGCTCTTATAAAGCCCTTGCTCTGGCTGAATAAGCAAATAAGCAGCCGTTCTTCATTAGGGAGAGGGAGGCTTTGGGTCATCTTCACACTAATTTAATTTTATAAAAATCTTCAGCTAGGTCTTGGTCACTACAGAGGACGCTGTTTTTTGTTTTTTTTTTTAAACTTTTTGTTTTGTATCGGGATGTAGCCAATTAACGAACAATGTTGTGATAGTTTCAGGTGAACAGCAAAGGGACTCAGCCATACACATACATGTATCCATTCTCCCTAAATTCCCCTCCCATGGCTGCCCCATAACATTGAGTAGAGTTCCCTATGCTACACAGTAGGTCCTTGTTGGTTTTCCATTTTAAATATAGCAGTGTGTACATGTCCACCCCAAACTCCCTAACTATCCCTTCCCCCGCTCCCTCCTCCTTTCCCCGGCAACCATAAGGTCCTTTAGAGAACCCTGATTTTCAAGTAACCATGCAACCCTCATTGCTTCCGTCAAAGATGGAACTTGCAGTTAGCTGAGAAGCTTGATACCTGGTTCTTGGTTCCCGAAGCTACATCCCTAATGGTTTCCATGGAAATAACAGTGGCAATGGCTCCATGTGTCTGAGTAGGAGCTGCAGCCAGCTGAGCTCTGGAAAGGGGCTACATTTTCCCTTTACATCCAGAGCCAGCCGTCAGCGTGGACAGACTGCACAATGCTATAGCCTCTGGCCAGGCCTCAGAGCCGCAGTTACTCAGATGATTGAGGAAATCTGATATTCTGGCGAACAGGTCTGGTAAATAACTAATAAAACTTCTACAGATATGCAATTACTTAGATTGGATATCTTCTTTAAGCTCCAGTTAATTGCATCCAATATTCATACTTAGATTTAATTTAGACTCATATATCTGATATAGCAATTGGTGCATGACTTTTATGAACATGAATTTGTTTAGATTGCTAAAAATTCTCTCATCTTTCATTTAGAGAGAAAGATAACCTGTATATTGTGTGTCTCGAGTGTTTTCAGTGGGAGCTATGTGCTCAAGTAGTTCCTGATAAACGGGGAGTATGTGTAAGAATTTTTATTAAACTTTGTAACCATGTTTAGACTCTTATAACTTGCTGGGAGAGTTGGCAAACTACCTAATCTCTGGATATCTTGTTTTCTAATTTATTACATAAAGTGTCAAAGTGGGGGTAATGAAGACTGAGATCTATTCTGACACAAATGGTTATAAAGTTCATAACAGAGTGTATGTTTACTGGACTATATTAATATGTAAGTATAACATTTAATGACCAACTACTGTGCACAGTCATAAACTGGACAGTTTTGGAAAAATAAATATTCTGCTTTATTCATTGTTGACATATAGTCCCTATCTGGCTAATCAGTTTTCAAACGGTTTTATACCATGTGATAGGTTCTAAATTATTCTACACATAATATAGTTTTTTATGATTTAGGAGTCACTTTGTGTAATGTGCATAATATACTATGAAAATCAGTTAACAGAATACAGCACAATGAACATAAAAATGGTAGAAATATGATAGACATCTCTCCTAATTCTTTAAAATTATTATTTTAATTTAATTAAAAAATTATTATTTGACAATTTTGTCTTTACTGTAGAAATAGAGCTCAGGAAAGATGTTCTCATTATTTGACTTTCCACTGGCTTAGATCATAACTAAAAAGTAAATTAATGAGCTATAAAAATAAATATAATTATATATAGGTATATCCGATTAGTGAGAAAAAGACTAAAGATTTACCAATATACTTGGAGGGAAAAAAAAAACCCTATTCTGACCTAATGGTTAAAATATGTAGATGTGAATTAAAATTGAAAAGTATAAATTCACAGAGGAATAAATGTGTATGTTAATTGAAGCTGGAGAAATCACCAAAGGCAGAAGATGATCAAATTATCATCTTTAAAAACAGGAAATCAGATATTTTGAGGCATTTTAAGGTTTATTATAAAATATGGAAATTCAGACCTGGAACACAGTAAAGTTCATTGATATTTCCCATGTCACTTGATTATCTTACTCTTCATGTGATGCCAGTTGTTTTTTTTTTTTTCATTTCTGTGTTAGCAATTATTTTTTATATTCAAGTCACAGTACTCAGGATATTACAGCTTTTGATATTTGAATTTAATATCGCTATAGGAGTGAAATCCATTAGTTAGCCATCTGGTTTAGGGTAGCTTGCTTGCTATTTCTTTAGGCTTTCAAATTCTTGAAAATGTTTTGTACTTACGATCATTTGCATTTTAAATGTGTGCATGCATGTTCATGTATATACTGACATCTTGCTATAATATTGCACTCTTTTAGAGCTGAATGAAATGAAAGAATGACTTCCAAGAAGATTTAGTACATGAAATGCCAAAGTCATCTCATTACGAGTTTTGTCCCCAACTGTATCAGTTTCTTACGGCTGCTGTAACAACTTGCCACAAACCCGGTAGCTTGCAGTTCTGGACAGAAGTCTGAAATCAGTTCCACTGGACTGAAGTCAAGTTGTTGGCAGGGCCGTGCTCCCCCTGGAGGCTCCAGGAGACACTTCCTTGCCTTGCCTCTTGTCATTGCACTCTTTGCGTTACCTGGCTCGTGGCCCCTTTCCCCATCTTCAAAGCCAGAACCCTTGCATCTTGCTTCAGGCGTATTGCCCTCTTGTCTGCTTTCATCTTATAAGATGCTAGTGGTTACATTTACAATCCTCTCAGGTAACCCAGGATATTCTTTCCTCCTTGGATTCTCATTTTAACCATATCTACAAAGTCTCTTTGGCCATCTAACAACATTTACAGGTTCCAGGAATGAGAGCCAGAATGTCTTTGGGGATTATTATTCAGTTGTGCAGGAAAAATTAACTCAGCAGGCCTGGGTTGCTCCAACCCTATACATTTCAAAGGTCTTCAGACCTGACCCTACATCTGATCCCCAGGAGATGATCCAGTCTGAGTCCTTGGGGTATCTTACTTGGTAAGTTTCTTTGTTTACCCGAGATCTTGGGCCACATGAGATAGCTTATGCTTACAATATGATTTGTAGTAAGCACCTGTTTTGACAGGCCTGAGACTGTGGGCCACACATGTATTTGACTTCTTAGAGGAGGTGGGCTGCAGACTGAGCAGCTAAGACCAGTCATAGAGATGCTGTGTGCTGTGTGGTGGACTCCTAGTAAAATCCCTGGACACCAAGACTCAGGCGAGATGGTTGAGTTGGCAGCACTTAACATGGGTTGTCACACATTGTTACAGAGAGAATTAAACACTGTGTGTGTGATTTCATAGGGAGAGGACAGCCGGAAGCTTGTGCTTTGGTTTCTCCTGGGCTCTGCCCTCTAAGCTTTCCCTGCTGATGTTAACCTGTACCTCTTCACTATGTTGTTTTTGTTGTTCAGTGGCTCAGTCATGTCTGACTCTTTGTGACCCTATGGACTATAGCACGCCAGGCTTCCCTGTCTTTCGCCATCTCCCAGAGTTTGCTCGAATTCATATCCATTGAGTCAGTGATGCTATCCAACCGTCTCATCCTCTGTTGTCCCTTCTCCTGCCCTCAATCTTCCCCAGCATCAGGGTCTTTTCCTCTTCACTATAGTAAACTGTCAGAGAAGTCAATGGCAACCCACTCCAGTACTCTTCCCTGGGAAATCCCATAGACAGAGGAGCCTGGTGGGCTGCAGTCCATGGGGTTGCTAAGAGTCGGACACGACTGAGCGACTTCACTTTCACTTTCATGCATTGGAGAAGGAAATGGGAACCCATTCCAGTGTTCTTGCCTGGAGAATCTCAGGGGCGAGGGAGCCTGATGGGCTTCCGTCTATGGGGTCACACAGAGTCGGACACGACTGAAGTGACTTAGCAGCAGCAGCGGCATAGTAAACTGGTTTAACAGTGTGTAGAAGTCTTCTGAATCCTGTGAGTCCTTCCAGCAGATCATAGAGCATAAGGATGGTCTTCAGGAACCTCAGAACATCAGCCAGCCACACCTAATTAGTCCAATAACATAGAATTCAGGTTGATGGTAGAGTGGCAGGAGGTGGCTGTGTGTATAAAATGTATTGTTCAAATAGGATATGTGTAATACAGAAAAGACCATCTTTGGTAAAATATTAATTTTAATCAAAAACAGAAACCTTTCTGGAATTACAAACAAATTGCTGAGAACCATGGAAATCAAATGCTATATCATTGCTGCTTTGGAAAGAATGGAAAAGTAGTGAAGATACCATAGCTCTGTATACAAATTTGTAAGCCCAAACTTCAGATAAATACACCAAAATACCATGTGTGGCATTTAATCCTCACAACAAAGGAAGGAAACAAAGCATTTTTTCAGTTTATGAATGCTGAACCTGAGATTCTAGATGGCAGAGCCTGAGTTCATACCAGAGTGGGACAAATTGGAATTCTGTGCCCTTCCTAGTGCGACACACTACTCAAAAAAGCATAAATTTTCAGTCAGTGCTGACTTACCCTGAGAATTGCACAGACTTTTCCATGAATTACAATGCTTACTGCCTCTGAGGGAGCGTTGCATTTTGTTGATGCATCCTTTTTTTTGCATCTCGTCATGGATTTGCCCCTTGGCTCCTCTTACCCTGCTGCCTGGAGATTTATGTCTGTAAATCTTTATTTAAAAAATAGTGCTCTTTTTAAGGGTGTAAACCATATCTTACACATTTCTGTAAGATTCGCAATGCCTTGCCCAGGGCCATCTGCATGGTGTTATTACTAAATAGTTACTTTTTTTTTGTTTTGATCATAGTGTGAGATGGAACGATCTGTGATGTTATCTTGTAAATTATATGTGGATAACATTTAAAATCTTTACCTTGCGTGTGATTTTTCTGTAATTTCTTGGCTAGTATTAGCATGTGGTAAATACTTACCTAATAAAAAGATAGTACATATATACATGAAATCCCTGATGTTGGAATTTCCATATCTGTCTTGGTGATACATTGTTTGGTGAAAGGAGGTAAGTAAAAGATAGCAGTGGTTGGTTGCTGTCAAGAAAAAAATTTATTTCAGTGGCCCTTGAATTTCTGGTTTGTCAGATATTGACAGCCTCAGGGGTACAAGTGAAGGATTTCTAAAGATAATTCAAGAATGCTTAGAATGTGTTTGAGACACAGGAAAAATCATTTGCTAACAGGGTCCAATAACACTGAATAGGAATTCATAGACCAAATTGAGTGACTTTCAGTTTCAGCTGCTCTTTCTGTTTTCCTCATTTCGCAGGTAATAGCATTTATTTTCTCTCTTCTGTTGGAAGTGTTATAGTTAACCCTCTCCACAGTGAATATGTTGGAAGAAATTCTCTCCCTTCCTTCCTTCCCTTCTTCCTTCCTCCCTTGCCTCCTCCTTTTCTTTTATTGGATCAGAGAAAGATGACAGAGAGAGTTACACATATATATTGTATAACAATGCTTCCCTGGTGGCTCAGGGGTTAAAGTGTCTGCCTGCAATGCAGGAGACCTGGGTTCGATCCCTGGGTTGGGAAGATCCCCTGGAGAAGGAAATGGAAACCCACTCCAGTACTCTTGCCTGGAGAATGCCATGGACAGAGGAGCCTGGTGGGCTACAGTCCATGGGGTCACAAAGAGTCAGACATGACTGTATAACATGACTTTTTTTTTAAAAGAAGAAAGTTGTTTACTTGAAAATATGAACAGAATAAATGACTTTCTCCTTAACATCAACTATTGATCATCTCCACCATGACAAATGGTAACTAGAAAATTTTGCCTTTGAAAATATGCTTTTATGTATTTGACATGAAGGAAAATATTGATTTTGTTTAAACTTTCAGCAGAGTGTTTCACTTGAGAACATTAGTGAGAGTGTGGTAGAAAGGAAGAAGCAGAAAAACTGTGATATCTTTTTTCTTGTTACCCATCATATTCTTAACAATTTTACTTTATTTTTTTTCACACAGCTCTCTGCATTCTCACTTTCTCTCATATGGTCCCTCCAGACTTCTTAACACTTACAGAACACTTGTAAGACTAAAAAACTTCCTATCTAAACCATGCATAAAAAAAAAAAAAAGATTTCACAGGTAAGAATAAAAGCATTCTCGTTAATTTTAACAAGTATTTAATATATCATAGAGTTTCAGGGAATTTTTTTTTTTTAACAAGGACTCTTAATAATTGCCGGATGTCAACCTCAGTAGTTTTTCTGCTTTGAACTGTTAGAGAGTGAAAGAAGTGTTTTTGCTTGTTCATTTTCTAAAAGTAGAGTGACCAACTGATAATTAATGAAGAAATAAAAATGGAAAAAATCAGGCTTCTTGGTGGCTTAATTAAAGAATCCTCCTGCCAATGCAGGGTATACAAGTTTGACCCCTGGTCTGGGAAGATCCCACCTGCCTTGGAGCAGCTTAGCCTGTGCTGCACAACTTTTAAGCCTGTACTCTAGAATACGGGAGCCCAAGTGCCACAGCTGCTGAAGCCCGAGTGCCCTAGAGCAGATGCTCTGCAACAAGAGAAGCTACCGTAATGAGAAGCCCACACACCATAACTAGAGAGTAGCCCCCCTTCCATTGCAACTAGAGAAAAAGCCTGAGTAGCAGTGAAGGCCCAGTGCAGCCAAAAATAAATAAGTAAAATTATTTAAAAAATACATAAAGAATGGAAAAAATCTGTGAATAACTGTGCCAAAAAGAAACCTACCAAAAAACAAGACACCAAAAAAGCTTTTAGCAAATACTGCACATTAAAAAAAAAAAAAGAGAAAAAAAGAAGAAAAGAATAAAGGAATCAGAACCAGGAAGAAATTGTTCACTCTGTGAAAATAGCAGCCTTGGTCTTACTGTGGGTTTTCTCTTTGTTCTTGAGACTTTGTTTTTCAAGGCAGTGAAAGTAGCCTCAAGAAAGATTGCAGTTCAGTCTTAGCCTTGCTTGTAAACTCACACCAAAGAGCCACAATATGTGGTAGTGGCCTCATTTGATGGGAAAGAAATCTTTTAAGGTTTTTCTTTTTAATTTTTTGGCATTCCCTGATAGGTTAATAGGTGTCCTTTCCTATCATGTCAACAACTTCCTTAAAAATATTTCTACAAAGACAATTTGGAGCATACAGAGAAATAGAAGAGTGTAATGCGTTCATATATCAATAAGATTTAACAACTTATTAACATTTGCTAGTATTTTATAAATTTATTCCATGTTTTAGATTTATACAATTTTATCAATCCTAAGGTTTTTCATAGAAGTGTAATTTACATGCAAGAAAACTTTAACTGATAGGTGAATAACATTGAAAATGAAAATTTCAATGTCTAGGTGAATAAATCTTGAATTATTAGGTTTGACAAATATATACAGTTGTGTGGCAAACAGCAGAATCATGATCTAGAAAATTCCACACCCTAAAGTTTTCTTCTGGCCATTTCCAGACAATTCCTTTCCTCCACTAAAGCTCCAGTAAGCCACTGAATTCCTTTCTTCTTCTACAGTTTTATTTTTTCTAGAATGTCACATAAATTGAATCATAAGGTAAATAGTATTTTATGTCTGTTTTCTTTCACTTTTCATGATACTTTAGAGATTCATCCATTTTGTTGAATATATTTGTATTTTTTTTCTTTTTATTAATGATTAGTGTTCCATTGTATGGATATACCAAGGTTTCCCATTCTGTCCCAAAATGTAGACATTTTGATTATGTCCAGGTTTTTTTTTCTTTTTTTGCCTATTTTGCATAAAGCTGCTATAAGCATTTGGTTATACATCTTTGTGTAGACAGCTTCTTCATGTCTCTTGGCTAATTACCTAGAAGTAAAATTTTGGGTCATATGGTGTGTATTTAATTGTATAGAAAACTGAAACTGGTTCCAAGTGGCTATACCATTTTGCATTCCCATCTGTCATGAATGAGAGTTCCAGGGGCTCCACACCCTCAGCAGTACTTGATTATGTCAGTCTTTTAAATGTAACTGTTCTGGTGAGTGTGTAGTGGTATCTTAATTTGCATTACTCTAATTATATTGAACATCTTTTTACATGACTACTTGCCACTTGTATGCCATGTTTTTTAAAGTGTCTTCCTTAGTCTTTTAAGAAATTGAATTGTTAGTAATCCTATTATTGAGTTTTAAGAGTTTTTTTAATATAATTCTGGAGGCATGTCCTTTATTGGATACAGATTTTGCAAATATTTTTTCCCAAGTCTGTGTCCTGTATTTTCATTCTCTTAACTGTCAATTTTGAAGAGCAGAAGTTTTAAAATTATGATCAATTCCAAATTATCTTTTTTTTTTATAGTTGATGCTTTCTGATATAAAGAAATTTAGGCTGTCAAGATCAGCAAGGTTTTGCTCCTATGTGTTCTTTATGAAGTTTTATAATTTTCCATTTCAAGTAAATGATACTAGGCGAATGTCCAATATCTTTTTATATTTGCATATGATAATCAAATTGTTCTAGCACTGTTGGTTGAAAAAAAAATGATTTCCCCATAAATTATTTTGGTATCTTTTTCACAAAATCAATTTTCTAGTTACATGATGGACTACTTATGGACTTTCTAGTCTCTTCCATGGGTTTTTATGACTATCCTTGGGCTTCCCAGCTATCCTGGCTTCCTGACTTTTCTGGAGTGACTGTGAAGAGATACCCTATGTATAGGGGAGAGAAGCCCCAGCAAGATGGTAGGTGCTGGAGCAGCAGCTGTGTGGCCCTAGAACGACTTTGAGGAGATACCCCACATCTAAGGGCAAAGGAGAAACCCCAGCAAAACTGTAGGAGGGGCAAAATTACATTTAGAATCAAACTCCATCCACCAGAGATGCTCAGAAGGCTCAAACAAACCTTATGCGCACCAGGACACACACAAACTGAGCCAGAACTGTGTTTGAATGTCTCCTGTAGAGGTATGGGTCAGCAGTGGACCGTCGCAGGGGCAGGGGCTCTGGGTGCAGCAGACCTGGGTATGGCATAAGCCCTCTTGGAGGAGGTTGCCATTGGCCCCACCATAGAGCTGCCAGAACTTACACAAGACTGGGGAAACAGACTCTTGGAGGGCACAAACAGAACCTTGTGTGCACCAGGACCCAGGAGAAAGGAGCAGTGACCCCACAAGAGACTGACGCAGACTTCCCTGTGAGTGTCCAGGAGTCTGTGGCCGAGGCGTGGGTCAGTGGTGGCCTGCTAGAGGGTTGGGGGCAGTGCGTGCATGGGACCTTTTGAAGGAGGTCACCATTATCTTCATTACCTCTACCATAGTTTGGCCCCAGGTAAATAACAGGGAGGGAACACAGCCCCACCCATCATCAGAAAATTGGATTAAAGATTTACTGAGCATGGCCCTGCCCATCAGAATAAGACCCAGTTTCCCCCTCAGTCAGTCTCTCCCATCAGGAAACTTCCATAAACTTCTTAGCCTTCTTTGTCAGAGGGCAGACAGACTGAAAGCCAAAGTCACAGAAAAATAACCAATCTGATCACATGGACTACAGCCTTGTCCAACTCAATGAAACTATGAGCCATGCTGTGTGGGGCCACCCAAGATGGACGCGTCATGGTGGAGAGTTCTGACAAAACGTGGTCCACTGGAGAAGGGAATGGCAAACTACTTCAATATTCTTGCCTTGAGAACCCCACAAACACTATGAAAAGGCAAAAAGATAGGACTGAAAGATGAACTCCCCAGGTTGGTAGGTGCTCAATATGCCACTGGAGGTCAGTGGAGAAATAACTCCAAAAAGAATGAAGGGATGGAGCCAAAGCAAAAACAACACCCAGTTGTGGTTGTGACTTGGGAAGGCAGTAAAGTCAGATGCTCTAAAGAGAAATATTGCATAGGAACTTGGAATGTTAGGTCCATGAATTAAGGCAAATTGGAAGTGGTCAAACAGGAGATGGCAAGAGTGAACATTGACATTTTAAGAATCAGCAAACTAAAATGGACTGGAATGGGTGAATTTAACTCAGATGACCATCATATCTACTACTGTGGACAAGAATCCCTTAGAAAAAATGGAGTAGCCATCACAGTCAACAAAAGAGTCCAAAATACAGTACTTGTATGCAATCTCAAAAACAACAGAATGATCTTTGCCATTTCCATGGCAAACCATTCAATATCACAGTAATCCAAGTCTATGCCCCGACCAGTAATGCTGAAGAAGCTGAATTTGAATGGTTCTAAGAAGACCTACAAGACCTTCTAGAACTAACACCCTAAAAAGATGTCCTTTTCATTATAGGGGACTGGAATGCAAAAGTAGGAAGTCAAGAAATACCTTGAGTAACAGTCAAATTTGGCCTTGAGTACAGAATGAAGCAGGGCAAAGGCTAATAGAATTTTGCCAAGAGAATGCACTGGTCATAGCAAACACCCTCTTACAACAACACAAGCAAAGACTCTACACATGGACATCACCAGATGGTCAACACTGAAATCAGATTGATCATATTCTTTGCAGCCAAAGATGGAGAAGCTCTATTCAGTCAGCAAAAACAAGACCAGGAGCTGACTGTGGCTCAGATCATGAACTCCTTATTTGCCAAATTCAGACTTAAATTGAATAAAGTAGGGAAAGCTGCTAGACCATTCAGGTATGACCTAAATCAAATCTCTAATGATTATACAGTGGAAGTAAGAAATAGATTCAGAGGATTAGATCTGATAGACACAGTGCCTGAAGAACTATGGACAGAGGTTCCTGACTTTGTACAAGAGGCAGGGATCAAGACCATCCCCAAGAAAAAGAAATGCAAAAAGGCAAAATGGTTGTCTGATGAGGCCTTAAAAATAGCTGTGAAAAGAAGAGAAGTGAAAGGCAAAGGAGAAAAGGAAAGATATACCCATTTGAATGCAGAGTTCCAAAGAATAGCAAGGAGAGATAAGAAAGCCTTCCTCCATGATCAATGCAAGGAAATAGAGGAAAACAATAGAATGGGAAAGACTACAGATCTTTTCAAGAAAATTAGAGCTACCAAGGGAACATATCATGCAAAGATGGGCTCAAAAAAGGACAGAAATGGTGTGGACCTAATGGAAGCATAAGATATTAAGAAGAGATTGCAAGAATACACAGAAAAACTATACAAAAAAGATCTTCTTGAACCAGATAACCATGATGGTGTGATCACTCACCTAGAGCCAGACATCCTGGAATGCAAAGTTAAGTGGGCCTTAGGCAGCATCACTACGAACAAAGCTAGTGGAGGTGATGGAATTCCAGTTGAGCTATTTCAAATCCTAAAAGATGATGCTGTGAAAGTGGTAATATGGCAGCATATTTGGAACACTCAGCAGTGGCCACAGGACTGGAAAAGGTCAGTTTTCATTCCAATCCCAAAGAAAGGCAATGCCAAAGAATGTTCAAACTACTGTACAATTGCACTCATCTCACATGCTAGCACAGTAATGTTCAAAATTCTCCAAGCCAGGCTTCAACAGTACGTGAACTGAGAACTTCCAGATGTTCAAGTTGGATTTAGAAAAGGCAGAGGAACCAGAGATCAAATTGCCAACATCCGCTGGATCATCGAAAAAGCAAGAGAGTTCGAGAAAAACATCTATTTCTGCTTTATTGACTATGCCAAAGCCTTTGACTGTGTGGATCACAATAAACTGTGGAAAATTCTGAAAGAGATGGGAATACCAGACCACCTGACCTGCCTCTTGAGAAATCTGTATGCAGGTCAGGAAGCAACAGTTAGAACTGGACATGGAACAACAGACTGGTTGCAAATAGGAAAAGGAGTACGTCAAGGCTGTATATTGTCACCCTGATTATTTAACTTATGTGCAGAGTACATCATGAGAAACTCTGGGCTGGATGAAGCACAAGCTGGAATCAAGATTGCTGGGAAAAATATCAATAACCTCAGATATGCAGATGACACCACCCTTACGGCAGAAAGTGAAGAGGAACTAAATAGCCTCTTGATGAAAGTGAAAGAGGAGAGTGAAAAAGTTGGCTTAAAGCTCAACATTCAGAAAACTAAGATCAAGGCATCCAGCCCCCTCACTTTATGGCAAATAGATGGGGAAACAATGAAAATAGCGAGATACTTTATTTTCTTGAGCTCCAAAATCTCTGCAGATGGTGACTGCAGCCATGAAATTAAAAGAAGCTTACTCCTTGGAAGAAAAGTTATGATCAACCTAGATAGCATACTAAAAAGCAGAGACATTACTTTGCCAACAAAGGTCCATCTAGTCAAAGCTATGGTTTTTCCAGTAGTCATGTATGGATGTGAGAGTTGGACTATAAAGAAAGCTGAGTGCCGAAGAATGGACGCTTTTGAACTGTGGTGTTGGAGAAGACTCTTGAGAGTCACTTGTTCTGCCAGGAGATCTCAACCAGTGAATCCTAAAGGAAATCAGTCATGAATATTCATTGGAAGGACTGATGCTGAAGCTGAAACTCCAATACTTTTGCCACCTGATGCGAAGAACTGACTCATTTGAAAAGATCCTGATGCTGGGAAAGATTGAAGGCAAGAGGAGAAGGGGATGACAGAGAATGAGGTGGTTGGATGGCATCACTGACTCAATGGACATGAGTTTGAATAAACTTGGAGTTGGCGATGGACAGGGAGGCCTGACATGCTGTTGTCGGAGGGGTTGCAAAGAGTCAGACATGCCTGAGTGACTGAACTGAACTGAAATGAACTGCAGTTGCTGGGTGTAGTTTCCTAAAAATGTCAATTAGGTTGAAGATAGTGATTAGTATCATTCAGGCCTTTTATCAAAAATACTGATATTTTGGTCTCATTTAAAAAAATTATTGACTGAAAAGAGGTGTGTCAAATATTAATGATGGCTGTAGATTAGTCTTTTTCTCCCTGTAGATCCATTATTTCATATTTTGAAGTTCTTTTGTAGGGCACATACATACTTATAATTGTAATCTCTTCCTAATATACTGAACATTTTATCATTGTCCATAGTAGTATTCTTTGATGTCTGTTTTTTTGATTTTACATAGTCACTCCAACTTTATTTTTGCATTGTATATCTTTTCTAGTTTTTCACTTTTTTCTTGAATGTCAGATTCTTCAAATTCTATAATGCTTTGCGATTTTCAAAAAATTTCACATACATGATTTCATATAATCCCATGTTGTGCTGTGCTGCTCAGTTGTGTCCGACTCTTTGTGACCCCATGAACTGGGGTGCGCCAGGCTCCTCTGTCCATGGGGATTCTCCAGGCAAGAATACTGGAATGGGTTGCTATGCCCTCCTCCAGGGGATCTTCCCAACGCTGGAATTGAACCCAGGTCTCCCATGTTGCAGATGGATTTTTAATCCCATAATAACCAACCCCTTAAATAAGTTTTTCAGTTTTTCACTTCTAATATTTCAAGTGCATTTTTCTATAGATAACATATAGTTGCATTTTACTTTTATATATAGTTGAGCAATCTTTGTCTTTAAAAAGTTTCTCATTATTTTTTTTTTGGCTGTGCTGCACATGTGGCATGAGGAATTCTTAACCAGAGATCAAATCTGTGCCCCCTGCAGTGGAAGTGCAGGGTCTTAACCACTGGACCACCAGGGAAGCCGCAATCACAGTGTTTTTATTGGGCTGTCTGACCTATTCCCACTTAAAGTAATTATTGGCATAATACCTTTAGGTCTTCCATTTTGGCCTTTTTTTTTTTTTCAGTTGGTTTTGTGTTTTGTTCTCTGTCTTTCTTTCCTGTTTGCTTCTGTGATAATCAGTTATTTTCTAGTTTTCCATTTCAGTTTTATTATTGCTATGTCTTTCTGTATTTTTTTTAGTGGTTGCTCTAAGGTTTACAACATACACCTTAAAATAACCCCAGTCAATTCAGAATTAATATTTGAATTACTTCAGGTAACATATGGCAATTTTGAAACAGTACATTTTTGTTTGCCAACTCCCAGTGCTATTTTATTGTATATAGCTCATGTGTGTATGTCATATATTTATATGTAAATATGAAATATAAATACAAATATATATGAAGTATATATATATATTTGTGTTCACCACATATTTGTTTCTGGGAGTCTTCATCTTGTTGATCAGTAGTTGCTATTTGATAGCACTTCCCTTCAGACTTCTCCTAGTGACTCTTTTCCCTTGGGGATAAATCCAATCCATTTTTATTTATTTGACAATGTCTTTCTTTTCTTTCAGTTTTAAGGATAGCTTTACATGCTAGTAAAATAATGCTCAAAATTCTCCAAGCCATGCTTCAGAAATACGTGAACCGTGAACTTCCTGATGTTCAAGCTGGTTTTAGAAAAGGCAGAGGAACCAGAGATCAAATTGCCAACATCCACTGGATCATCGAAAAAGCAAGAGAGTTCGAGAAAAACATCTATTTCTGCTTTATTGACTATGCCAAAGCCTTTGACTGTGTGGATCACAATAAACTGTGGGAAATTCTGAAAGAGATGGGAATACCAGACCACCTGACCTGCCTCTTGAGAAATCTGTATGCAAGTCAGGAAGCAACAGTTAGAACTGGACATGGAACAACAGACTGGTTCTAAATAGGAAAAGGAGTACGTCAAGGCTATATATTGTCACCCTGCTTATTTAACTTCTATGCAGAGTACATCATGAGAAACGCTGGACTGGAAGAAACACAAGCTGGAATCAAGAAGATTCCAGCAGGGAGAAATATCAATAACCTCAGATATGCAGATGACACCACCCTTATGGCAGAAAGTGAAGAGGAACTCAAAAGCCTCTTGATGAAAGTGAAAAGTGGAGAGTGAAAAAGTTGGCTTAAAGCTCAACATTCAGAAAACGAAGATCATGGCATCTTGTCCCATCAATTCATGGGAAATAGATGGGGAAACAGTGGAAACAGTGTCAGACTTTATTTTTCTGGGCTCCAAAATCACTGCCGATGGTGACTGCAGCCATGAAATTAAAAGACGCTTACTCCTTGGAAGGAAAGTTATGACCAACCTAGATAGCATATTCAAAAGCAGAGACATTACTTTGCCAACAAAGGTTCGTCTCGTCAAGGCTATGGTTTTTCCTGTGGTCATGTATGGATGTGAGAGTTGGACTGTGAAGAAGGCTGAGAGCCTAAGAATTGATGCTTTTGAACTGTGGTGTTGGAGAAGACTCTTGAGAGTCCCTTGGACTGCAAGGAGATCCAACCAGTCCATTCTGAAGGAGATCAGCCCTGGGATTTCTTTGGAAGGAATGATGCTGAGGCTGAAACTCCAATACTTTGGCCACCTCATGTGAAGAGTTGACTCATTGGAAAAGACTCTGATGCTGGGAGGGCTGGGGGCAGGAGGAGAAAGGAACGACAGAGGATGAGATGGCTGGATGGCATCACTGACTCTATGGACGTGAGTCTCAGTGAACTCCGGGAGTTGGTGATGGACAGGGAGGCCTGGCGTGCTGCGATTCATGGGGTTGCAAAGGGTCAGACACGACTGAGCAACTGAACTGAACTTGCTGAATATAGAATTCTTGATTAACATTTTTTTTCTTCTGCACTTCAAACATTTTATTTCAGTTTCTTCTGACTCCCAGAGTTTCCTGTAAGAAGTTAGTCAATAGTTTTCCTATGGCTTCCCTATGTGTAATGTATATTTTCTGGCAGCTTTGAAGAACTGCAATTTTTCTTTGGCTTTTTTGACTGTGATATTTGACTATGATGTACTGAGGATGGTTTCCTCTTTGTTTATTCTCCTGTGAGATTCACTGAGAGTTTTAGTTTTAAAAATTAATGTTTCCCAACAAATTTGGAAAGTTTTCAGACATTAAAATTTTTTTTTCTTTCCCTCCTTGTCTCTCTCCTTCTGACACTCCCATCACACCTACTTGGATCATCCTCATATTGTTACTAGAGTTTTGTGAGGTATTGCTATTTTTTATTAAATGCTTTTTGTTTGTTTGATTTTCAGCTAGGACAGTTTTTGTGGATCTATCATCAAGTCCAGTTATTATTTTCTCTCATTTCTTGTCCACTTTTCAGCCTATTTAGCCTTTTTTAATTTTAGTAATTTACATTTCAACTCTATGGTATCCTTTTGAAAAACATAATTTCCCCTTTTCTGTTCAGATTTCCTATCAATTATTGCTGGCAAACTTTTTAAAAAAATTCTTCTAACATATTTTCTGTTAACTTTTTGAATATATTTACAGCAACTTTTTTTTTTTTTTAATGTTTTTGCCTGCTGAATTGAACATCTGGCCCAAATTAGAGTCGGATTCTGACTGCCTTTTTTCCTGAAGATGGGGGTTCACAGTTTCCATTCTTTGCATGACTGAGTTTTGACTGAAGCTAGATATTATATGTGATGAACTCTGGGTTTTGCCATGTTTAGTTGCCAGCCGGGGGTTTGTACAGTTTGCTCTGAATTTTGGTCTCACTCCTTCTGAGGCTCTGTTGTTACTAAGATTTTCCCCCTTTAAATTTCCAGTTGCTTTCCAAGATTGAACCCAATCTCTGGCATCTTTAGCTAAAATGGGTGGTTGTTCTGCATGCTGTATTTCAGTAGCCATAGCTTTGGAGGTTGGGCAGAGCCATGGGTCAAATAGCCACAAACTCAAAATTCTTACCTTTTCCAGTTGCTCTTTTTAAAAATTAAGTATGTGTGTTGTTTTTGCTTGTGTTTGGAAGCTTTCTGAGATTTTTAAAGTCATCCTGATTTAAATTTCATGTAGTATTTTATAGCTGCTGTCTGTGAGCGCCTCATCATCATCTCACCTTTCTACCGTTACTGGACGTTGGCCCACATCTTTAAAAAAATATTTTAAAGTGAGTTATACACATTATGTCATGTTTCATCTAAATATTTTATTGCAGCCTACAAAATGAGGACATTTTCTTAAAGTATCCACTGTAACGTTATTATATTGAACAAAATTAACAGTGAGTCATTATTAGGTTTTAATTCTGGTTCATATTTCCTTTTCCCCAGTTGTTCCCAAAATGTTTTTTATGGTTAGTAAACCAGAATTCAGAAAAACCCACAGACTCCAGTTATTATATCTTTTAAGTGCCTTGTTTGGAATTTTCTTCTCCCTACTTCTTAAATGACATTGAGTCATTGAAAAAAACTAAAGCAGGTTACTCTGTGGAGCATCCCATATTCTCGATTTGTCTGGTTTTGTTTCGCTGTTCTACCTCTCTTATTTCCTATAAACTGAAAGTTAGAATTAAGGACTAGACTGCTGCTGCTGCTGCTGCTAAGTCGCTTCAGCCGTGTCTGACTCTGTGTGACCCCATAGACCGCAGCCCACCAGGCTCCGCCGTCCCTGGGATTCTCCAGGCAAGAGTACTGGAGTGGGGTGCCATTGCCTTCTCCAAGGACTAGACTAGAATCAAGTTAAACTTTCTTGATAAAATATATTCCAGTGATGTATCATTCATGATTGATACTGTGAAGGTTTAAGCAGTGCATGGTTATTCTGCTGGATTAGAGCAGGGGTCCCCAACCTCTGGGATCTAGTGCTTGATGATCTGAGGTGGAGCTGATGTAATAGAAATAAAGTACACAATAAATATAATGCCCTTGAATCATCCTGAAACCACCCCCACACCCCCATCCATGGAAAAACTGTCTTCTGTGAAACTGGCCCTTGGTGCCAGAAAGGTTGGGGACTGGGGAGTGGGTTCAGGTGGTCTTCAGTCTCCTTTCTTCCAGACCCTTTCTTCAGAAGATGACTTGATCAGCCAACTTGGGAATCACTATCTCACTTAGAGTCAATAGGTTCATATTAGAATCATATTTCAACTCCCAGTTCTTAATTCATATCATCACCAAAATAAGAGGTTATCCTTAAATTCTTCCTAGTTCAGTCTGAATCCATAAAATTCAAGGACATCTAAATTGAAATGAATAATCTCAGTGAGTCACCTAAGTGTATGTCTATATACTGTCAAGTGTCCTCCACTTTCTATCTCCTCTATAGCTATGCCTCGTAGGTCTGTAGCTTCTAAAAGATAGCCATGGTTTTGCTGATAACACAGCATTCATTTGTTTATTTAATTAATGTAAACAGCTGCAGTGAAAAGTTTCAGGACAATTAAAAATACCCATATAGACGATTAACGGATATACACTACTATATACAAAATAGGTAAATAAATTCAGTACCTTGTAATAACCTATAATGGAAAAGAATCTGAAATATATATATATATATATATACATACACACATATGTATATATGAATCACTTTGCTATATACCCTGAAACTTATACAATATTGTAAATCAACTTTACTTCAATAAAAAAATACCCCTATAAGACTAGAGTTACTGATATTGATTCTGTTGACCTAGTATTCATAATGTGTTTGATGCCTGAATCAGAGAAAACTTTTTATATTATGCAGCTCAAGTCAGTTCCTATATATTAGATTATATCAGCTTGATTAAATTTTCTTCTATGTATCTCAACTGGCAGTCATTTCCATGGGCAAAATGAAGACCTTTGAATTATCTTCTTATTTGATTAGGACATGCTGTATTTTTTTAACCTCTATCTCTCTCTTTTCTAAATCAAGATTTAGTCACGTTAATTAGAACTGGTAGACCCTACAGCCAAATTTTAAATCAAGCCAATGGTCTCATTTTTTGAAATAGCCATGGACGTTTGTATGGGGAAATCTTCCTTTATTACCACTCACTATGGTAGGAAGGAGCAGAGCAATTACTATTGCAGAGTAATTTAATACTGTTTTATTAACACAGCCTTTCATCTTGGTAAGGAGTTCTGGGATTCATGAGGATGTCCATTTTCTGTGAAATACTATCCCATTTAAATAGATTAATCCACTATCTATCGTTATAAAAGCATAAAAAAATAAAGATGAACTAAAATTCGAGTAGAGAATAAAATGTAAGAATCAATTAACTTGCATCCTTTTAAAAAATATTATACTATTATCTTTAATAATTAGATACATTTTTCCTGTTTCTTACCTGAGCTATTGTTCTTTTTTATGCCAGGTACTTGACATGTTAGACTAGAGAAGAATTAAATCTGGAATTAAAACTTGATTAATGGTCCAAAATACTTTAGAGTTTAAATCATTTGGATGAAGTAAATTGTAGAAATGGATGTTTGTTTTTATGTAGTGAATGGCTCTTTTATCAGACATTATTTGGTGTTTAGGTTATAGTTTACTTTCTCTGCCCAGCAGGTTTCCTGGAGAAATGGCATTGTAGGCATTTTAGAGAACTTACATGAAAGAACATTCTTTTGCAGTGCTTTCTTTGTAAAAGTAGCATACAAACATAAACTTTTCTCATAATACTTCCTTCTTTTAATTGCAACTATTACTTCTCCCAGGGAGAAGTGAAAAATTAAATCACAGAGAAACGAAAGAACTGTCTTTTAAGAGCAGATAGTTTTTAATTCAAATGAATATTCATTTTATTCTTCATATCTGAGTACTCCTTTATTCCTCCAGATCAAAGGATTTGTGTTATGTTGTTTTCTGTATGTATTTTGCCTGTGTTGCCATTTGTATGGAATAAACTTGTTCCATGGCATTAAAGACATTTTAAAAAAGCCACATCCATTTATCTTTCTGATTTTCAAATAAAACTTGGCTCAGGATCCATTTAACTAACCATAATGTTTTCAGTGCTCAGAATCACATTCTTCTCCTCAGCCTCTGATTTCCCACAGTAGAAGGAGGTAGATCTCAGCTTTAGTTTGGGTGTGTGTGTGTGTGTGTGTGTTTGTGTGGGTGTGCACGCACACATGTGTGTTAGTTGCTCAGTCATGTCTAACTGTTTGTGATCCTATAGACTGTATAGCCCACCAGGCTCCTCTGTCCATGGAATTCTCCAGGCAAGAATACTGGAGTGGGTTGCCATTCTCTTTGCCAAGGGATCTTCCTGATCTAGGGATTGAACCTGGGTCTCCTGCATTGCAGGCAGGTTCTTTACTGTCTGAGTCATCAGGGAAGCCCGAGTTTGGGAGCCCCACTTTAATCCTTCCCTGGCTGCCTGCAATGGATTGTCAGGAAGCAGAGTGGAGCTGACCTGACCCCACCTTGACCTGCTGTCCATCACCAAACAGGCATTTAGGCATTTTTTTCTTTCCCTCCACCCAGGAGTCCTAGCTACCAGTGGTCACAATGAAGATGAGGCTTAAGAAAGCTTTTTCTGTTGGATCAGGAGAGCCTCTCTTATTTTTTCAAGACTCCTAGACTATAAATTGCATGTTGAAATCAAGTCCCTGCCCCACCCCCCCCAACTCTGAGTTCCCCTGCTAAATGTATGATCAACCTCTCTATCCAAAACTTTATTCTTCTTCTTGTTGTGTCCCTGTTCCCCTCAAGATTGCTAAGTCGCTTCAGTCGTGTCCGGCTCTGTGCGAACTCCTAGCGACCCCATGGACTGCAGCCCATCAGGCCCCTCCGTCCATGGGATTTTCCAGACAAGAGTACTGGAGTGGGGTGCCGTTGCCAATTGGGGAGTATCAAACACAAGGGGGAGACTGAAACCAAGCAGGATACTGTGGGGTCCTCCCAGGTACAAAAGCCCCTTTGTGTCCCCAATTTCTTGCTTGTACAAAAGAAAGGCTTTAATCTCCTAGGCTTTCCTCTCTGAAGATGCCTGCCTGCCATTGTCTGAAAGCTTGTGCTTCCTCTTCCCTTTTTGCTGAGTCATGAGGACCTTTGCCAAGGCTGGCAGGCTCTAGTGCTTATTGTCTGGACTTCTTAGGTACACACACAACAGGGACCTTTCTTAGAGTTATTACAAGCCCCGGAAGGGCTGTGTACACAAGGCAGAGTCCTTGGGAGACCCTGTCCTCTCTCGTGGGCATCCAGTTATTTCTGAGTTCAGATCTTCTCTACTTTCTTCATGTCTGCAGCTCTGCTTATCTTAGAGAAGAGCTTGTATTAAACCTTGTATATTGCTGCTATGAAATAAGTTTTGAGAACAATCCGTAATTACCTGGGAAACCAACACTTCGAGAACGCAAAGCTCTGGTTTTTGTGTCAGTGCCCAGTATGGGGAAAAATGTAGTTTACCTATCCTCGTTCTCTTGCTTTGGAGAAGGAAATGGCAACCCACTCCAGTACTCTTGCCTGAAAAATCCCATGGATGGAGAAGCCTGGTAGGCTACAGTCGATGGGGTCGCAAAGAGTCGGACACGACTGAGAGACTTCACTTTCTCTTGCTTATATGTATATTTTTTTTATTGATGTTACTATTCTATGATACTTTTCACTTCCTGTATTATCCCTCCTTTTCATCCCAGCTCACTTTCTTTCTGTCTTCCCCTTCTATTTCTTCTCCAAAGAAAGCAGTAATGGGCACAGCAGGTTGACATCAGTGAGAAGGAATGGAAACACAGTGTCTGTCTGATTTCTCTGTTGATTTAAAGGGGAGTTATGCCCATTTTGGGCTTCCCTGGTGGCTCAGTGGTAAAGCATCTGCCTGCAATGCAGGAGACCCGAGTTTGATCCCTGGGTCAGGAAGATCCCCTGGAAAAGGGAATGGCTACCTACTCTAGTATTCTTGCCTAGAGAATTCCATGGATAGAGGAGCCTGGAGGGCTACAGTCCACAGGGTCAGAGTCGGACACTACTGAAGTAACCTAGCATGAATATATATGCCCATTTTCCTAGGAGCAATAAAGTTGAATGTATTCAGATGGGACCCCAAAACCACTTATTGTGAAGTACTAAATATAATAGTTGAGAAATATATAATGCCAGTACAATGGTATGTTCTTTACTTTCCTTTTTGCAGATTGATTTTGTTTCTGTTTTTCAGCTTGTAACAAACATCGCCTGAACCTTGAGATAAAGATGAACTTTGTTTTATCTCCCTGGGTTAAGGAGGAGGCTAAAGGGAGCAGAACCCACCTGAGTGGAAATGTTTTGCCGTGAGAGGGGCGGTTACCCTCCATTCTTAGAACATTTTGGGGAAAAAAAATCTATTGAATCACAGTGAAGGCTGGAGCAGGATTGAGATTTATCCATAAATTGGAATGGAAAAATTCCTGGCAGGGCTGCCAAGGCTGGAAAATTACAGATGTACATTTTCCTTATCCACGGAAGGTCAGGGAGTTTGTTTATCCCCTGGATAATTAGTGCGCATCCTCTCAGACACCTCCCACACCTGGTGATCTTTCAGGCTGCCCTTCCTGCACTGGTCTTCAACCCTCTAAATATCCCCCCTGCCCTCACCTGCCCAGGCCTCTGGGGAGTATCCCTCAGGTCACGCAGGCCTACTGTGGGCCTCCCTTTCCACAGGCACTCAGGGGGCCCTGCTTGCCCTAACTGTAGATGTTTCAGGAATAACTTTCCTAAGGATGTGCCCTGGGGGTCACGTCATTTCTCCGGTGGTGTGAAAAAGGTTATGGGCTGTGCGCCAAGCTGTACCCCAAACTTGGCAAATGGTCAGCCATTCTCATGGTGAAGGAGACCTGCCCCCCGCATCACTGGGTGTGGAGGGAACTCTGTGATGATTTCTGTACAAATGATTTACATGCCTCTAGAAATAAGATATCTCATGTCTTTTGCCTCATAACGATAGGTTTAAAGGATTGAGGAGCAGGGGAGAAGTCAAGGTGACCATTTCCGATGGTCATTACTTTGTTCATAAAACAACCTATAAATTTGCCAGTGTTATTACAGGATAGTTGGTTTAAGCCATTGCAGCCTCTCAGGGGTGCCTGGGGTGAAGGGCAACATTTCTTCCATCTCACAGAGCATCCATGGATTAGTTCAGGAAAGGTAAATAAGAAGGATATTCAGAGTACCCCAAAGCAGAAGCAATTTCCCTAGAAGAGGGCAAGGAGCTTATTTAGGGAGCTGTTGGTTTTTGTGAAAATCCTCTCTTTATACATTAGTTATGAAAAGAGGAGTTAGACTTGAATGTTCAGGAATGAAAGAGTCTAGTTGCTTGCAGAAAAGGCTCAGGATAATTAAAGATGCAGCATTTCCACCCTTGAGTGCAAGAGAATGTTAGTGAAGCAAGTGGCAATATCATAGACAGGGCTTAATAATTTGACGGGGTTTACCAGTGCTGAGATGACAGAAGAGGGGAAATAAAGTTGGCTGGAAAAGGAGGAAACAAAGACTGTCTTGGGAAGGCATTTTTAACTCATTCTACTCCCTAATGAGATTGCGCGAATATCTAGAAATGGGCAGATGCTGGTAAGAGTCTTATCAGAAGCTTTCACATATATGTAAACATGTATAATACAAAGAGATATAGCTAAAACTACATGTTCCAATAATTTTAAAAGGGCAAGAAAAGGGAGAAAAGAGAAAAATATCATTGAAGACAAAAAGCAAAATAACCTAACACTAGGTCTAAATCCAGACATCACACACACATTCATATACACACACATGCACACACACACACATATTCACACACACACATATACACACACCGCACACATACATACATATTCATATACACACACAGACACAGACACACATAGACACACAGACACACACACACAGAAACATGCACACATACAAACACATTCACACATGCACACATACACACATACGTACACACACACACATAAGCACACACACATACACATATGCACACATACATAAACACACACATGGCATTATCTCTTGCATTAATTTGGCAGGTAGTTTTGGCTGTGTTTCTTCCCCTGATAGAGTTCCATTTCCATGTTTATGAAGCGAAATTCACCCTGCTGGCTCTTGACCTCACTGAGGGGTGGAGGGTTAATGAGATCTTACACTGGTCCTGACTGTCAGCTTTCCAGAGTGCAGAACCTGACTCCATTTTCCACTCCGGACTATAAGACCGCATGAGACAGTGGACCTGGGACGCTGTGCTTTCCTTCTCCAGCCCTCAAGCTTCAGCCGGGATGTTTAGCTCTGACACTGCAGTTCCTGTCCTCAGCCATAACTCTCTTCTGATTTCTAAGAATTAACTTGGACTTTGGAATTGTGACTGAGGTGTAGTCTATTAGTTGATGGTGATAGATTCCTGTTATATTGAGACCAGAGAATTTACTGGCAGGCCTCTGAGAGGGCACGCAAGAAAGAGAAAGAATGTGCTGGAGAATAGAAGATAGTAACACATCCCCCGGAGTACCCAACATGCAGAAGTGAGATAGGACCCAGGAGTAATAGCGTGCAGAATAACAGGAGTCTCCAGGGAGGACTCTGAATCGCTGCAATTAGCATCAGTGTGTGCGTCTTAGTCACTCAGTTGTGTCCTATTCTTTGTGACCCCATGGACCGTAGCCTGCCAGGCTCCTCTGTCCATGGGATTCTCCAGGCAAGAATACTGGAGTGGGTTGCCATTCCCTTTTCCAGGGGATCTTCCCGACCCAGGGATCAAACTTGGGTCTCCTGCAATGCAGGCAGGTTCTTTACCATCTGAGCCACCAGGGAAACCTGATTAACATCAGTAGGACTAAGAAAAATGACCATTACAGAGGAAAGGTGGCTTGTGATTTCCCATTGTTTTGCTCTGAATTCCCTTTAGCTTCTTTATCAGTTTACTTTTCCTGGGTCTGGAAGGTTCAGGGCTGGACAGCTTTCCTCCCTGCAGTGGTGCTAAAGGGTTGAGTTATGAGCCACAGACTCTAGGGAAAAACTACCTCATTTTCAAGGGGACCTCAAATAATTTAGTTCAGCAAAATACCATTCTGATCGGCTAGCTCAAAAAAGTGCTGCTGAGCTGGCAATAATTCATCTGCCTCCTTGAACAGCTACCATTGAAATTGCATTTGAACACTGAAAACAAATATGCTTTCAGTGTAAGTCCAAAATCTTTTAATTCAGCCTCCAAGTTCCAGAGCAGATAGATACTGCACTGCGGCTCTTCTGTTCTTGCAGAGAAGCTCTGTTGGCTGGAGGCTGGGAGGGGAGGGGCCGAAGTAAAAGAGCTTGTTTTTAGCTCCACTCAGCAGATCCCTCAGCTCTAGTATATAATGAGTAAAGTGTCCTCAACTAAACTTGGGTGGACAGAGTTGACAGGGGAGAGAAGGCTAGGTTCACAGGTACTAATGAAATAAGGTTTGCTTATCCTCATTTATTTGTTAAAAAAATCAAGTGTTTTATCAGGCAGTACATTTTCTTCAAAGAGTCAACACTTTTTTTGATATTCTGGAGAATTCATAAAATAGATTCAGGGTGTCAGATGGAGTCTCCCCATTCCCACAGGCTCTGCTTCACTGCAACGGGTGGACATGCCATGTCTTGGCCACTAGCTCGCTGGCTGGAGACATTTACGACAGCAGTGTCCATGCACGCATACAGTCACCCATGCATTCTCCATGCATTTACTGAATATATTCCAGCACATTCTGGATACCAGAAATGCAGGTAAACAAGACCCAAATCATCAACTGCAACAATAGCTTCTTCATCCTCCTCAAACCGTAGTTCTCACCTGTGTCTGGAACGTCTCTTGTCATCTGTCTCCTTCTTTCACCCCCGGGGCCCCAGGCTGGCCTCAAGGCAGTGTGTGTGTTCTGGTCGGCCCCTGCTATTTCACATCACTTCTCTGTCATTTTTTGCTGCTAAATTCCACTTGCTGAGAGTGGAGCACACACAAGACATACAAGCATCTTTTCTCTCGTTAAAACTGACTTGTGATTTTGGTATTCCTATGATCCTCATTTTATAGGTGGAAACCACGAGGTAAAGTGACTTGCTAAAGGTCACTTGGCTAGTGAGAAGCAGACCTGAGATTCCGAATCAGGTCTTGGATTCTTGCCAGAGTCCTCAACCGCTTCGCCTCCTGTCCCCAGCTGGTCTGATGATGCCTTGGCTCTGGCTTGGGGAGACCAGAACCCAGGCAGCAACTGCTGGGCTCCTTATCTAGACATCAAAGCCTCATCTGAGGTACCTTATTTTACATTTTGAGCTCCTTATGAACAGATCCTTTCAGTCTTTCCATGGCAGTAGTCTGGTCTTATAGGGCATGCGTCTCTACTTCAGGACAGTCTGCCAAAGGCATGCCTTCTCCCCCAACCCCTTCAGTGAATTGTGTTATCTGATGCTTGTATTAGGGTGTCGTCTACTTAAGGAAGTTATGATGGTTTTCTCCTAGTTCTGCTTTAGTGACCTGGTGCTATTTCCCCTTTAATGGTAATAAAAAGAACCACACTCATGCAGAATCTACTGTATGAGACTGGAGGTTTTTCACAACAACACATGGCCTCTGAAAACCATGCCTCGAGTTTAAACAGAGAAGCCTTGACTATAACTCCAAAAGAAGGTTTGTCTGGGAAAAAGTTGTTGTGCAGCAGAGAGCAGTCTGAAAGAGGCTTTTTGATGAGCTTTTGTTCTAGCCTGTTTAACAGCTTAAGGTTTAGAGAAGCCTATGTGAGTTCACTTTTTGCATTTGAGTCCAGAGACTGAATCCATTAAAGGTCTCTCTTGAGCCTGCCGTTAATTTCAGGGCTCCTAGGAGAATGCTCCAGGCTCACTTAACTGGTTTGAAATCGCATGGCCTCAGGCTACACCGTCTTTATTTGGAGCAGAATGGGAGCCAGGGAATTAGTTCAAAAGCCACAACCACTTTTTCCCTTTACTATCTAATTTCTGTGGTTCCGTGTTGGTTGGCTTCACACCATTTGCAAAATTTTAAGAACCATCCAGAAGACATCGGTCATGGCTGTTAGAATGAATATCTTTCTGTCACTTTCTCTTCTGTTTTTCACGTTTGCACCCTTGCCATCCATACGTATGTGGTCTGGACTTTGGAAGTTTGGAGGCTTGAAAAAACACTGCAAGCCTTCTCTCCAGCCCCAGATGGAACTTGTGTTTGTTTTTGCTTGTGGTTTGGGTGGTGTGTGTGTATGTGTGTGTTGGTGGGGGGATGGGGGGAGAGAGAGAGAGAGATGATATAAAACAAAGAAAGGGAGGGTTTTGATGCATGATACCCAGACATGCAGAGAATATCAGTGTTCTCGGCAGAAGGGAATTCACATGGTAGAAAGCAGGATGAGACCGTCCAGGGTGATGTCTGTACGCGCGGGATTAAATCACAGGCTCGGTGTAACAGCACCTGCCCCAGGAAGCACGGCAGGACCTGCTGAGCATCAGCTCCACTCTGAGCAGGTTTGGAGGCGGGCTGCTTATACTCAAAGACTGTTGCTGCCTTTTGATGTGAAAAAAGGACTAGTCAGTTTTGCTCAGTTGGTCAGCAAGAGCAGCAGCGGATAGGTGGCCTAGGCAGTGACTGACGCCGGAGTCACAGGGCTGGGTGCAGACCCTGTAGAGGAGAAAGGGGTTGGGGGGGGCATGGGTGGGGGGAGGTGGCTGGATACCTGCTGTCTTGACTGTGAATGTAGAATGTGACGCCAGGAGAGTGTCTGGGCTCCAGTCCCAGCTCTGCACTGAGGATGATGGTGCGACTCTGATTGAATGACTTAACTCCCCAGCTTCTGCATCCTCATTTATCAGCAAGTGATAATAAGACTTTCCATACTGTTCATGTTCATGGGGTTCTCATGGCAAGAATACTGGAGAAGTTTGCCATTCTCTCCTCCAGTGGACCGTGTTTTGTCAAAACTCTCCACTATGACCCGTCCATCTTGAGTGGCCCTGCATGGCATGGCTCCTAGCTTCACTGAGTTACCCAAACCCGTTTGTCACAACAAGGCCGTGGTGGATATGAACCTGAGCAAACTCCAGGAGACAGTGAAGGACTGGGAAGCCTGGTGTGCTGCAGTCCATAGGGTCGGAAGAGTTGGACACCACTGAGCACAGCACAGCACAGCAGCCTACAATCATGAATAGATTATAAATAAAAAAATCAAAGGGTAAATACACCAAAATCGAGCTGAGCATATGCAAG
Organism: Bison bison bison; assembly: GCF_000754665.1. Classification (NCBI taxonomy): domain Eukaryota; kingdom Metazoa; phylum Chordata; class Mammalia; order Artiodactyla; family Bovidae; genus Bison; species Bison bison. Next base: position 74,821 of record NW_011494775.1, on the reverse strand, counting down.
GCTGGGCTTCCAGGAGCCCTTGATGAGCAGGCTGCTGTCCGTGGTCACAGGAGCTGTTTTGCTCCTTTCTCCTTGGCCTTCAGCGCTCATTGCACCCAGTGAAATGGAATCCAGGACACCAACCCTTCCAGGCAATAAAGGGGACAGGGGACAGAGCTGGGTCTGAAGGTAGAAAAGGAATCTAATCCTTCCAACACAGCTTCAGTAGACGAAGCGTGCAAAGGGGGCTGGGGAAGGGAGCAGCCTGCTGTCTCCAATCTCAGAGCCCCTGGGTGAGTGAGGGGCTCAAGGGAGGGCCCCCCCGCCCCCGACACCCCGAAGCTTCTCTCCCCAGAACTCTCAAGTTACTTATATAAGTAACTCAAGAGTCTTCAGATTTTGAAGACCCTGGTTTTTCTGTTACTGGCAGCACGACTCAAGCTCTGCTGAGTTTAATGGGCACTTTAAGCTCCTTCATTTATTTCCAACCGTCAAAATTGTTTTCCAACCTCTTGTTTTGTTCAGCGATTACTCCCCCACTTAAAGTTCGCTTCAGATGGAAGGACAGAGAAGTAACATTGGTTTGCTTGAGTCTGAGCTGAGGTGATGAAAAATCTGTGGCTTTGATGCGAATACTTCTGGAATCTGGAAAGGCAGTAAGGGCTCTAGTTAGTGGTCAAACTGAACGGTTACTTCTGAAATCAAGTGAATGGAGTCTTGAAAGTGCAAAGTAGCCCTGATACACAAAATTCAGTCTTAAAGAGGTGGCTTTTCAACTGACTGCTGAGCTCTGTGAGTTCATTTTCATGTCTCTCCCCAGGCTCCTCTCGTATTTTCTTGCCTGAATTTCTTGACACCTTCATCTCTTCACTCACTCACCCATATGTCCATCATCCATCCATCTATTCAGTGACTTCATTGCACTCCTGTTATGAGCCAATCAGGGCTTCCTAGTTGGCGCTAGTGATAAAGAACCCACTTGCCAATGCAGGAGATAGAAAAGACGCTGGTTCCATCCCTGGGTTGGAAGGATCCCCTGGAGTAGGGCATGGCAACCCACTCCAGTATTCTTGCCTGGAGAATCCCATGGATAGAGAAGTCTGGCAGGCTATAGTCCATAGTGTCACAAAGAGTCGGACACAACTGAAGCGACTTAGCGTGCACACATGCAATGAGCCTGTCGCCACCTAGATTTGGGGAATATTTGGTGAATTGCCTCGGAGCTGGCAGATCCTCACAGCTATCACCAGTCTGTACTTCTTCCATCATTTTCACTCCAGTACCAGCCCCTTTCTTGGCTAACTCCTGTACTGTCCCCTGCTAAACTCGTCTCCTAGTATCAGGTTACTAGTTTATTTCTTGTTCCCACAACCACCCTGACATGTATAATTGCTGAATCCCATTTCACCAAGAACCAACTTTTTTGTGTGGTGACAGAGTAGAGCTCAGCCCCTGGAGATGGGGGTGGGTGCATTGGGATAATTGTAAGGTGCAAGAATGTAGTTTTGTGTTTGACATGGGGACCAGGGAACCTGAAGATGACAGATAACTTCCCTTAACCTCATGGAAAATCAGTTGGAAAACCCTAAGAGTTTACCTTATCCAGTTTCCTGGACATCAGAAATCTCTGCAATGTCTATATCAGATCATGAGCCTTTTCTGTAATATTTCTCAGGATAGAAAGTTCATTTAGCAGCACACTTTGGGATTCATCTTAACTATTACAAAGTTCTTCCATGTATTCTCACCAATATCTTCCTTTTTATTAGAATAACCTCATACTTTGGTCCTTGTTTACTCTCCCTATGGAAACAACAAGAATATCCAATTTCTTTTCCATATTGCAACTGAATTACTGTGAATTTTTTCATTTGGAAGTAACCCGAACCCTACCTTAACTGGCCTAAGCATAATGGGGGACTTAATAAGAAAGATGTAGAGTTTTGCTATGGGACCCAAGGACAGAAATGCACAAACGCGTTAGGCCTGAGGAATGATCTGGAAGCAGAGACTCAAAAGCACCAAGATTCTTTCCAGGTCTTTCATCTCTGTCTCTCCCTCTCCCTCTCTCCTCCATTTTTGCAGGCAGATTCTTTACCCTCTGAGCCACCAAAGAAGCCCAAATGTTAGATGCTCAAAGTCATAGTTAAACAAATGGGATTATAATATATTATTGTAGGGAAAGGATGTTTTGATCCACATTTCCTATTAAAATAAACAAACAAGCACATACTTCCTCATTTTGGCTAAAGAGGTTAAATGCCCCACAGTGAACTCACAAAGCAAACTCAGTTTGTTATTTTTTGTTATTTGTCATTCAAATAAATATTTGACTGCAGCAATATTTGTAAATATTTCTCCCAAATTTTATCACCAGGTTATATATCTTCAGTTTCTCCAAACTTTCCTCAAATGATACCTTCCATGAAGACTATTTCCCTATCTGTTTTTTTTTTTTTTTAACTTTTCAAACTTTTATCCTTAAAAACATGGCTTCACTGGAACAGATGTATTTGATCAGTATGGAGTTAAGGTCATTTGGTCAAAAGTTGGAGTCCCCCTTGGAGATACCATCTCTTGGAACTTACCACTTCACCTAACCTGAAAGTTTCCATCACTCGTAAGAGTTATGATCCCAAAGAAATTTTTCTGTATAGAGAACTCAAGATGAAAGACTGAATAATGACATTGGCCAAGGACGGTCTGAATCCAAAGCAAAGTGAAATCTTATTAATAATATAACTGAAAAATTTGCCCTGAGAACATTGGGCTATTACTTATACCAAGCTTTTAGAGACATATTGTCTCATATAGTAGTTAAAATTCATGAGCTACAAATAGTAAATGCATACAGCAATTTTTTTCTTTATATACTATTTATCTCTTATATAGCGATACTTAAGTGGTACTTTAAAAGTTACTTTATGTTTTGTAATTGGTTTAAGCTTCATTATTTCCTAAAATAATAAGATTACCTTTACCACTGCATTGTTTAATTTAATAAATCATTTATTTAGAACCAACTAAAGACATATATATAAGGTATTATGCTATAAAAGGTACTGGGGCTTTGGAAGTGAATATGACTTTTGAATCTCAGGAGCTTATGATCTAATAATGCACCTCTCCATGCATGCACACAAACTGTAGTTAAGGGTGTGTCTCAGGCTTACCTAGGGTAGCTGCAAAAATCAGAGGACAACAAATAAAATTTAAGGGCATTATGGAGGCTTCCCAGGTCACGCTAGTGGTAAAGAACCTGCCCGCCAATGCAGGAGACATAAGAGACAAGGTTTCGATCCCTGGGTTGAGAAGATCCCCTGGAGGAGGGCACAGCAACCCACTCCAATATTGTTGCCTGGAGAATCCCATGGACAGAGGAGCCTGGCGGGCTGCAGTTTATGGGGTTACAAAGAGTCGGACATGCCTGAAGCAACTTAGCATGCACACACAGAGGACAGTGAATGACCTTCCAGGCATGACCTTGAGGTCCCTGTGGGCCTCTTGGTGGAGATGTTTAATAGGTATTTAGATTTTAAAGAGAAGTCTAACGCAGAAATGTGACTCTAGGCTCTGCAAACTAGCTAAGTCATTATCCCGTTTGTTGTGCATTGGAATCCACTCCCAGGCTCTTCTCTGGAAGGCCAGTGGTTAAGACTTAGCCTTCTAGTGCAAGGGCTGCAGGTTCAATTCTTGTTTGGGGAGCTAAGATCCCACATGCCTCATGGCCAACAAATGGAAGCAGTTTGGTTCAGTTCAGTTGCTCAGTCCTGTCCGACTTTCTGCAACCCCATGGACTGCAGCACACCAAGCTTCTCTGTCCATCACCAACTCCCAGAGTTTACTCAAACTCATGTCCATCGAGTCGGTGATGCCATCCAACCATCTCATTCTTTGTCGACCCCTTCTCCTCCTGCCTTCAATCTTTCCCAGCATCAGGGTCTTTTCCAATGAGTCAGCTCTTCGCATGAGGTGGCCAAAGTATTGGAGTTTCAGCATCGACATCAGTCCTTCCAATGACTATTCAGGACTCACTTCCTTTAGGATGAACTGGTTGGATCTCCTTGCAGTCAGTCCAAGGGACTCTCAAGAGTCTTCTCTAGCACCACAGTTCAAAAACCTCGATTCTTCAGCATATAGCTTCCTTTATAGTCCAACTCCCACATCCATACATGACTACTGGAAAAACCATAGCTTTGACTAGATGGACCTTTGTAAGCAAACTAACATCTCTGCTTTTTAATATGCTGTCTAGGTTGATCATGGCTTTTCCTCCAAGGAGCAAGTGTCCTTTTATTTTGCAGTCACCATCTGCAGTGATTTTGGAGCCCAAGAAAATAAAGTCTGTCACTGCTTCCAATGTGTCCCCATCTATTTGCCATGAAATGATGGGACTGGACCTAGATAGTATATTAAAAAGCAGAGACATTACTTTGCCAACAAAGGTCCATCTAGTCAAAGCTATGGTTTTTCCAGTAGTCATGTATGAATGTGAAAGTTGGACTATAAAGAGAGCTGAGTACCACCAAAGAATTGATGCTTTTGAACTGTGGTGTTGGAGAAGACTCTTGAGAGTCACTTGGACAGCAAGGAGATTCAGCCAGTCCATCCTAAAGGAAATCAGTTGTGAATATTCATTGGAAGGACTGATGCTGAAGCTGAAACCCCAGTACTTTGGCCACCTGATGCGAAGAACTGACTCATTAGAAAAGACCCTGATGCTGGGAAAGATTGAAGGCGGGAGGAGAAGGGGACAACATAGGATGAGATGGTTGGATGGCATCACTGACTCAATGGACATGAGTTTGAGTAAACTCTGGGAGTTGGTGATGGACAGGGAGGCCTGGCATGCTGCGGTCCATGGGGTCAAAAAGAGTCGGACACGACTGAGGAACTGAACTGAACTGAACTAATGGGACTGGATGCCATGATCTTAATTTTCTGAATGTTGTTTTAAGCCAACTTTTTCACTCTCCTCTTTCACTTTCATCAAGAGGCTTTTTAGTTCCTCTTCACTTTCTGCTATAAGGGTGGTGTCATCTGCATATCTGAGGTTATTGATATTTCTCCCGGCAATCTTGATTCCAGCTTGTGCTTCCTCCAGCCCAGCATTTCTCATGATGTACTCTGCATATAAGTTAAATAATCAGGGTGACAATATACAGCCTTGACATACTCCTTTCCCGATTTGGAACCAGTCTGTTGTTCCATATCCAATTCTAACTGTTGCTTCTTGACCTGCATACAGATTTCTCAGGAGGAAGGTAAGGTGGTCTGGTATTCCCATCTCTTGAATAATTTTCCACAGTTTGTTGTGATGCACAGAGTCCAAGGCTTTGGCATAGTCAATAAAGCAGAAGTAGATGTTTTTCTGGAACTCTCTTGCTTTTTCGATGATCCAAAGGATATTGGCAATTTGATCCTAGTCAACAAAAGAGTAGCCATCCTAGTCAACAAAGGGTCCGAAATGCGGTACTTGGATACATCTCAAAAAGGACAGAATGATGTCTGTTCGTTTCTAGGGCAAACTATTCAGTATAATAGTAATCCAAGTCTATGCCCCAACCAGTAATGCTGAAGAAGCTGAGGTTGAACGGTTCTATGAAGTCCTACAAGACCTTCTAGAAGTAACACCCAAAAAAGAAATAGAAGCAATGCTGTAACAAATTCAGTAAAGATTTTAAAAAGGTCCACATCAAAAGAAAAAAAATCTTAAAAAAAAAAAAAAAAGAATTCCCTTCAGGGCTTTCCTGATGGGTCTAAACACTGGAAACCTGTAATCAGTGTGATATCTTTCCTTTTACTGGTACTAGCATACCCAGAAGTTTCTTATTTACCAGGAAATCACTCATCTCACCATGCATTCATTGCTGCCCAGGAAAAAACACTGGACATAGCTCATACTGAGTAACAGACTTGGAGACCAGGTAGTCAGAGTGGTTACACTGGGTCTGATTCATATCAGGAGTTGGACAAGAAAGTCTCCACTCTGAAATCTCTCCTAGAGACACTGCAGCATGAACAAGCAGTAAAAACTGTGTTTTAAAAATTTATTGTCAAAAACCTTAGAAACTTAATAAAAAGTTCCGGGAAATCCCAAGCTTCTGGTGATGTGTGAGTCGTGGGGGAGGAACGCATGAGCCCCCGGCCAGAGCTTGACCGTCTAATGATGAACGGTTGTGTTTGCCTCCTGTCCACTGAGCTCTCAGACCCACAGTCAGTTGCCAAGCCTAAGTTAACTGACCTCGTAGGAAACTCTCATCTCACAGATAATTCTCATCTCTCTTTCTCTTCCTTCTAATTCCTTTCAGTGACGATCTCAGCTTGAGCTTTCACACTAGATTCCTTCCTACCTTCCAAACCATTCCACACCTGACATGGCATTGATCTTAAATCACTGAACACAGTCCAGGCTGGCATTCAGGTTCCTCCACAGTGCACCCCCAGGCTGGCCTCCCAACTCCCTTCGTTCAACAAGTGTTACAACTAGAAGCTGGACTTCTTCTAAATACACATTGCCTTTTCCTCCACTTGCATTTTTTCTCCTACTGTCTTTTTCTGCTGTGCCTTTTCTCCATCTTTGTCCTTACCCTTCCACCTCCCGCACTGAGCCCTTTCCTGTCTTTAGCAACCATCCTGAAAACTTCTTTTCTTAGGATGGACACTCTTATCACCCAAGTTGGAAACCCATCCTTTTAAAAGAAACTTCGTTATACTGTGATGTATGTAAAAATGTTTTCTCTACTCAAATATAAGCTCTTCTAGGACAGAAAAATGTTAATTTGTTTTGTTCTTGTACCCTGTACTGTGCCTTCCATCCAGTAGGTACTTATTAAGTGACCGTTGAATAAATAACTGAGGCCATAGGTCTTGAACCTCCTTGATTTAAAGTTTTTCCACTTTAGCATTTCTTGGAGCATCCCTCCTCTTAGGAACTAAGTTTGGCCGGG
>NW_011494775.1:52963-67792 GCF_000754665.1 Bison bison bison | reverse complement strand
GGCGGGGGGGGGGGGGGTTATGCTGACAAAGGTTCTGTTACAAGTGAGTCTTAACCTTTGTTTGGGGTACTGAAATTCAGTCATTTGCTGGAAGATTTATTGAGAGATTATTAAGCTTCAGACACTGCACCAGCCTCTGAGGTTACGGAGCTATAGAAGACACACTCTGCCCCAGAGGGCGCCAGGGTTAAAAGTGCTATAATAAAAGCATGTTTGTAATGCTGAGGGAGTCCTGAGGAGGGAGCTCTAACCTTGCTTGGAGAAGTAGGTACCCCACCAACACTTGGTATAGCATTTCATTCGTTGGTCAGTGCAGGCGCTTCCTTAGCATTCCCTTTACATAATGTATCGAGTACCCAAATGCTATGTTTGCACCTGTGTCTAGCTGAAATCAGTTAATTTTTCCACAATTGATAGACATGTCCACAGTCTTCAAGAATCTTTAGGTCATTGTGTCAGGCATTATTCTAAGCACTTCATAGACAATATCTCACTTAATACTCATGACAGTCTTATGGAATACATATTGTTTTACATGTTTTTTCCAGTAGTCATGTACGGATGTAAGAGTTGGACCATAAAGAAGGCTGAGTAGGAATTGATGCTTTTGAACTGTGGTGCTGGAGAAGACACTTGAGAGTCCCTTGAACTGCAAGGTGGTCAAACCAGTCAACCTAAAGGAAATCAGTACTGAATATTCATCGGAAGGACTGACGCTGAAGCTGAAACTCCAATACTGTGTCCACCTGATGCAAAGAACTGACTCACAGGAAAAGACCCTGATGCTGGGAAAGATTGAAGGCAGGAGGAGAAGGGGTCAACAGAGGATCAGATGGTTGGATTGACTCAATGGATGTAAGCTTGAGCAAACTCCAGGAGATGGTTGAGGACAGGGAAGCCTAGCATGCTGAGTCCATGGGGTTGCAGAGTTGGACATGACTTAGTGACTGAACAGCAAAGTCATAGGGAAGTAAATTAGTTTTTTACATTAATTGTCAGGACTGGGACTTAACATAGTTCTGTTCACAGTGCAGAGTACTAACCACTATCCGATCATGACAAGTTACAGGAGACCTGCACGGTTCTGATTCCATACCCCCACTTTCTTAACATTACAAGTTAATAATTTTGAAAGACAAATTTGAAAAAATTATGGAAAAATCATGACCAAATTTTGGCATTTAACTGTTTTTTTTTTTCATTGTGTTTAAAAATCATTTAATAGGCTTAATTTCTTACAGAATTGTGATTATTAATATATATGCTTATTTTTATATTACTATTTTGTGTTATGTATAGCATACATTTCCCCTTTTAAATTTTTTCTCATTTTCTTCCTTTATCTAGTTTTCTACAGTTTTATGTATAATTTTGTTCATTTAGTGTTTACCCTTACACACTGAGCACACATTCAGGCTATTATCTTTCTACTCAACAAGGAGCATTGAGAAATGAAAGCATTTTAATTTAAATTTTATTCTTTTTTTTAAATTTTATTTTATTTTTAAACTTTACATAATTGTAATTGATGAAAGCAAACCTAAATAGATAGCCACTCTTTAGGAGAAAAAAATAGTTTATTTATGTATTTATTTTATTAAAAAAAAAACACTTCAAGTACTATTTAAAGCACAAAACAATCAGTAAACTAAACCTTTTCCATAGAATTCTGAGGTTTGTGAAAACATGAGATCTTACAAATATGGGAGGAGAGAAGGAGGAAAATGGCCATATCACTTTATTTGTTTATTGTTATAGTCACTTCTTGGACTGCTTAACATTTATCTTCTTAGGAACTGCTTAGGAATAGTATTTCTGCTTTTGCAAAAGCTTCAAAATCACCATTTCGTGCTCTCCTCCTTAAATACAGACTTGTGGGAAGTAAGTCTTCAGTTATTAACATCAAGTCTCTCCAATTTGTGCTCCAACAGCTCAGAATCCTCCCACCCCCCGTTTTTCCTCCTCTGAGGATCAATTTCCTAAACAGGGCTTGTTTATTCTTATATCTATTTTTTATATTTGGAGTACAGATTTATTTTAGAATTTCCCACAGTATATCTACTTAATACAGTACAGGTTTGTGTATGGAATTTTTACCCAAGGAGCTTTAAGTAGTGTAAAGGAGCTTCTGAGACATTAGGGAAAATATATGTGTGTGTACATCTGCTTCTGGTTCTTGGCAGAGAGCTCCTAAAGCCGATGTAAATTCCTACTTGATAAAAGCATTTGGAACATCTTTTGTTGTAGTGAGGTGGCTCCGGATGGCTTCAGGTTGGGGGCTGGTCACCAGAAAGAGGAAGCCATAATTAGAAGCTTTGAATTTTTTTTTTTAAGTTATTTTTAATTGAAGGATAGTTGCTGTACAATATTGTGTTGGTTTCTGCTGTTTATCAACATGAATCAGCCGTAAGTATACATATGTCCCCTCCCTCTCGAACCTCCCTCCCACATCTGACCTCCTCCCACCCCCTAGGTTGTCATAGAATCCTGGTTTGAGTTCCCTGAGTCAGACAGCAAATTCCCACTGTCTGTTTTACGTATGGTAGTGTGTATGTTTCCATGCTACTCTCTCCATTTGTCACACCCTCTCCTTCCCTCCACCCCCATGTCCATAAGTCTGTTCTTTACGTCTGCATCTCCATTGCTGTCCCACAAATAGATTCATCAGTACCCTCTTTCTAGATTCCATATATATGCATTAAAATACAGTATTTGCTTTTTCTCTTTCTGACTTACTTCACTCTGTATAATAGACTCTCGGTTCATCTACCTCATTGACCTTGACTCAAGTGTGTTCCTTTTTATGGCCGAGTAATATTCCATTGTATATATTTACTACAGCTTCTTTATCCATCCATCTCGCAATGGACATTTAGTTTGTTTTCCTATCTTAGCTACTGTAAACAGTACTGCAGTGAACATTGGGATACATGTGACTTTTTCAGTTATGGTTTTCTCAGTGGTGGGATTGTTGGGTCATATGGGAGTGTTATTCCTATTTTTGTAAGGAATCTTCACACTGTCTTCCATAGTGACTGTATCAATTTATATTCCCACTAGCAGTACTAGAGGGTTCCTTTTTCTCCACACCCTCTCCAGCATTTGTTGTTTTTAGATTTTTTGATGATGGTCATTCTGACTGTTGTGAAGTGATATCTCATTGTAGTTTTGATTTTCATTTCTCTAATAATGGGTGATGTTTAGCATGTTTTTATGTGTTTATTAACCATCTGTATGTAGAAGCTTGGAATTTTTAACTCTACCCCCACATTCTTCAGAGAGGGGAGAGGGGCTGGAAATGAAGTGAATAATTGATCACACCTATATGAAGAAGCTTCAACAGTATGGATCTCAGAGTGCTTCCATGTTAGTGAACACATACCCATACGGGGAGGGTGATGGGCTCAAACTCCATGGGACAGAAGATCCCCCCAAGACCCTGTCCTGAAGGTCCTGTCCTGAAGATCTCTTCATCTGGCTGTTCACAATCCTTTAATAAATTAGTAAATGTAAGTAAGTGTTTTCCTGAATTCTCCAAGATGCTTTAGCAGAATGTCAAATCCAAGGGGAGGAGGTAATGGGAACCTCTGATTTGTAGCCATGTCAGACAGATTGTGGATAACCTGGATGCTTACTCTTTGTCATTATCTGAAGTAGGGAGTCAGTCTTTTGAGGCTGAGCCCTTAACATGTGGAATCTGATGCTGTCTTTAGTAGACAGTGTCAGAATTAACCAGCTGGTGTCACAGAGAATTACTTGGTGTGGGAAAATCCCACACATATTCGGTAACCAGAAGTGTAGAAGTGTTGTGAGTGTGAGAACAAAGGAGAAACCCAGGAGGAATACTGGAGATTTTTCCCTACACAGAGCTGTAGTTTATAAGCATTCTGCATACCAAACATGAAAGATCAAAGTGATTAGTAGGGTGCTAGGCATAAAGCTTGGGTAAGTGTCTCCATTCCAGATCCCAGAAATAAACCCACACATAGATGGCCAACTGATCTTCAACAAAGATGCCAAGAACTCGCGTGGGGAAAAGACAGTCTCTTCAACAAATGGTATGGAAAGACTGGATATTCATGTGCAAAGAAGAAAATAAACCCTGATCACATACACACCACTCACAAAATTGATTTGAAATTGATGTCAAGACCTGAAGCTGTAAAACTACTAGAAGAAAACATAGGGATTAAGTTCCTTAACATTGATCTTGGCAACGGGTTTTGGATATATACCAAAAGCACGGGCAACAGCAGCAAAGATGGGACCGAACCATTTCAAAAGCTTCACAACAAAGGAAACAATCAATAGTGTGAAAAGGCAATCTACAGAATGGGAGAAAATATTTGCAAACCATCTATCTGATAAGGGGTTAGTATCTGAAGTAAATAAGGGACTTATATAACTCAATGCCCAAAATTAATCAGATTAAAAAATGGGCAGAGGACTTAAGTAGACATTTTTTTTGAAGAAAACATATAAATGGCCAACAGGTACATGAAAAGATTGTCAGTGTCACTAATCATCTGGGAAATGCAAATCAAAACCACAGTAATGAGATATCAGTTCATACCTGTTCAAATGACTGTCATCAAGAAGACAAGAATTTTGTGTTGGTGGGGATATGAAGAAAAGGGAACCCTTATGCACTGTTTGTGGGAATGTAAATTGGTGCAACCACTGTGGAACAGTATGGAAATTCCTCAAAAAATTAAGAACAGAGCCACCGTGTGATCCAACAATCCTACTTCTGGGTGTATATCCAAAGGAAAAGCAGGTTATTGAAGAGATTTCTGTACTTCGTGCTCATTGCAGCATTGTTCACAATAGCCCAGGCGTGGAAACAATCCAAGTGTACATTGACAAATGAATGGGTAAAGAAAAAGTTATATAAATAAATAAATAAGTGAATATTCAGCCATAAAGAAGAGGGAAACCTTGCCTTTTGTGACAACACAGATGGACCTCAAGGGCATTATGTTGAAGAAGTCAGACAAAGAAAGTCAAATATTGTATGATGTCATTGTGGAATCTAAAAAAGCTGAGCTCAGACCTAGGGAGTAGAATGGTACTTACTAGAGGTTGTGGGGCAGAGGAAATGAGATGCTGGTCAAAGGGTACAAATTCTAGCTGTAAGATAGTAAGGTCTGGGCATCTAATATACAGCCTGGTGACTATAATTAATAGTACTGCACTGTGTCCTTGAACGTTGTTAATAATAGATCTTAAATGTTGTCACCACAAAAAAGGTAATTTGAGGAGATGGAGGTGTTAACTGATCTTATTGTGATAATTATTTTGTGATATACATGTGTCAGATCACTGTCAGCAGTCTCAGTATCATGCCCATCAATTTTAAAAGCAATATATGTTTTACCTATTTTACCTAATTGTTAGGAGAGACTATATTTTAAAATCTTCAGCTCCTCTTCCCCTGGTTTTTACCTACTTTATTTTGTCCTATCATAGCATTCCCTTCTATCAACTTTCCTATTTACAAGGCCATTTTAATTCTCATCTCATTCCATCCTGATGCTCTCAAATCCTCCCCGCCAGTTCTTTCTCTTCCATGATGTCTATTTCAAGATTCCTGAGAGATTGACAAGTCCTCGAAATACCACTTGCCCATCTGCTTTCTTTCCCTTCTTTCATAGTTGGACCTGAATTTCACTCAAACACATCTTCCTAAATGCTTCATGACTATGACAAACCTGACATGCTTATAACTGGCTCTTGTCTAAGCTTTGTGCACCTGCCAACTTTAGGGAAAGTGCTGAAGTTACTGTGTGTGTCCTTGTGTGTCTGTGCCGACACTAAAATGTTAGCTATGCTTCTCTCTAGATGCAGAGATACAGGTAATTATTTCTCCCTCCACTTCCTCCTCTTCCTGCTTTGTGTCTATTTCTTTTACTCCTCCTTTTTCATTTTCCTCTTTTTAAAAAATTCTTCTCCTCCTTTCTTTTCATTGTCTCCTTCCTCCACTAATTCATATCTCACCTCTGGTTACAATTCTACCAATGTACTTCTAACAATGTTTTCATCTTCACTATCTGATGGGAACAGTTCATGTTTTGTTAGTATCCCAGTACTATGAACCCTGTAGCTGTTAAAAGTTGATTTTTTTAAAATTCTCATTTTCATCTTTGTTTTCTTCTAGCTTTATTGAGGTATACCTACAAAAACTGTATATATTTAAGGTATAAATATATGGTGAGAGATCTAGAGACTAGAGATCTCTTCAAGAAAATTAGAGATACCTAGGGAATATTTTGTGCAGAGATGGGCACAATAAAGGACAGAAATGGTATGGACCTAACAGAAGCAGAAGATATTAAGAAGAGGTGGCAAGAATACACAGAAGAACTATACAAAAAAGATCTTCACGACCCAGGTAATCACGATGGTGTGATCATTTACCTAGAGCCAGACATCCTGGAATGTGAAGTCAAGTGGGCCTTAGAAAGCATCACTATGAACAAAGCTAGTGGAGGTGATGGAATTCCAGTTGAGCTATGCCAAATCCTAAAAGGTGATGCTGTGAAAGTGCTGCACTCAATATGCCAGCAAATTTGGACTGGAAATTTGTGGCCATGGGACTGGAAAAGGTTAGTTTTCATTCCAATCCCAAAGAAAGGCAATGCCAAAGAATGGTCAAACTACCACCCAAAAGCACTCATCTCACATGCTAGCAGAGTAATGCTCAAAATTCTCCAAGTGAAGCTTCAACAGTATGTGAACCGTGAACTTCCAGATATTCAAGCTGGATTTAGAAAAGGCAGAGGAACCAGAGATCAAGTTGCCAACATCCGTCAGATCATCAAAAAAGCAAGAGAGTTCTAGAAAAACATCTATTTCTGCTCTATTGACTATGTCAAAGCCTTGGACTGTGTGGATCACAACAAACTATGGAAAATTCTGAAAGAGAAGGGAATACCAGACCACCTGATCTGCCTCCTGAGAAATCTGTGTGCAGGTCAAGAAGCCACAGTTAGAACTGGTCATGGAACAAGAGACTGGTTCCAAATAGGGAAAGGAATACATCAAGGCTGTATATTATCACCCTGCTTCTTTAACTTATATTCAGAGTACATCAAATGAAATGCCAGGCTGGATGAAGCACAAACTGGAATCAAGATTGCTGGGAGAAATATCAATAACCTCAGATACGCAGATGACACTACTCTTACGATAGAAAGCAAAGAACTAAAGAGTCTCCTGATGAAAATGAAAGAAGAGAGTGAAAAAATTGGCTTGAAACTCAATTTTCAGAAAACAAAGATCGTGGTATCTGGTCCCTTACTTCATGGCAAAGAGATGGGGGAACAATAGAAACAGTGACAGACTTTATTTTTGGGGGCTCCCAAATCACTGCAGATGGTGACTGCAGCCATGAAATTAAAAGACACTTGCTCCTTGGAGGAAAAGCTATGACCAACCTAGATAGCATATGGAAAAGCAGAGACATTACCTTGCCGACAGAGGTCTGTTTAGTCAAAGCTATGGTTTTTCCAGTAGTCATGTATGGATGTGAAAGTTGGACTATAAAGAGAGCTGAGTACCACCAAAGAATTGATGCTTTTGAACTGTGGTGTTGGAGAAGACTCCAACACCCAAGAGTCCCTTGGACTGTCAGGAGACCAACCAGTCAATCCTAAAGGAAATCAGTCCTGAATATTCATTGGAAAGACTAATGCTGAAGCTGAAACTCCAATACTTTGGCCACCTGATGCAAAGAATTGACTCATTTGAAAAGACCCTGATGCTGGGAATGATTGAAGGTGGGAGGAGAAGGGGACAACAGAGGATGAGTTGGTTGGATGCCATTACTGACTCAATGGACATGAGTTTGAGTAGGCTCCAGGAGTTGGTGATGGACAGGGAAGTCTGGTGTGCTGCAGTCCATGGGGTTGCAAAGAGTCAGACACGACTGAGTGACTGAACTGAACTGAAGTATATGGTGAGAGTGGGCATCCTTGTATTGTTCCTGATCTAAGAGGAAAAGTGTTTAACCTTTCATCATCGACTATGATGTTAGCTTTCTTTCTCTTTGCTGTCTTTTTTTTGTGTGTGTGAATGATAATTTTTCATAGTGATATGCTTTGATTCCCTATGTTGATATTTTGAGTATTTACTGTCCGTTTTTGCTATGTAGTTATTATGAGTGTTATCACTCAGAGGTGTCTGACTCTTTGAGTGACTAACACTCATAATGAATGCATAGCATATATTATGAGCCTTCATAAAATATTCTTCAGATATAACGGTCTGTTTTAAGCTGATAACAACTTAAGTTTGCTTGCATACAAAACTCTACTCTTTCACATTTCCCCCCAAATTTTGTGTTTTTGATATCACAATATACCTCTTTTTATATTATGTATCTGTTATCAAATTATTGTATAGTTGTTTTTAATACTTTTGTCCTTTAACCTTTAAACTAGAGTTAAGTGGTTATCTGATTATCACACTGCTATATTGCAGTACTAGAGCAATCTGAATTTGATTATGTATTTAGCTTTACCAGTTTTATATTTTGATGTTTTTTAATGTTACTGGGTATTGTCCTTTCATTTCAGCTTGAAGAGCTCCTTTCAGCATGTTAATAAAGGCATTACAAGACATGTTGTAATGTGTTGATGAATTTCCTTACTTTTGTCTGAGGAAATATTAATCTCTCTTTCATTTCTTTTTTCCCCAACTTTATTCATTAGTTTTTATTCATCTTCAAATTCATTATTTCTTTTAAAACGGTTAATTGAAAAAATTTAAAATTTTTGTTGTTTTATTGAAGTATATTTGATGTACAGTTCAGTTCAATTCAGTTCAGTTGCTCAATTGTGTCTGACTCTTTGTGACCCCATGGACTGCAGCACGCCAGGCTTCCCTGTCCATCACCAACTCACGGAGCTTGCTCAAACTCATGTCCATTGAGTCGGTGATGTCATCTCATCCTCTGTCGTCCCCTTCTCCTCCTGCCTTCAATCTTTCCCAGCATCAGGGTCTTTTCCAATGAGTCAGTTCTCTGCATCAGGTGGCCAAAGTATTGGAGCTTTGGCTTCAGCATCAGCCCTTCCAATGAGTATTCAGTACTGATTTCCTTTAGAATGGACGGGTTGGATCTCCTTGCAGTCCAAGGGACTCTCAAGTGTCTTCTCCAACACCACAGTTCAAAAGCATCAATTCTTTGGCACTCAGCTTTCTTTATAGTCCAACTCTCACATCCATACATGACTACTGGAAAAACCATAGTTTTGACTAGAAGGACCTTTGTCAGCAAATAATGTCTCTGCTTTTTAATATGCTGTCTAGGTTGGTCATAGCTTTTCTTCCAAGGAGCAAGCATCTTTTAATTTCATGGCTGCAGTCACCATCTACAGTGATTTTGGAGCCCAAGAAAATAAACTCTGTCACTGTTTCCATTGTTCCTCTATCTATTTGCCATGAACTGATGGGACCAGATGCCATGATCTTTATTTTTTGAATGTTGAATTTTAAGCCAACTTTTTCACTTTCTTCTTTCATTTTCATCAAGAAGCTCTTTAGTTCCTGTTAGCTTTCTGCCATAAGCATGATGTCATCTGTATATCTGAGGTTATTGATATTTCTCCTGGCAATCTTGATTCCAGCTTGTGCTTCATCCAACCTGGCATTTCACTTGATGTACTAGGCATATAAGTTAAATAAGCAAAGTGACAGTATACAGCCTTGACGTATTCCTTTCCCAATTGGGAACCAGTCTCTTGTTCCATGACCAGTTCTAACCGTTGCTTCTTGACCTGCACATAGATTTCTCAGGAGGCAGGTAAGGTGGTCCAGTGTTCTCATCTCTTTCAGAATTTTCCACAGTTTGTTGTGATCCACGTAGCCAAAGGCTTTAGTGTAGTCAGTGAAGCATAAGTTGATGTTCTTCTGAAATTCTCTTGTTTTTTCTATGATCCGACGGATGTTGGCAATTGATCTCTGGTTCCTCTACCTTTTCTAAATCCAGCTTGAACATGTGGAAGTTCTCAGTTCATGTACTGTTGAAGCCTGGCTTGGAGAATTTTGAGCATTACTCTGCTAGCATGTGAGATGAGTACATTTGTGCAGTAGTTTGAACATTCTTTGGCATTGCCTTTCTTTGGGATTGGAATGAAAACTAACCTTTACCAATCCTGTGGCCACTGCTGAGTTTTCCAAATTTGCTGGCATATTGAGTGCAGCACTTTCACAGCATCATCTTTTAGGATTTGGCATAGCTCAACTGGAATTCCATCACCTCCACTAGCTTTGTTCATAGTGATGCTTCCTGAGGCCCTCTTGACTTTGCAGTGCAGGATGTCTGGCTCTAGGTGAGTGATCACACATTCATGGTTATCTGGGTCATTAACATCTTTTTTGTACAGTTCTTCTGTACAAAAGTTCTTCCTGCCATCTCTCAATATCTTCTGCTTCTGTTAGGTCCATACCATTTCTGTCCTTTATTGTGCCCATCTTTGCATGAAATATTCCCTTAATATCTTTAATTTTCTTAAAGACATCTCTAGTCTTCCCCTTTTTATTGTTTTCCTCTACTTCTTTGCATTGACCAATGAGGAAGGCTTTCTTATCTTTCCTTGCTATTCTTTGGAACTCTGCATTCAGATAGATATATCTTTCCTTTTCTCCATTGCCTTTTGCTTCACTTCTTTTCTCAGCTATTTGTAAGGCATCCTCAGACAACCATCTTGCCTTTTTGCTTTTCTTTTTCTTGGGGATGATTACAATGTTGTGTTAATTACTGCTCAGTTACTGTATAGCAGAGTGACTCATTTATACATATAATATATACATTATTTTTCATTATGGTTTTTCACAAGATATTGAATACTGTTCCCTGTGCTGTACAGTAGGACCTTCTTGTATATCTGTTGTATATATACCAGTTTACATCTGCTAATCCCAAACTCCCAATCCAGTCCTCTCCTAACCTCTCCCTTCTGGCAACCACCAGTATATTCTCTCTGTGAGCCTGTTTGTTTTTTTCATAGATTCTCCCTTCATTTCTTAAGGATAGCTTTACCAAGATAAAGTGTTCTTGTTTGACATTTTTTTTTTTTCTTTTAGCACTTTGAATATAGCATCCCATTCTCTCCTGGCCTGCAAGATTTCTCTTGAAAAATCTATTAGTCTTGTGGAA
This sequence comes from Bison bison bison, assembly GCF_000754665.1. NCBI lineage: Eukaryota > Metazoa > Chordata > Mammalia > Artiodactyla > Bovidae > Bison > Bison bison. The sequence continues at coordinate 56,634 of NW_011494775.1, read as the reverse complement.
TTCCCTTACTCTTGCTACTTTAAAAATTCTCTCTTTATCTTTGATTTTAGACAATTTTATTATAATATATCTTGTCTTTTATTCTACTGTCTTAAAGGTCATTCTGAGTTGAAATTTTGAAGTAACCAAGTAGCTTCAGAAAGTTGGATGTCTAAATCTCTCACCAAATTTGGGATACTCTCAGCTATTATTTCTTTAAATAAACTTTGTTCTTTCTCCCTCTATTCTTTGTCTAAAACTCTGAGAAAGGGTAGATTTTTTTCTTTCAGTGGTATTCTATAATGCCCACGGAATTTCTTTACTCTTTTTAATTCTGAGTTCTCAGAAAACTGTCAGGAGCCTGTTTCCATGGGAGTTGGCTGGCTCAGTAATCAAGGTCCTGGGTTGGCTAAAGTCCATGACTCCCACAGGTGTCAGGGAGCTGCCTGGGGTCATGGAAGCCACCCAGAGCTGGGCAGGGAACTGGCGTTCTTTGAGACCACTTGGGGCTGCTGGAGCCAGCAGATGCTAGAGTGAGTCGAGGGCCTGGACTTGTCGGAGCCGCTGGGACTTGGTCCCATAGAAGCTGTCAGGAGTGTTGGACCCACTTGTGGTCCCGGGCAGCAGGGACTGACTGGAGTCCAATGACGTGGACATCACTTTGGGCCGGGGAGCTGCCTGGGGCTGCTGGAACTGGTGGATACTGGGGTGAACCAGGGCCCAGGTTTGAGGGAGCCCACTGGACCCGCCTAGGGCCATGGGAATCAGTCTGGTGCTGGCCATTGGGCTGCTCAGTGGTATAGACCATCTCATGTCTTCTCATTGCTGGATTGAGGGTGATAGTGCAGTTTCTCTATGAGACATGGTTGGCGTTCTCATGGCAGAGGGCAAGTGTACCAGAGGCTGTGCTGGTGGATTCAGAACTTCTACATCAATTCACACAGGCAGGCCTGGTGGGGAGGCAAAGACACATATGCTGCCTCCTGTGGGGAGACATCACAGGGCAAAAAGTGTGTAATCTGCTCCCAGATGAGATGTGTGTGTTCAGTCATGTCCAGCTCTGTGCAACCCCATGGACTGTAGCTCTCCAGGCTCCTCTACCCATGGGATTATCCAGGCAAGAATACTGGAGTGGGTTGTCATGCCCTCCTCTAGGTGATCTTCCTGACCTGGGGATCAAACTCACATCTTTTGCATCTCCTGCATTGGCAGGCGGTTTTTTTTTTTTTAACCACTTGTGCCACCTGGTAAGCCTTCACATGGCAGGAGAAAATAATTTGAGTAATAGTAAGAGGTCCATGTTAATAATCAGCTGGACCTTAATTTTTTCATACTGGGCTTTGGGGTACTTGCGAGAATCATGAGAAGGAAAGAAGTCTTTAATTGCAGGTGTGGCAAAGACAAGAATTTGAAAGTGTCTCATGTCCATCTATTCCTTATTATATCGTTTTACCCCTGAAATTAAAAGTGAATTCAATATTTAAATGCAAATATAATTAAAAATGCAAAGACTATAACAATATTAAAAATGCAAAGGGAATGCAAATATAAATTATGTCATTTACCTTTTTGACATATTTTGTCTGCAGAGACTTGGGCTGACATAATTTCATCTTGTTTAGTTTGCAGATAAAAAGATAATCCCTGATACCATGTGAATTACATTGTGGAAAGCTCTACTGAACCGCTGTATGGGGGAAATGTAGCTGGACTTCTTACTCGTACTCACATTATCGACTAGTAGTAAAGAAAGTGGAAAAAAAAAAACAACAACCGTACAGTTTGACCTACCCAGGTCTTTCACCTCGATTGAGTTAGCAATTTACCCCTCAGCATATTTTTTCTCTGGATTGCTTCCTTAACCATCCAAAGATGAAGAGCGCAGTCGGACTTCTGAAGGATGCTATCAGCAGCCCCTTCTTCATAGTAACCACGCTCTGTAACCAACTTCCCACTGACTCTGATTGCAAAGTCCAAGATATTAAGGTCTGAAAATTGAGGTTTTGAATTGAAAGGAAAACACCTCAATTTTAACTATACTGCTGCGCTTTGGCTTTTTAACATAGTTCTCTAAGAATCTTTTCCAGGAGCGTTTTCAGATTTGAGGTTACTTCTGCCTTAGTTCTTTGAGTAAAAGAAATAAGAATGCAAAGCTGACAGTGCTGTGAAGAATGATGTGAATATGAATGCATTTGTGTAAGTGTAATCATTTCCACTGTATGTCTTTTATCACCATGATGAAAATAATAATATCATATTACATGTTTGTGTTGATTATGGAGTTTAGGAATTAAGTCACTGGGTGACATGCTACCATCTTTTGCTGAAGACCAAACTCAAATCCTGCTCTCATTTAAGTGGCCTTTTCCAGTTACTCTAGTGTTCTATGAACTCTCTAAACTGTGACTTTATTTTCTATCTTTCTCACAAAATCCGTTATGTATTCCACTAGATTGTACAATTCATGGGGCCAGGCCAGGCCTGACCTGTTCACCCTGTCTCAGCTTCCAGCACAGGCTTGGCAAGGTGGTTGGTTCTAAATGTCTATTCATTAAAGGAATGATGATGTTGACTTGCAGAGTCATCATTGCATCGTTGCATCTAATTACATTGTAAGTGTTGCTCTCTTCATAGGACTATGAGGTCTTTGTAGTCAAGGGTCCTGTTGTACTTTTGTTTACATTCCACAGCACTTTGTGAAGTGCTGGCTGGGCACACAGGGGCACTTAAGTGGTATTTGTTGAAATGGTTTTCCAAGTTCAGTTAGGTTCGAGTCTTCCATGGTACCACCTCCTCAAGATTAAGTTTAGTCTTTTAATATAATATGGCTATGGGTACCTGCAGCCAAGGATGGTGTGATATTCTCATGTGCTTTTTGAGTGCCTCATGGCACCTCACATCTGAGGGGTAGATTATTCAGATAAATTGAACACTTAATTTTAACCATGACTTAGTCCTGCCCAGCCATGTTGACAAAAATCTCTAGCTACTTAGAACCCAAATGAAATATCATATAGGACAAAGAAAAGTGGGAAGCTTGATTAGTTAACTGAGTAAAAATGACAGTGCTTCAAGAATATCCCATTGGCATCATGGATTCTTTTAAAGTAGAAAGAAGTTTTTAAGGCCTTTGTAAGAGATCTAGGCCATCACCCAACAGATCATGGACTCTGATGTCAGATGACCTTGGTTCCTGCCCTATCTCCTCCATGTTCCATTCGTTTGATCTCAGTTCAGTTCAGTGGCCTAGTCACCTCCAACTCTTTGTGACCCCATGACTGCGGCACACCAGGCTTCCTTGTCCATCACCAACTCCCAGAGTTCACTCAAACTCATGTCCATCCAGTCAGTGATGCCATCCAGCCATCTCATCCTCTGTCGTCCCCTTCTCTTCCTGCCTTCAATCTTTCCCAGCATCAGGGTCTTTTCCAATGAGTCAGTTCTTCACATCAGGTGGCTAAAGTATTGGAGTTTTAGCTTCAGCAATTAGTCCTTGCAATGAATATTCAGGACTGATTTCCTTTAGGATTGACTGGTTTGATCTCCTTGTAATCCATGGGACTCTCAAGAGTCTTCTCCAACACCACAGTTCAGAAGCATCAGTTCTTTGGTGCTCAGCTTTCTTTTTTTTTTTTTTTTGCTTTTTATTTATTTATTTTTAATTTATTTTAATTGGAGGCTAATTACTTTAC
>NW_011494775.1:44770-52771 GCF_000754665.1 Bison bison bison | reverse complement strand
CTGGTGATCTATTTCACATATGATAATATACATGTTTCAATGTTATTCTCTCAAATCATCCCACCCTCACCTTCTCCCACAGAATCCAAAAGTCTGTTCTTTACATCTGTGTCTCTTTTGCTGTCTCACATATAGGGTTATTGTTACCATCTTTCTAAATTCCATATATATGCATTAATATACTGTATTGATGTTTTTCTTTTTGACTTACTTTGCTCTGTATAATAGGCTCCAGTTTCATCCACCTCATTAGAACTGATTCAAATGCATTCTTTTTAATAGCTGACTAGTAGTCCATTGTGTATATGTACCATGAAATTAAAAGACGCTTACTCCTTGGAAGGAAAGTTATGACCAACCTAGATAGCATATTCAAAAGCAGAGACATTACTTTGCCAACAAAGGTTCGTCTAGTCAAGGCTATGGTTTTTCCTGTGGTCATGTATGGATGTGAGAGTTGGACGGTGAAGAAGGCTGAGCACCGAAGAATTGATGTTTTTGAACTGTGGTGTTGGAGAAGACTCTTGAGAGTCCCTTGGACTGCAAGGAGATCCAACCAGTCCATTCTGAAGGAGCTCAGCCCTGGGATTTCTTTGGAAGGAATGATGCTAAAGCTGAAACTCCAGTACTTTGGCCACCTCATGCGAAGAGTTGACTCATTGGAAAAGTCTCTGATGCTGGGAGGGATTGGGGGCAGGAGGAGAAGGGGACGACAGAGGATGAGATGGCTGGATGGTATCACTGACTCGATGGACGTGAGTCTGGGTGAACTCCGGGAGTTGGTGATAGACAGGGAGGCCTGGTGTGCTGTGATTCATGGGGTCGCAAAGAGTTGGACACAACTGAGCGACTGATCTGATCTGATCTAATCTGACCAAAGCTTTCTTATCCATTCGTCTGCCAATGTACAGCTAGATTGCTTCCATGTCCTGGCTATTGTAAACAGTGCTATGATGAACATTGGGGTCACGTGTCTCTTTCAATTCTGGTTTCCTTGGTGTGTATACTCAGTAGTGGGATGGCTGGGTCATATAGCAGTTCTATTTCCAGTTTTTAAAGGAATCTCCACACTGTTCTCCATAGTGGTTGTACTAGTTTGCACTCCCACCAACAGTGTAAGAGGGTTTCTTTTTCTCTGCACCCTCTCCAGGATTTATTGTTTGTAGACTTTTGGATAGCAGCCATTCTGACCAGGGTGAGATGGTACCTCATTATGGTTTTGATTTGCATTTCTCTGATAATGAGTGATGTTGAGCATCTTTTCATATGTTTGTTAGCTATCTGTATGTCTTCTTTGGAGAAATGTCTATTTAGTTCTTTGGCCCATTTTTTGATTGGGTCGCTTATTTTTCTGGAATTGAGCTGTAGGAGTTGCTTGTATATTTTTGAGATTAATTCTTTGTCAGTTGCTTCATTTGCTACTATTTTCTCCCATTCTGAAGGCTGTCTTTTCACCTTGCTTGTAGTTTCCTTCGTTATGCAAAAGCTTTTAAGTTTAACTAGGCCCCATTTGTTTATTTTTGCTTTTATTTCCAATATTCTGGGAGGTGGGTCATAGAGGACCCTGCTATGATTTACGTCAGAGAGTGTTTTACCTATGTTTTCCTCTAGGAGTTTTATTAATCCATTTTGAGTTTATTTTTGTTTATGGTGTTAGAAAGTGTTCTAATTTCATTCTTTTACAAGTGTTTGACCAGTTTTCCCAGCACCACTTGTTAAAGAGATTATCTTTTCTCCATTGTGTATTTTTGCCTCCTTTGTCTAAGATAAGGTGTCCATAGATGCGTGGATTTATCTCTGAGCTTTCTGTTTTGTTCCACTGATCTATGTTTCTGTCTTTGTGTCTTTGTGCTATGTTTTTGTCTATACTGTCTTGATAACTGTAGCTTTGTAGTATAGCCTGAAGTCAGGCAGGTTGATTCCTCCAGTTCCATTCTTCTTTCTCAAGATAACTTTGGCTAATCGAGGTTTTTTATATTTCCATACAAATTGTGAAATTATTTGTTCTAGTTCTTTGAAAAATACTGTTGGTAGCTTGATAGGGATTGCATTGAATCTATAGATTGCTTTGAGTAGTATACTCATTTTCACTATATTGATTCTTCTAATCCACAAACATGGTATATTTCTCCATCTATTTGTGTCCTCTTTGATTTCTTTCATCAGTGTTTTATAGTTTTCTATATATAGATCTTTCATTTCTTTAGGTAGATTTACCCCTAAGTATTTTATCTTTTTGTTGCAATGGTGAATGGAATTGTTTCCTTAATTTCTCTTTCTGTTTTCTCATTGTTAGTGTATAGGAATGCAAGGGATTTCTGTGTGTTGATCTTATATCCTGCAACTTTACTATATTCATTGATTAGCTCTAGTAATTTTCTGGTGGAGTCTTTAGGGTTTTCTATGTAGAGGATCATGTCATCTGCAAACAGTGAGGGTTTTATTCTTCTTTTCCAATCTGGATTCCTTTTATTTCTTTTTCTTCTCTAATTGCTGTGGGTAAAACTTCCAAAACTATGTTGAATTGTAGTGGTGAAAGTGGGCATCCTTGTCTTGTTCTTGGCTTTAGGGGAAATGCTTTCAATTTTTCACATGGAGGATAATGTTTGCTGTGGGTTTATCATATATGACTTTTATTATGTTGAGGTATGTTCCTTCTATATGTGCTTTCTGGAGGGTTTTTATCATAAATTGATGTTGAATTTTGTCAAAGGCTTTTTCTGCATCTATTGAGATAATAATATGGTTTTTATCTTTCAATTTGTTAATGTGTTGTATCACATTGATTGACTTGCAACTATTGAAGAATCCTTGCATCCCTGGGATAAAGCCCACTTGGTCATGATGTATGATCTTTTTAATATGTTGTTGGGTTCTGTTTGCTAGAATTTTGTTAAGGATTTTTGCATCTATGTTCATCAGTGATATTGACCTGTAGTTTTATTTTTTTGTGGCATATTTGTCTGGTTTTGGTATTAAGGTGATGGTGGCCTCATAGAATGAGTTTGGAAGTTTGCCTTCCTCTGCAATTTTCTGGAAGAGTTTGAGTAGTATAGGTGTTAGCTCTTTTCTGAATTTTTGGTAGAATTCACTGTGAAGCCATCTGGTCCTGGGCTTTTGTTTGTTGGAAGATTTCTGATTAGAGTTTTGATTTCTGTGTTTGTGATGGGTCTGTTAAGATTTTCTATTTCTTCCTGGTTCAGTTTTGGAAAGTTATACTTTTCTAAGAATTTATCCATTTCTTCCAAGTTGTCCATTTTATTGGCATATAGTTGCAGAGAGTAGTCTCTTATGATCCTTTGCATTTCTGTGTTGTCTGTTGTGCTTTCTCCATTTTAATTTCTAATTTTGTTGATTTGATTCTTCTCCCTTTTTTTCTTAATGAGTCTGGCTAATGGTTTGTCTATTTTATTTATCTTCTCAAAGAACCAGCTTTTAGCTTTGTTGATTTGGCTATGGCCCAGCTTTCTTTATAGTCCAACTCTCACATGTCTGTTTGCTTCAAATTCATCATCTCTAAAATGTGATGGCAACAGCATCTACCTCACAGGATTGTTGTGAGGCTTACATGAGATAAATATAGAGAAAATGCTTAGCATAGTACTGGGGAGAGTAAACACCTATCAAATTAAGTTATTATCTGCTGTTGCTGTTATTGTTATGTATTGAACACACATCAGGAGGCTGCAGTGAATAAGGCATAGCATTAGGTGTTCATGCATATGGCTACCAGTCATTTTTTAGAATCACCATTTACTAAACATTTAGATACTATGTAAAATATTAAATTCATTATCTCAATACTTAAAAGAACTCTTTTACAAGTGTGGAAACTGAGACTTAGGCAGGTCCAATAGCTGACTCCCAGTCATCCAGCAGGGCTTCCCTGGTCGTTCAGATGGAAAAGAATCTACCTGCAATGAAGGAGACCAGGGTTCGATCCCTGGATCAGGAAGATCCCCTGGAGAAGGTAATGGCAACCCACTCCAGTATTCTTGCCTGGAAAATTCCATGGATAGAGGCGCCTGAGGGGTGACAGTCCATGGGGTCACAAAGAGTCAGACACAGCTGAGAGACTAACACTTTCACTTTCTGTCACCCAGTAAGTACTTAGAAGACTCAAGAATCAAACACAGCTCTCTTCCAGCTGAATTCTGCAGGTTATACCCTCTCCATGGGAAACACCCCCAAAGTGGTGTAATAAGGGATCAACAACAATACTATTGAGAGGTAGGCATCCTTAGGAAAGGGAGTTCTTTTCAGGGCAGCATCTATTGTGGAAAATTCCATGAGGAAAGTTACACTGGATGAGCAGAATTGTAAGAGAAATCCAGATAGAATTTTAACTTAAACTATATGAACTTGCCATGTTTGTATGTCAATAAAAGTCATAAGTTGTTAATTTTACATAATTTCATCTAGAATAATTCGTGACAGTGTTGATGACCTGGGCCAAGTTTAAAAAATAAGGAGTTTCAGTCCTCTCCCAGGCTCCCTGTTTTCAAACAAGGGGTCTTGAATGTTTGAGAGAAGACAGTCAGGCATATGACCAGATTAGGGTCCAGGGATTCTGGGAAAAGGAGCATTAATCTTTAATGGGATGTAACTCAAGAATAAATTACTAATGCCATGATTGTCACTGTGTGGGAATTTTAAGTCATTTTAACATCTTTTTATTTTTAAGTAATTTATGTAAGTGGTAAACAAACGATTTAATTAAAACTGTAAGGAACAGGAAGGGCAATGGAGATGTTTCCGCAGAGCTACTTAAGGTTTTCACGAAACATTATAGCATGAATCTGAAAATGCAGCATTCATTATTTCCAGAAGGAGTGTGTGTCAGACACAAGTAACACTGCAGACATCCCTTCCTTCAAATTTGCCAAGCAGGTTTCCTTGACATCAGACTATAAGACTTTTGCTCTACATGTTAAAAGGATGACTTTGTACTTTTCTGATGGAAAAACAGAGATCAAAGAGGGACCTTTAAAGACTATAAATACCTCCGCTTCTGGAATGCTCTTCTCTGTTTTGCTGACCTTTGTGATAATTTATCCTGAGAGATAACACATCTGAATGACCCCCCTGTTCTGGACAGGTGCAGCCTGTGTTTCAGGGAGAATCCTTCTGAAGGAAAGGAGGGTGGCATTATTCACAAGGGACCTCAAGTACAAGGCTTTTCCCACCCTGCCTCTGACAGGCTCCCAGGACTCTCAAAATCCCCTAAAGAACCTGTATTCTATTTCTAGAAACTTCTGGAGATGAGGAAAAGAGAGTGCTATCTATTGACATTATTAAATACTAGACAATAGGCCAGATCCCTTATGTGCTTTATTTCCTTTAACCACTCAACAACATTATTCTTATTACTACTGTTTTATTATTATTTTATATACATGAACCTGAGGCTTAAGGGGGGAAAAAAAGAGGCCTAAGGTTGGTGGCTCAGTGATAAACAGTCCACCTGCCAGTGTAGGAGACACTGGTTCAATCCCTGGGTCAGGAAGATCTCCTGGAGAAGGAAATGGCAATCCACTCCAATATTCTTGTCTGGAGAATTCCATGGATAGAGGAGCCTGACGGGCTATAGTCCATGGGGTTGCAGAGTCAGACACGATTGACTGACTAAACAACAAAAGGTCTCGTCATTTAATCTGAGCCCTGGTTCTTACTAACCCTAAAGCCTATTTGCTCTTCTGTGCATCGTGGCGTCCTGTAGTCAGACATCTCTCTCAGTTCATCGGTCACAGTGTTTAATAATTTTGCTACCAGCCTCATCCCCATAAAGCAGTGATTCTCAACTGGGGATGGTTTTGCCATTAGAGGGATTTGGGTGGTCACCACCTGTGGGGGCGCTGCTGGCATCTAGTTGGTAGATGCAGGAATGCTGCCGTGTATTCCCCAAGGCACAGGACGAAGGATCACCCAACTCACACAGCCAGGGAGTGCCAAGGTTGAGCTGCCCTGTCCTGAATCTTATGTGCTTCCTAGTCCCCCAACTCATCCCCATGTTTCCTTGTTCTGGAAATTTTTTGTCTAGCTGCTGACAACCCACTTTGATTTCTAGACAATTAGAAAAACTGAATAATTAATGTAATCTTCCCTTTATCAAACTTTCATTAATATCCGCCTGTAAAGGTGATTAGCCAGACACTGCACAGTGCTTAGATCTTGTTGCCTTCTATTCTAAACTTGTAACCATAGGCAGACTTTTTTTTCCTAAAGCAGGAAGAGAAGCCAGCAGGGTTGCTAAACTTCTGTGCCGTTAGTAGCAAAGTGGGACAGGGGAATGTTTTCCGGTGAAGGAGGGCCCAGGGAGGGAGGTCAGTGTCACGACCGCCCCCAGTGCCCCGCCCCTGGCCCCCGCCCTGCCCTCCCCAGAGGCAAGGAAAGTCATCACCTTCTCCCAGCTCAAGGCACTGTAGCCACAGGAGGAGGCTGGATTTCAGAACAGCATCTAGCAGGAAAGAATTTGTCTTGGAGGCTGGAACGCACCACTCATGTAGTGCCAATACTATACACGCTTCAATGTTTCTTCTGCAGCTTGTTTTTGGTTTAGCTGATGAACACTCCTGCAAATGATCTGAACTGTCTCTTCTTTCACTTTGTTTTGCCCGTGTAAACATAGCTACAGCCCACAGTCATTCAGTTATCCTCTCTGCATTGCAGCCTCCTTAATCATGTGTTCTTTAAACATAAAGCTGATACTTTCTGTTCTTTGCAAAGGAGGTTAGTTGGGATAGACAGTCACAGTCCTCTTAGGAAAAATAGCTCTATAGGTTTCCACAGGACTCGAGGCAAGCATAATTTATGGAAAGACAAACTTCCCAAATCCTGAATTCTTGAGATTTCAAAATTCCCTAACTTGTAGCTTTAATGTTAATACAATCTGAGGCATCTCCTAATTGCATTATCTCCGAGTGGCCACAAGAGGGCGTGTAAGGCACACAGTCCTCTTTGGAGCTGGGCTTCCAGAAACCACTTCCTTTACCACAGAGAAACCCCATCTGTAGCTTCCTGCACTGGAGCAGGTGGAACGGATCCTTAGAACAATCACTTACACATCTTTTTTAAACATGCTGTCTACACAGAAGAGGGAGAAAGGCAAGGTTCAGAAATATGCATGAGGTCCTGTGTCCTGGGTTTCCAAGTAGTGTCTGGAGCAGCTCCGTCCATCCTCTCACGCAGGCTTGGTGCCCTGTTTGATTTAGTTAGAGTGCCCACCTCTGCCAGAAAAGGCCAGGGCTCTCGGGCTGAGACTTGGGCTTTGAGTAGAATATGTCCTTTGAAGCTTGAGAGATTGTTCCACATGGTCCTTTTCTGTCAAAAAGGAGCATGTGGATGATTTAGTTTGCCTTTGGTGTTTTGAAAAGAAATCGTCACTCTCTTTTTTTGTTCAAAATAGCAAAGAGTGAGGGAAGACAGAAGCCCAGCTTCCGGCTCCCCACTCCTTAAATCCATAGATTACATTCAGTTCAGTTCAGTCACTCAGTCGTGTCTGACCCTTTGCGACCCCATGAATCGCAGCACGCCAGGCCTCCCTGTCCATCACCAACTCCCGGAGTTCACTGAGACTCACGTCCATCAAGTCAGTGATGCCATCCAGCCATCTCATCCTCTGTCGTCCCCTTCTCCTCCTGCCCTCAATCCCTTCCAGCGTCAGAGTCTTTTCCAATGAGTCAACTCTTCGCATGAGGTGGCCAAAGTACTGGAGTTTCAGCTTTAGCATCATTCCTTCCAAAGAAATCCCAGGGCTGAGCTCCTTCAGAATGGACTGGTTGGATCTCCTTGCAGTCCAAGGGACTCTCAAGAGTCTTCTCCAACACCACAGTTCAAAAACATCAATTCTTCGTGCTCAGCCTTCTTCACCGTCCAACTCTCACATCCATACATGACCACAGGAAAAACCACAGCCTTGACTAGATGGACCTTTGTTGGCAAAGTAATGTCTCTGCTTTTGAATATGCTATCTAGGTTGGTCATAACTTTCCTTCCAAGGAG
>NW_011494775.1:23695-44670 GCF_000754665.1 Bison bison bison | reverse complement strand
CAGCCTTCTTCACCGTCCAACTCTCACATCCATACATGACCACAGGAAAAACCACAGCCTTGACTAGATGGACCTTTGTTGGCAAAGTCATGTCTCTGCTTTTGAATATGCTATCTAGGTTGGTCATAACTTTCCTTCCAAGGAGTAAGCGTCTTTTAATTTCATGGCTGCAGTCACCATGTGCAGTGATTTTGGAGCCCAGAAAAATAGAGTCTGACACTGTTTCCACTGTTTCCCCATCTATTTCCCATGAAGTGATGGGACCAGATGCCATGATCTTCGTTTTCTGAATGTTGAGCTTTAAGCCAACTTTTTCACTCTCCACTTTCACTTTCATCAAGAGGCTTTTGAGTTCCTCTTCACTTTCTGCCATAAGGGTGGTGTCATCTGCATATCTGAGGTTATTGATATTTCTCCCAGCAATCTTGATTCCTGCTTGTGTTTCTTCCAGTTCAGCGTTTCTCGTGATGTACTCTGCATGTAAGTTAAATAAGCAGGGTGACAATATACAGCCTTGACGTACTCCTTTTCCTATTTGGAACCAGTCTGTTGTTCCATGTCCAGTTTCTAACTGTTGTTTCCTGACCTGCATATAGGTTTCTCAAGAGGCAGGTCAAGTCGTCTGGTATTCCCATCTCTTTCAGAATTTCCCACAATTTATTGTGATCCACACGGTCAAAAGCTTTGGCATATTACATTAGGACTAACTTTTGGTGGTGTTGGTTCTATGAGTTTTGGCAACTGTATAAAGCCATAAAGAATCCGCCTGCAGTGCAGGAGACCCAGGTTTGATCCTTGGGTCAGGAAAATCCCCTGGAGAAGGGAATGGTTATCCATTCCAGTATTCTTGCCTGGGAAATCCATGGACAGAGGAGCCTGGTAGTCTACAGTTCGTGGGGTGAGTGACTGACACATACACACATCCACCATTATAATATCATAGGGAAGAGTTTTACCACCTTGGAACTCCTTATACTCCAATCTGTTCATCCTTTCCTACCTCTCACCCAACGGCTGGCAATCACTGATCTTTTTACTGTCTCCATATAACTGAGCAAACCCTATGGAACCTTCCTGAGGCAGACTGTTCCCTGACCCCCACTATGTCCTGTGTCTGCCTGCCTCTTGTGTGTAGAATAACTTTAGCTTCCTAGGCCTTCTCCAAGTTCCAAAGAATAAATTTAATTGGAGAAGTGAGAAAATGCAGAAACAGAGGAAAACAGTCAAGTAAGATAAAATAATAATGGTTTAGCCATTAGAGTTGTAGATAATATTCTGAGTCATGTCCTTTGAGCCGTTTTGCAGCTACCGAAGCCCCTACCAGGGGGAGGAAGTTAGCAGTATGCTGCCCACAAGCTCATAGACCCCAGACCAGCTGGAACCAGAAGGCCTGATGATGTTGACTCCTGATTGCCTCACCATCAGCCAATCAGGAGAATGTCCATGGATTGATAACACACCTCACACCTTTCTCCCTCTCTGTGTCTTTAAAAATCTTTCCCTGGAGGCCATCAGAGAGTTTGGATTTGGGGCGTTAGCTACCTGAATTCCTTGCTGGGAGCCCTGAAATAAACACTGCACTTTCTTTAACCACAACCTGGTGTCAGTAGATTGGTTTTACCGTGCACGGGTGACTGGACCCAAGTTTGGCTCGGTCACCTGCGTAGTTTTGCCTTTTCCAGAATGTCATCTGTTTAGAACTGTACTGTAGTGTGCAGCTTGCTCAGATTGGCTTCTTCCTCTTAGTGATATGCATTTAAGGTCCTTCCACATTTTCATCTGCTTATCTTGTTATTCACCCTCACCTCTTTGTGTTCACCTATTGAAGGGCATCTTGGTTGCTTCCAGGTTTTGGCAATTATGAATAAGCTTCTAGAAAACATTCACGTGCAGTTCTGTTTTTTTTTTTTTGGCGTGTGTGTGTGTGTGGATGTGAGTTTTCAGGCTGAGGCAAATAATAGCAATGAGATGTAAAGAAATACTAACCACTTGAAATCTAGGACTGTTTTGTGTCTCTTGCATCTTGTATTGAAGTTGGTGTCAAGCAGCTAAGATCATTGTACCTTCAATAGAAGCATTCCATGCAATGTGTGCATTTTTTTTTCCCCCCTAGGTTGATGTTGGCTAGAATGCTGTCTCTACTGACCAGGAGGCTGGGGTGAAACTAAAGTGTTTCTCTTTTGATCGCTCTTCTCCTTTGCCTTCACCTGGGCTTCTTTCCGGCCTGCAGATCCAGGTAAGGCTTTTTATTATGGAGATGAGTGTCACTCCAGTGTTGCAATGTGGGTCATTCTCCATCTAGCTTTTTCTATCTTCAGCCCACATGTTCCAAGTCCAGCTCCCACCGTGGTCTATACATTTATGTCTATTTCGAATTATATCTGTATCTATTCTGTTTCCCTTCGTAGATTAAAAACTGTCATCTTCTTTTCCTACTTCCAGAATATTATTTGGTGCCTGTAAGAGATATTTTGTAAGCATTTACTTTCAGCACAAGACATTGTCAATGTGGTTTCAGTTAAAAGCAATTTGACCAATCAGATTCTATATCCCATAGCAGGAAAGAGGCAGACTCCTAAGAGGCTCTGAGAGTAACAATAGCTAACATATTTTAATATTTAGTATGTATCAAGTGCAATGCAAGCACTTTCACATAAATTATCTCACTTATGCTTATAAAACTCCCCATTTATTATCACTCCCATTTGATAAACAAGGAGACTACACATTGGTGAAATTAAATAACTTGCTTGAGGACCTTTGCCAATGAATCAAGTTTCAATATTGCATGTCAGAGCCCGTGGAGAATGAATAACCAAACACATTTTAATTTAACTTACCTGTCATAGTGAATTGTGTAGTGTGAGTCCTCATCCATATCAATGTGCATGTCTGTGCTGTCTCCCCCGAGACTGTAAGCTCAGTGAGGACAAGGATCCTTTTGTTCTGTGTGTCCCCAGTTCTCAGCAAAGTCCTGACCCAGTTTAGGTATTCCAGTTCGTGAATGACCTCTGTTCTCCTATGGGGCAACTGGTTCATCTCCTGATGCACGGTCATGATGTAAGAATGAGGTGTTTTGGAAGCTGGACATGAGCAGTCTTCATTATCACCATTCCCTGGAACAATGGTCCCATAGCCTCATCTTCTATTCTCCAGATTAATTTCAGGCATAGATCCTTGATGGAGAAAACGTGCCATAACATACAAGAGAAAAGATAACTTCATCCAACAAAGCACATGTTCTAATTAATTTGTACTGTCTTATCAAGTATCTAGAACTTTACTCTAGAAAGCCTGACCACTTTTAATGCCTGGTGGTTGGAAAGATGACATTTTGTGCCCCTCTGTGGCTCATCAGTTAGAATTCAGGAAGGAAGAGTGTATGTCCCCGCTGTGCCTCTGAACCCAGATGGCTCTTAGAGATCTGAGTGCTGTCAGAAAAGGCAGTGGAAACAAAAACAGACTGTGTTATCCTCCTCTTTTCATGAGCATTTGCTTTTGCCCTTGATTTCCTATTGCTTAGAGGTTCAAGTTTCAACTTTTTTTAACCTGGCATTCAAGAAATTCAATTTTGTGACCCTACGTTATACAGTCACCTCTGTATAATAGTCTGCAGTAGGGACTTGAGTCCGTGGAAATGGATTCTGCTGTCTCTTTCATATGTCAGGGTCACTAGAGTCTTCACTTTGCTCAGACAGCATGATTTGCTCAGTTCTCTATCCATATTTTCTCTCATTCCTCAGAACTGGGGTTAAACATGGCTTTCTGCTTTCTTCTGATGACTTTAATGCATACTGTGATTGTGATAGTTTAGTCCTGTGGCTAAGGGTTCAAATTCTGAGGTCAGATGTAGACTGACAAGAGGCCTCATCATTTGCTATTTGGGTCATTTTGAGGGAGTTACTAACTTCTCTAAGCCCAGTCTCCTCATCTGCAAAATGTGAATAGATAAAATTACCGTACAGAATTATTAAGAAAGTTAGTGAACTTTTGCATGTAGAATGTTTTGAATAATCCAATCTTAGACACTTAATAAGTACTTTGAACTCAATTTAATTTGAGAACAACATGAAGTTAAAGGAAGAAATAATAGCTTTGACATATGGTCCTTTAGTTGAGTTTGCATAATGTTTGAATTCATCCCTGCAGAGAACGCAAGAGGAGGACTGCTCTATTAGTGGTGGTGATGGAGTGAGGATTTTGTGTTCAATTTGAGAAGTGTGAAGTTGATAAAAGTTTAGGACAGTCAAGAAGAAGCAAGCAGGCAGTAGGATTCATAGATCTGGCAACCATAGAGAGACCTGGGCTGGAGAGATCAGTTTCCAAGTTCCCTTTGTTTGGGAGATAACCTCTGTCATAAGTAGGTATGGGATCATCTAGAAAGAGAGTATGCTGCTGCTGCTGCTAAGTCACTTCAGTCGTGTCCGATTCTGTGTGACCCCATGGACTGCAGCCTACCAGGCTTCTCGGTCCCTGGGACTCTCCAGGCAAGAACACTGGAGTGGGTTGCCATTTCCTTCTCCAATGCATGAAAGTGAAAAGTGAAAGTGAAGTTGCTCAGTCATGTCCGACTCTTAGCGACCCCATGGACTGCAGCTTACCAGGCTCCTCCATCCATGGGATTTTCCAGGCAACAGTACTGGAGTGGGGTGCCATTGCCTTCTCCATGAAAGAGAGTATAGATTGTAAAAAGGAGAGGACCCAGGAGCAAAGCTGAAAGATCTCATGCAGGTTTGCTTACAGGCTGTTTAGAAGATGATTGGCTTGGGGTGGAAGTAGAAGAATGTGTAGGAAGATGGTGGTGATGGTAGTGCTGAATCCCTAGTGCAGGAGAATGTTTTAAGGAGATTGGCATTATTTGATGTTGTCAAATGATTCTGGGGAACTGAATAAGCTGGGCATTAAAGTAATAATAACCACTGTATTATCTCTGGGAGGCCACTGTTGACCTTTATGGGAGCTACTGGAGAGCTGTTGTGAGTGGATTAGGAGAGGATGGGAAATAAAGAAACTGAGACATTGGGTAAAGAAAACAATGAAATGAAATATGTCTGTGTCAGGGAAAAGTAGAGAAAGGGTCAGTATTCAGAAAGGAATGTGGGCTCTGCTGATTTTTGTTAAACGGAGAGATTTAAGCATGCTTAAAAGACGACAGAAGGGATGTAGGTCTGTTATGGGTTGAATGGTCCTCCCAAAACTTGTGTGTTGAAGTTCTAACTCCCAATATCTAAGAATGAGACCTTATTTGGAGATAGGTTCATTGAAAATGTAATTAGTTAAGTGAAGATGAGGTCACACTGGAATAAGATGGCCCTAATCCAAGATCAAACCAGTCAACCCTAAAGGAAATCAACCCTGAATATTCACTGGAAGAGCTGAAGCTCCAATACTTTGGCCACCTGATGTGAAGAGCTGACTCATATTTTGGCCACCTGATGCAAAGAAGCCAACTCATCTTTTCTGCTGGGAAAGACTAAGGGCAGGAGAAGTGGGTGGCAGAGGAAGAGATGGTTAGATAGCATCACCGACTCTATGGGCATGAGTTTGAGCAAACTCCAGGAGACAGTGAAAGACAGGGGAGCCTGGTGTGCTGCAGTCCATGGGGTTGCAAAGAGTCAGACATGACTTAGTGACTGAACAACAATCCAATATGACTGTTGTCCTTATACAAAGTGGAAATTTGGAGAGATGTACACAGGGGAACACCATGTGAAGATGGAGACAGAAATCAGAGTAATGCTTCTGCAAGCGAAAGAATGCCTAAGGTTGCCAGCAAACCACCAGAAGTCAGGTGAGAGGCATGGAATGTAATTCAAAGCCTTTAGAAGGAATCAACTTGGCTGACATTTTCTGATTTTTGATTTCCAGAGCTGTGAGACAACAAATTTCTATGTTACCCAGTCTGTGGTGCTTTGCAAAAGGCAACCCTAGCAAACTAATAAAAGATTTCAGGAAAAAAGACAGATATACAAAGGATAGTTGATAGTGTAAGTTCCTCAGAAGTTAAGTGGGAATGGGATTCAAGTTGATCAGAAAGTCGATCGAATGTGAGAGAAGTGTCAGCCTGTGGGCTTGCTTTTGAAAAGGTGATGGATTTCCCATCTTACAGCTTCTGTTTTCTTTGTAAAGGAGGAGGAGAGATCATCTGATAAAAGTAAAAGAATCAATGGGAGAGCTTTGAGGACGTTTGTGAGGCCAGCCATTGCATTTCATCTGATTGGCTGACCCCTGTGTTGTGTGACTCTCTTCAGTAATGCTCAGCTATAGGATGAGTCACGCGTAAGTGCAGAGTGGGGCCAACCTAGGGTTGGGCCAGAAGGAAACATCATCAAAATGAGATTCAGTGGGATCTGAGCCAACAGAAGTAAAGTGTTTGGTTTAAAGAACAGAGTTGGTGATCTGAAGAAAGTAAAGGTGTTGTGATGAGTTCGAAGAATGTCTACAGAGGGAGAAATTGCATACATCAGTGGAGGAGAGATTTGGGGGTAGTACAGGTGGGTGATGACAAAGTTCAAGACATGACTCTTGCAGTGGCTGGACTGGGGCAGAGAAAGGGCGTAAGACAAAGAAATGAGAGAGCCTGCACCACAGTGTGGGATAGATTTAGTTACTTATTCAATAGAGAGTAATCGAGGGCCTACTCTTGGCTGGGAACTGCTCTAGTACTGGGAATAAAACCGTAAAGAAAGTAAACATAAATTTCTACCTTGCAGAGCTTCCAGTGGGAAGAGTCAAACAATAAAGTATGCAATATGTCAGACTGTGAGAGTGCACCGAAAAGCTAAAGCTGGGGTACAGGATGGGTGTTTTGTGTGTGGGTGTATTGCCATTTTAAGAAAGATGGTCAGAGATGAAAGAGATGAACTTCTTGATAAGGCGGTATTTGAGCAGGGACCCAGAGCAGGTAAAGAAACAATCTCTGTGTCTATCTGGAAGAACATTTCAGACAAGGAGAACGGCCGAGTGAAAAGGGCTGACTCTATAATTGCTGTAAGATCTCCCACTGACTCCTTCTGTATAAATGAATCTCCTTCAGAGTGTTTCGAGCATTTCTGTGGGTGTCCTCGCAGATGGCCTGTGCTCTGTTGGGCACAGCTGGCTGCCCTGTGGTGGTGTCACAAGTCGCACTGGCTTTGGGAGGGGGTCCTTCCGGTCTTGGGTCCAGAGGGCTGTGTCCTTGCTCTGCCCCATGCAGCTGCAGGACTTGAAGACAGCTGACTCACAGGCAGACTCCCCATCAGCACCTCCTCTGCACGGCCGCCATCGTCACCTCCGACTGCAGACCACAGGGACTCCTGTTTCCCACAGGCTAGTGGGTGGTACCCACTGTGGGGAACAAGATATCCCTCCAGAGAGAGATGCCCCCAGCCAAGTCTCATCTCATTTCTGCTCCAGAGCAGTCACATGGCATGTTGGTTGTTGTTGCTTTTTCCGGGAGAGAACAGATGTGGTTTTGTTACGATTTCAAGGAAAAAAGTCAAGGTGGCTCAGTGGAAAGAATCTGCCTGCCAATGCAGGAGACATGGGTTCAGTCCCTGGGTTGGGGAAGATCTCCTGAGGAGGAAATGACAACCACTGCAGTATTCTTGCTGGGAAAAATCCCATGGACAGAGGAACCTGACGAGCTGCAGTCCACAGGATCACAAAGACTCAGATATGAATGAACACTCTCACACACATGCAATCTGACGGTGGATTATTTCTCATAGTCTAGATTGTTTGGTCATATTCATTGTTACCTCTTTACCTGTGGGGGGAAAGTCAAATGTGTTTAGCTCTCTTTGAAGGACAGTAGTCAGTTTCAGGAGAAAGCAATGGCACCCCACTCCAGCACTCTTGTCTGGAAAATCCCATGGACGGAGAAGCCTGGTGGGCTGCAGTCCATGGGGTCGAGAAGAGTCGGACACGACTGAGCGACTTCCCTTTCATTTTTCACTTTCCTGCATTGGAGAAGGAAATGGCAATCCACTCCAGTGTTCTTGCCTGGAGAATCCCAGGGACGGGGGAGCCTGGTGGGATGCCATCTATGGGGTCGCACAGAGTTGGACACGACTGAAGCGACTTAGCAGCAGCAGCAGTCAGTTTCATGGGTGATGGAGGTTTTATTGTGTATTCCATTTCATTCCCTGGTGCTCAGATGGGGAAGAATCTGCCTGCAATGCGGAAGACTTGGGTTCGATCCCTGGGTTGGGAAGATCCCCTGGAGAATAGAACAGCTACCCATTCCAGTGTTCTGGCCTGGAGAATTCCATGGACGGAGGAGCCTGGTGGGCTACAGTCCATGGGGTGGCAAAGAGTTGGACACAACTGAGCGACTTTCACTTTCCACATCATTAAAGGGCTGGGGCTATGCTGGAGCATCGAGTTGAGAGGGCAGTGCCAGGTTATGTATATTGATGTTTATGAATTAATGGTTTTATAAAAAGTCATCACAGAAACTCAGTATTTAATGAACTGTAATGGGTAATTCTGTAAAGTGATTAGACATCCCTGAATTTATTTGCTAGGTAAATCTCTTCATACTTTAGCTTACAATAAATCACATCTTCATGTATATTTATACACACATGAGCACTCATGTGGGTCCATTTGACAAAGTTTAGCAGGAAACTTTCTCAAAGAATAAATTGCTGTTACTACAAATAGTATGGAACTGGGGAATAAGTTGAAAAAAATTTTTTTTTTTTTAAAATTTCAAGAGGAAAAAAATAAGGGCCTGCTCACTTTCTGGAGGATGAAAAATCTGAAAAATTTTATGTGTGTGAGAGGTTAAATATTTGAAAAAATATTTTATTTACCCTAATCTTTACATCTAAGCCAACCTTTTTATAAATGACCAGGAAGTTAGACTAACTTGAGTCTGAATTGTGTAGACTGACTTACAGAACTCAAGCTGAAACGTCCTCCCAGAGAGGTAGTTGGTAAGGAATGGACTTTGGGGACGTCCAGTGATGTGTGGCAGTGAAATTGAGCAGTGGCAGTCTTCTCCCATTAACCATGTTGCTGACTTTGGTCTAGGTCTTTCTCTTCTCAGAGTCCTTGATGCTCAGCTGCACAAGAAATATAACTTTTTTCTTATACCCTCTGTGATCCTGTGATCCATGCTAATCTGTCCCTGCTCCTGTGACTTACTTGTTTGGGGATGTGAGGACCACAAAGCCCAATAAGTCTTTTCCCTCCAAAATCTGCCATCCAAAGACATTTTAGATGCTCACACAATTCCCTGATGTTAAAACATCAGAGGCGTCCTCTAAACAATTCTGCCCTCTCAACTTCAATAGTACCATTTCTGCTTTTCATCTGACTTAGTAGCTAATAAATCAAGAAGAGAGAGAAAGAAAGCCTTCTTTATTGTAGATTCTTTTATTTTGGCTTTTCAGGGGTTATTTACTAAAGTACAGTCTTCCCATGTTCTTACTTTTAGGATTTCACCTTTCCTTTACAACTGAAATTTGTGAATTTCCTCCACTTACTTCTCTTTTGAAAAGTGTTCTGCTGTTTTATGGAAAATATTATTAAAAAGTACTTTAATTCTTTGACAAATACCTTCTGTCTCTCACCTTGATTTATATATAAGCTTTTAAGAGAATTTTCATGTTTCTCCAAAATTAGGTAAGTACAGCATTAAAAAAAATATAGTAGAACCCTTGAGAGGGTGTGTTTTTTCATGGACTTTGAATGTGAAGTGGTTTGATCATTTCCTCAAGGATTGGGGCTTATGTAAGTAAGGATGCGTTAGTGTCCTCAAGAGAAAATCTTTACGCAAAGTGGCTTAACAATGAGGAACTTGATGATTCCTTGAAATGGGAAGAAAGTGAAAGTGGCTCAGTCTTGTCCAACTCTTCAGTACCCCATGGACAGTTCATGGAATTCTCCAGGCCAGAATACTGGAGTGGGTAGCCTTTCCCTTCTCCAGGGGATCTTCCCAACCCTGGAATCAAACCCAGGTCTCCTGCACTGCAGGCGGATTCTTTACCAGCTGAGCCACAAGGGAAGCCCAAGAATACTGGAGTGGGTAGCCTATCCCTTCTCCAGCAGATCTTCCTGACCCAGGAATTGAACTGGGGTCTCCTGCATTGCAGGTGGATTCTTTACCAACTGAGCTATCAGAGAAGCCCTGATACAGGCTTCCTGAAATAGGAAGGACTCCTGCCTATTCAAGGGAGTTAGGGACTCCTGCAAAACTTGTGAGCCTCCTATGGGTTCTGTCTTCCTCTGGGCATTCATTTTATTCAAAGACAGCGGCAGCGGTTCCTGATATGACAATGGCTGTTCATCATATGATGAGTCATATGGCTGATATGGTTCCTGATATGGCGATGTCCAGGGAACAAAGAAAGGACTGTCTCTTCTTGTGTTTCCTCCTTGGGACCAAGACACATCTCCCCTAAAGCTCTCAGTTTTTTCTCCACTGAAGTTGGCTAGGGTTGGGTCACATGCCCATCCTGAAACCAGTCATTGGTAACAGGGATTTGAATTCCATGACTGAGTGAGACTAATCATTTGCGTTCCTTGACCTTGCCTCAGGCTCCCCACTTCACGTATACTCAGTCAGGCTAGTCGTTTGGGGTGGCCACATTAACTACTGAGACATACCTCATGTCAGCTAACACAGTACTCTTTTCTGAGATGGCTGTCCATTTCATGCTCTAACATCAGATTCCTGAAGGGGTGAGCTACATTTGTGGACAGGCAACACTGGTACCAAGCAGAACTCAGGCCAGGAGGAGGGGATGTGAAGCTTCATTGGGCTACTATCACCTCCTAGGGTTACTTCCCCCAGACACATTTGATAATGGAGGCCCATTGTCCTGAGCAGAAAGTGATCCAGTGATGAGAGCAACACTCTCTTGTTTTTAATTCAGTCTGAATCAGGGTGTCTTACACAGCAGCTTTCTGGATTGCTGATAGGAAGCTCTGTAAAGACTTAACTCCTGTAAGGTAATTATTTATAAGAAGATCTCTTTGTTTAAGATGAAAAGAACTGAACAGATATTTTTTTCTCATGCAACTAGTTCCTCCTTCATCTTTTTCATCCTAATTCTCTTATATGCCTGAGCCACAGGCAGGGCCATCATCCTTATTCTGTCCTATTCCTCAACCTGCAGTTCCAATTCATCAATGAGGTCACAGTTCTCCTTCTAAATGAATCCGAATTTCTCCACTCTCCTTCAGTGGCCTTTCCCGACAGCGTCTGGCAGAATCTTGCAACACGTAAACTGCACATCACTTCTGATCTTTTAATGAGTTCCCGTTGCATTTTAAGAATAACACCCACAAGCTTTCCTGGTGGCTCAGTGGTAAAGGACCCGCCTGCCAATGCAGGAGGCACAGGTTCCATCCTTGATCCAGGAAGACCCCATGTGCCTGGGGCAGCTAAGCCCATACGCCACACCTATTGAGCCTGTGTTCTAGAGCCCAGGAGCTGTAACTACTGAGCCCATGTGCAGAAACTACTGAAGCCCACATGCTCTAGAGCCCGCCCATGCTCCACGACAAGAGAAGCCACAGCACTGAGAAGCTACATCACAAACAGAGAGTAGCCCTCGCTCACCCCAACTAGAGAAAAGCCCGCACAGCAATGAAGACCCAGCAGAGCCAAAACCAAAAAAACCAAAAGAATTACATCCACACTCTTGGCCATGGCTTATCATGTCGCTCACACTGTAGTCCCTGCTTGTCTCTCCAGTCTCGGCTGGTCCCATCTTGCCTTCACTCCAGCCACGCGAGGCTGCTCTGCTACTTGAACATCCATAAGGTGTTTCCCTCCTGGGGCTTCACTCATTGTTCCTTAGGCTTTTGCCATCTTTTCCTCTGTTCTCTGTACAGCAGGCTCCTGGGCTGGCCTCACCCTAGACCTTACTGGCTTTCTCCACCCACTCTGTTTACACAGACCTCCTTCCTTGGAGGCATGGGACGGTTTTAATTTTAACCCATCCTTTGCCCTCATAAGCCTTTCCTCAGTTTGTAATTTCGTCCTTCTTTGTCTGCTTCCGTTTATTATCTGCTTCCCTCCCTGGACGTTATGCTCCACGAGGGCAGGTCTGTGTTGTCTCACTCACCCCAAGACACTGTTCCCAAGAGCAGGGCCTGGCTCCCAGTAGGTCCTCTGTGGATGGAAGTGAAATAAACAAACAAAAAAGGGAATGATGTGATTCATTTGAATACAGGTAATGTCTCTGTATTCCTAGCACCTGGCTGAGAATCTGGGCTTCCCTGGTGGCTCAGTGGTAAAGAATCTGCCTGCCAAGTAGGAGATGCCGGTTTGATCCCTGGGTCAGGAAGATCTCCTGGAAAAGGAAATGGCAATCCATTCCAGTATTCTTGCTTGGGAAATCCATGGACAGAGGAGCCTGGCAGGCTACAGTCCATGGGCTTACCAAGAGTCAGACATGACTTTGCAACTAAACAATCATCACACAATAACAATATGTTCTCAGTGCATATTTTTTATTGGATGAATGAGGATCTCTTATTAAGACAAGAAAAATGAGCATTTGCTTGCAGGATCAGGAAGCACAAGAATGGACCTCTCATTGGAGAAATTCAACAGCATCATTAGAAAACATTCAACAGGGTTTGTGATATTTTCAGGTATGTTTAGTACCATTCTTGCACAATAGTGCATCACTGTTTCCTGAATGAGAAAAGATAACTTGTAAAGATTCAGGAAGTCAGTAAGAAAATAATCACAAAGAGGGACAGTGGGAGAATCATCTTCAAATTGAACTTGATTTTATAGGACATCCCAGTAAACTCGTGGAAGGTTGAAATCAACTGTTGGTGAACCTTTGTGGTGATATGTATTCAAAGACAGGCCTTGTCTTTGTTAAGGCTCTACTTTGGACCCCCTCCATGGTTAGTTGAATTTTTTTATCCAGACTGATAAATGCTTGCATTTCCATAGTGTTTACTATATGCCAAGCACCATTTTAATACATAAACTCTTTTAAGACTTCCACAACCCTCTCATGGGCCCTATGATTATGAAGCACAGAGATGTTAGGCAATTTTTCAAAGATCACACAGCTAGCAAGTGGCAGAGCTAGATTTCAAACACAAGCCTATGATTTTCATAGAGCAAAGACTCCATTTAGAATCACTGCAACCAGGACACCGAAGATTAACGTGAATTAGTTACAAACGTTAACAATTACTGTCTTTCACATTGATTGTAGTTTATTGGGTCTCCCAGAAAGTGGACTTTCAACAGTTTAAAAAATAATTTTCAACATGCATGATACATAAACAAATGAAAGTATAAAGTACAAAATGAAATGATGATTTCTGTTATAAAAATTCATGGTGTAGTTTCTTGGAATAGAATCCTAGTGGTGCTATTTGGGAGCTGGTCACTAAGTGATTAACTGATAAAGTGGAGAGAGATGAAGAGACTGATGCCCTTAGGAGACCTGGCTCAGACTGAGGGCATCAGAGTCTGCTCAGCTCTGCTTGGCTCTGTGGCCTTTTTCTTCTCTTGGGGTCTCAGATCCTTTAGCAAATTGAGGACTCTGGGCTAGATGACACCTGGATCCAGCCAACTCTAGCCTTGACTAATTCCATACAAAGGTACCGATGTTATTTAGACAGAAAACCAGAAAAGCTGTTTAAGAGCATGTATGCTGCACTGGGAATTAATTTGAGAGAACAGAGGCTCAGAATTCAATAATTATTTTAAGCTGCCTTTTCAAATTCAAGAAGCCCAGACACTTATATGATTTTGCAGTATTGCAGCAAATGGACCAAAGCACAGATTCTCCTGTGTGAAAGGTAGATTTTACACACAGCTTACATTTTTGATTAATTGATTCATTATCCTACTGACATTCATTGGACAGCTTCTGCAGAGTGCCTGATGCTTTGGATTTTTTTAAAAGAAGTGGATTGGAGGACAGTGCTTTGGTTGTTCTGGACAAAGCCCTTGATGCTTGGATAATGTTTTATGATCAGTTGTGGGCCCATGATTGCCTTGTATGAACTGTCCAGGAACCCCATCTCCTGCTGGTGTCCTGTCCTCTTTACCGCATTTGCACAAGCCCTTGGCTCCTTCCTCAAATGCACCATCTGCACTCCTACCTCTGGGCCTTCAAATAGCTCCTTTCCTTACTTGTGTCCTTCTTAGCAGAGAAATCCCCTCATCCTTCAGGATTTAAGTGTCAGTTCCTCCAGGAAGCGTTCCCTGATCCCGGGACCAGGCCACCACCCCTGGCTGTAGCTGTGCTTCACAGGCCTCACTGGGATCACAGTTAATAATGCATATCGTTGTTTAATAGCCGGTCTTCCCGCTGGAATAGAAAGTGTATGAGAGGACTGCCTGCAGGTCGCTCTTCTCCCAGGTGTCTCCAGAGTATTGAATATTGTTATTCAATAATATTGAATAATAATATTTGAAATTATTATTAAATATCAATAATGGTCAATATTATTAATAGTAGTATTGAATGTTATTGTTCAATAATAACATCCAATATTATTATTAATATTATTAATATCAATTATTAATTATAATAATTAATTTCTCTTTTCTTCTAAAGAGCATTTAAAGGGTCTCAGCACAAATACAGACTAAACAATGGTTAATAAAATTGACACACAGTAAAAAGAAACAATCACATTAAAAAATGAAGTTTCAGTCCATACCATAGAATACCCATACCTGATCCAACAGTTTTTCATCTAATTTACATTACTGTGTATACCTAAGGTAAACAAGACTGACTAGCTGGTCAGCCAGTTCTTCCCTTTTTCTCTTTGGGTATTTCTCTTCCTGACTCAGAAAACCTTTTCCTGTCAGCTCCTGCTTTTCTTTGCAAGACCCCAGGCTGGAGGTTGGCACCTGAGGTGACCACAAGACGTCAGAGCTCCTGAGAGTCTGGGCCCCTAAATGCACGAAGCTGACCTTCTGTCCCATCCCCTGTGTACTGCCCATGGGATCTGACCAGAATAAGACACAGACTTCTAGGTAGTGAGCCAAAGGCAAGATGAGTTCCTTTAAGTAAAATTTGATGTAATTGAATTCTGTGAGTGTGTTCAGTCACTTCAGTCGTGTCTGATTCTTTGCAACCCCATGGACTATAGCCTGCCAGGCTCCTCTGTCCGTGGAATTCTCCAGGCAAGAGTATTAGAGTGGGTTGCCATTCCCTCCTCCAGGGCATCTTCCCAACTCAGGGATGGAACCCGAGTCTCCTGTGTTTTCTGCAGTGCAGGTGGATTTTTTACTGCTGAGCCAGCTGCCCATTTTGAATTCTGTAGCATGAGTTTTAATATGAGGTTTAATACATATGGCCTGGTAGGCTGCAGTGCACGGGGTCGCTGGGAGTCGGACAAGACTGAGCGACTTCACTTTGACTTTTCACTTTCATGCATTGGAGAAGGCAATGGCAATCCACTCCAGTGTTCTTGCCTGGAGAATCCCAGGGACTGGGGAGCCTGGTGGGCTGCCGTCTATGGGTTCGCACAGAGTCGGACACGACTGAAGCGACTTAGCAGCAGCAGCAGCAGTACATATCTGTGGCAAAGGTCAGGGATCACTACATAAAGATACAAATCAATGAAAAACTTCATGCTTTTCCAGGGCATCATGATTATACACATCCTTATAGAAGGGAAGAAAGCAGCCACCTCCCTTCTGTCAAAATAAAGGAATGTATTCCAAATGCTGTGACGGTTACATGAGCAGATTCTGTAAGTGAAAACAGAGATGAATTCAGATTCCATCACCCACTACCCCTGTAACCTCAGAGAAGCCACTGAGCCATCCTAGGGCTGTTTCTTCATTAGGGAAGGGCGTGGAGTCGTAAAGATGTGTGTGTATTAGCCGCTCAGTCATGTCCGACTCTTTGCGACCCCATAGACTGTAGCCTGCCAGGCTCCTCTGTCCATGGAAGTCTCCAGGCAAGAATACTGGAATAGGTGGCCATTCTCTTCTCCAGGGTATCTTCCCAA
The DNA here is from genome assembly GCF_000754665.1 of Bison bison bison. NCBI lineage: Eukaryota > Metazoa > Chordata > Mammalia > Artiodactyla > Bovidae > Bison > Bison bison. Next base: position 28,725 of record NW_011494775.1, on the reverse strand, counting down.
CCCAGGGATTGAACCCAGGCTTCCTGCCTTGTAAGCAGATTCTTTACCATCTGAGCCACCAGGGAAGCCCTGTTGTGAAGGTGCATGAGATAAATGTGTTGGGAAGGGTCCATCACTGAGCCGAGCATCTAGTCAGTGCTCACCATTGTTATTTTGTTTGGATTAGGATGGAAGAGGTTCAGTTCAGTCACTCAGTCGTGTCCAACTCTTTGCAACCCCATGGACTGCAGCACACCAGGCTTCCCTGTCCATCACCAACTCCTGGAGCCTACTGAAACTTATGTCCATTGAGTCAGTGATGCCATCCAACCAACTCATCCTCTGTTGTCCCCTTCTCCTCCCACCTTCAATCATTCCCAGCATCAGGGTCTTTTCAAATGAATCAGTTCTTCACATCAGGTAGCCAGAGTATTAGAGTTTCAGCTTCAACATCAGTCCTTCCAATGAATATTCAGGACTGATCTCCTTTAGGATTGACTGGTTGGATCTCTTTACAGTCCAAGGGACTCTCAAGAGTCTTCTCCAACACCACAGTTCAAAAGCTCAGCTTTCTTTATACTCGGCTATTGAGGCCCTCCCTGAGTTTCAGAGGCTGTCCCTTTTGCCAGAATCATATGGCAAGATGGAGGTTCTGTACCCATCAGGCAACGGCTGCATTTGTAGGAGAAACAGGACAAAGAGGAAAGGAAACTTTGTCTCTCCATATGCAGACCTTGCATAACATTTCCTTCTTGAGTTCTTGAATCCCAATGAGAGGAGTGAGTATATGTTTGGGAAGAAGAACTCATGAATTAATATTTTTTTTTCCCAATAGAGAAGCTCACAGAAACTTTGAAGTGTTTATTAAAGGGTTGATAATGAGGAGAAAACTTTTTGAAAATCATATTAAAAAATACTTCCCAAACTGCTTCAATAATTTAACCTTGGACTCACAAGACTCTTCTAGAATAGAAAAAAACACATTTTTCTCTCCCATCCACCATCCCTGGTGTATTACAGCCCTGCTATAGCAATGATGGTCTCTTTCTAGGAGTTGGTGGTGGAATGATAGTCCTTTTGTGACCAATCGAATAATTACTGAAGTTGAAATTTGTAATCCTGATATCGAATATTTCATAATGACATCAATTTAAACTTAATACTGCTCTTATCTTTTGACAAAAATAAGGTTTAATATGTCTTTTCTCCTAGAGGGGGTGAAATAAGGAAAGACTTTATTATACAAGATAATTAAAATTCTTCCTGAGGTTAAAAGTGATTTAAAAAGAATCACAACATGAGATAATTAGGCCTTATTAGACACTTTATCTGCTTCACTGAAGTCACTTTTTCCAGGATGATAAAATGTGCCTTTGTCTTTTTTTAGAAAGCCAGATACCAAATTTGGGGAAAAAAATGATCTTTCCTCCTCCTCTTAGACTCAGCACATGACTGTGTGAATGGATTTGGGGAAATAATTTAATGACAGGGTTGCAGTTTCCAAAAGCTAGACCTTTATAGAATGTGATGGTTTTCAAGTACTTATTCATTTTTCTAGTGAAATTACATTTTACCCTCTATTTTTAGGTGGTTAATAGAAAATGATATGAATTTGTGTTTTCTGACTCCCCTCCCCTGCCTCTCCCTCCTGCAAAAGGCAGAATAATAACAGATTAGTTTTGGGATGTTTAACAAAATTCTTTTGTTGCTTGACAGATTCGTTTATGCTTTCTTGTGACATAACAGGTAAGGCAAAGAGTCAGTGTTTGTATTTTTAAAGACTAATGAACACATAGTATAGGTTTTACAATAACCATGCAGCAGTGGATGGTATTTTTTTAGATGAAAAGTGGTCCAGGCCTTTAAAGTACATGATGTTTCTGTAAGAGGAAGCAGGTACCCTAGGAGCACGGGAGTTTTGCCAGAGTTCTAAACCATATCCCTACATGAGGCCTAATCCTGCTTCTCTATTCTGCTTTTAGGCCCAATAACGGGGATTCTGTGACTTTGCTAATGGCTCTTTAGGCTTCCAGTGGATTTTAACAATGTGCAGTGCAACTAACAATAAGTGAACCAAATCGTTCTTGTTTGTGCCCACAAATTTATATCCAGCTTATTTTCTTTTTTATCCCTTGATCAGTGGTTGAAAATAAATTGTTCAACTTTGTCTTTAAGAAAACGTTTCAGTTCTATTTACAGTGACTTGCTATATAGGCTTTATCAAACTGCTCCTTCCTTCTGAATGACCCTTTCTTTCAAGGAAAGGCTAAAGTATAGATCAACACATCAAGGGCCAAAGTATAATGTACAGATCTCTTTGATGGAAAGATAAGTACATAGAATTGTCAGGTGAATGTCTATTTTAAGGTAAAATGTCTAGAAGGGAAATAGTATAATTTGATGGACAAATGGCTTCTGTGATAGTTTCACAGGATCTATTGTAAACAATATTAAGGAGATGATGGCTTTAAAAAGAAACTTAAACAGTAAAATAAGAATGGAATTAAGCCAGCTCGTGAGCATCAGAATTGTCCATAAAGTAAAGCTTTAAATGTCTCGTGTAAGTATACTGTTGCTTTTCAGCCTGAGTGCTACCTACCTTCTTCTCTCTATCAAGCTGGTGGGACCTATTAGGAAGACTAGGACACCTTTAGGGTGCTAGCAATGGGTGTGAAAGTGTAAATGTTAGTCGCTCAGTCGTGACTGACTCTTTGCAGCCCAATGGCCTGTAGCCCACCAGGCTCCTCTGTCCATGGAATTCTCCAGGCAAGAATACTGGAGTGGGCTGCCATTCTTTCCTCCAGGGGATCTTCCCAACCCAGGGATCGAACCCAGGTCTCCCACATTGCAGGCAGATTCTTTACCTTCTGAGCCACTAGCAATGGGTACGAGTGGGGTGCCATTGCCTTCTCTGGGTTAACTTGCTACATCTTCATTAATCTAACCATAGGTGGAATCTTTTGGATTTTGCTACACATACACACCCCACTCCAGTACTCTTGCCTGGAAAATCCCATGGATGGAGGAGCCAGGTGGGCTGCAGTCCATGGGATCGCTAAGAGTCAGACACGACTGAGCGACTTCAATTTCACTTTTCACTTTCATGCATTGGAGAAGGAAACGGCAACCCACTCCAGTGTTCTTGCCTGGAGAATCCCAGGGACGGGGGAGCCTGGTGGGCTGCCGTCTATGGGGTCGCACAGAGTCGGACACGACTGAAGTGACTTAGCAGCAGCAGTACACATACATATCAGAGCCTCCCAGGTGGCTCAGTGGTAGAAGAATCCACCTGCCAATATGGATCAACAAAGAAGAAAAATTGCAGGCTGATCTCACTGTGAACAGAGTTTCAAATATTCTAAATAAAATATTAACAAATTGCATCCAGCTATGCAGAGAAATAATACAATATTTCTGGAAGATCCCTGGATTGGGAAGATCCCCTAGAGAAGAAAATGACAACCCACTCCAGTATTCTTGCCTGGAAAATCCCACGGATAGAGGAGCCTGGCAGGCTATAGTCCGTGGGGTCGCAAGGAGTTAGACACAGCTTAGGGGCTGAGCATGCACGTGTACATACATATCATATGTGAATAGTGAATGTTTTGTTTCTCTCTAATCCATTTACCTTTCATTCTGTTTTCATCTTACTGCCCTGGCTGAGACCTCCGGCATAATGTTGAGTAGAAATAACAATGGCATTCTTGTCCTGGTCCCCAATCTGAGAGAGAAAAGTTTAATGTTTCATCATTAAATACAACACTTGATTTTTTTTTTTTCGGTTGTTTGCTAATATTTATCTTGACAAGATGTTGAATTTTATCAGATGCCTTTTCTGCCTCTGTGCAAATCATCATAATATTGAGTAAATGTACTAAATGACATTGATTTCTAACGTTAAAACAACTTTGAATTCCTGGGGCAAGTCAAAATTGGTCATCTTGTATTATTTCTCTGCATAGCTGGATTCAATTTGTTAATATTTTATTTAGAATTTTTGAAACTCTATTCATAGTGAGATTGGCTTGCAATTTTTGCTTGCCGAGTTTTGGGACCAAGGTTATCTTGACCTTGTAAAAATTACTTGAAAAGTGACTCTTTTTCTGGTCTCTGGAAGATTTTTTATAAGATTAGAGTTATTTCTTATATTTAGAACAACTTGCTGGTGAAGCCATTTAGGCCTGGAGTTTTCTTTGTGGGGATGTTTGACATTCTATTTGTTTTTATGTCAGCTTTTTAAGCGTGCTTTCCTAATAATTTGTCAATTTTATCTAAATTTTCAAAAAAATTTGGGCAAGGTTATTGCCATTTTTAAATGAAATTTTCTTCTAAATCTTATTTTTCCCCTCCTTAGTTCCACAAGTTTGTATATATACTAGTTTAGTTATCCATGCTGCTGCTACTGCTGATAAGTCACAGAATTTCTGATTATCTTTATGATTTCTTCTTTGATGCGTTTGTTCTATATGGGAGATTTTAGAGTATCTTTTGCTTGTCAATTGCTAGCATAATTACATTGTGATCAGAGAATATACTCTGAGATTGTAATTCTTACAGTTGAGTATATTGTTCTCTTTAAAGCTGTTTCATGTATTTTTGAAAAGAAAGTATATTCTGCAGTTTTTGAGGTTGGATGTTCTGTATCGCCCACTGCTTCAGGTTTATTTATTTAAATTTTTATGTATTCATTTAGAGTGCACTGGTTCTTTGTTGTTCTGTGCAAGCTTTCTCTAGCTGTGGAGAGCAGGGGCTACCCTTTGTTGAGATATGTGGGCTTCTCATTGTGGCGGCTTCTGTTGCCGGGTACAAGCTCTATCTAGGCACGTGAGCTTTAGCAGTTGCACTTCCGGGCCCTAGAGTGCAGACTCAGCAGTTGTGCACAGGCCCAGTTCCTCTACAGCATGTAGGATCGTCCCAGATGAGGGCTCAAACCTGCGTCCCCTGCAGTGGCAGACAGATTCTTATCCACTGAGCCACTAGAGAAGTCCTGATTCAGGTGTATTAATTGTGTTCTTCAAATCTGCTACATCCTTACTGATTTTTGTCTGCTT
>NW_011494775.1:8127-23595 GCF_000754665.1 Bison bison bison | reverse complement strand
CTTCTGAGAGGTATATTAAGATTCCTTAATTTTATTCATGTTTTAAACTTTCATCATGAATTAATTTTTCTTTGTATTTCTGTTACTTTTTGTTTTGTTTTGGGGTTATGCTATTAGATGAGCGTATTTTAGAATTAGTATATTTTCCTGGTAAATTGAATATTTTATCATTATAAAGGAGCTTCTTTATCTTCGCTAGTGACTTTTTCTTTGTTTTATTTTGTGTGATATTTATATCACACAAAAATGCTACCTCATTTCTTTTGGTTAATGTTCGCATGGCATATCTTGTTATATCCTTAGCCCTTCTGTTTTCTTATGCTTTAGATATCTCTTTAAAGCACCATACATTTTATATCTAGGCTAAAAGGCTTTGTCTTTTAATCGAAAGTTTTTAATCCAGATACATTTTATGTGCATCTTAATACAGTTGATTTTAAAGCTGCTATTTGCTTTTGATTTGTTCTGCTTTTTCTCTGATCTCATTCCCTTTCTTTTATTTGACTTGAGTATTTTTTCAAATCATTTAATTTCTTCTACCACTCCCTTATTAATTTGGAAGTCTATACTCATTTGCTATTCTTTTAGTGATTGCTCCTATAAATTAGTGAGGTTTTGTGATATCAAGTTTTAATGTTAATAAAACTTTTACTTTTCTCCTAAATAATAAAGGAATCTTAGATTACTTTAACTCTATTTATTATTTGTGTAATTTTGCCATATTTTTGCATATTTCTTTCTTCCTCACAATATGTGATTTCTCATATCCTTTTCCATTATCGTTTGTTATAAGATATTGAATATAGTTCCACATGCTATACAGTAGGATCCTATTGTTTATCTATTTCATATATGGTAGTTTGTATATGCAAATCTGAATCTACTAATTTATCCTTCCCATAGCCCCTTTCCCCTTTGGTAACCATAGATCTGTTTTCTATGTCTGTGAGTCTGTTTTTTTTTCTCCCTTTTAATAAATAAGTTAATTCATATCTTATTTTAGATTTTATATATAAGTGGTATCATATGGTATTTGTCTTTGACTTACTTCACTTAATATAATAATCTCTAGGTCCATCCATATTGCTGCAAATGACATTATTTACTTCTTTTTTATGGCTGAGTAACATTCCACTGTATGAATATGTATATATAATATATACATATACCACATCTTCCTTACTCATTCATCTGTTGGTGGATACTTAGTTTGCTTCCATGTCACAATATACTTTAAATTCCATTAACATTATACATTATTGTTGTTTGATACAGTTAAAAAGAGTACTAACTAAATATTGAAACAGTGTTATGTTCTGAATCTTAGGTTGCCATGGCTTTGTTGCCTCTCTGTGGTATTTTTCCCTCCTATGTTTCCTTTTTCTTTTTCTTCTCTAGCAATCCTTCTGTCTCCTGTGGTTGTATTTCTTACCTTGCTCTTCACTGTTGATTTTGATGCTTCCCCTGGTATTCATTCATCACAATTTATGTTGTGTTTACATTTCTCATCTTCATATTTTTTAGTTTTTTGTTTCTCTCCTCTGTTTGTGTTTTGGCCACATGTGAAAGCAGGTGACTTGGACTTGCTAAGATTTACATCCTAGCTGTCTGATTACTTAGGCTACTGAGTTTCCTGTCATCTAGTTGTTCTGTGACTTTCTTGAAGGGGACTCTCCTCCTTGGAAGAAAACAATCCCCCACATCGAGATGCCACCAATGTCCTCATTTTACAACTTGTACCCCTACTGCTATATGACAGGATCAAGAGAGACACCTGTTATGGTATTGTGAGTACTAACAGAATATTCTTTTTTATGTTTTTGTTTTAAATACTGTTTAAAACAAGCATATGAATAACCCAAGCAAAACTACAAAAATCACTTTGTGTTATATACACAAGCATTGAACTAGAATATATGGGGCTGTCTTTTGGAATGATATGAAGCAGCTATGAGTGGAGATTCTAATGAAAGCTTATCATTCTGGATCATTAACATCTGTGAGGAGCTTGCACAAGGATGTTGTTACTCATAAACTGAAAGTGAAAGTGAAGTCATTCAGTCATGTCAGACTCTTTGCAACCCCATGGATTGTAGCCTACCAGGCTTCTCCGTCCATGGGATTTTCCAGGCAAGAGTACCAGAGTGGGTTGCCATTTCCTTCTCTAGGGTATCTTCCCGGCCCAGGAATTGAACCCAGGTCTCCTTCATTGCCAGCAGATACTTTACCCTCTGAACCACCAGGGAAGCCCCCAAGAATTTTTAAATAAAAATGGTTTCATTGTTTTTGGCTTCCCTTCTGTGGGTTTTTTTTTGGTTTACATTTTGAGTAACATAACATAAAGCACTGGAGAAGGCAACGGCACCCCACTCCAGTACTCTTGCCTGGAAAGTCCCATGGACAGAGGAGCCTGGTGGGCTGCAGTCCATGGGGTCGCTAAGAGTCAAACACAACTGAACGACTTCTCTTTCACTTTTCACTTTCAAGCATTGGAGAAGGAAATGGCAACCCACTCCAGTGTTCTTGCCAGGAGAATCCCAGGGATAGGGGAGCCTGGTGGGCTGCCATCTATGGGGTTCCACAGAGTCGAACACGACTGAAGTGACTTACTAGCAGCAACAGCAGCAACAATAACATAAAGCATACTGCAAAATGTAAACAAAAAAACCCACAGGAAGGGAGCCAAAACCAATGAAAACATTTTTATTTAAAAATTCTTGGGGAGTTCCCTGGTGGCCTGATGGTGAGGATTCAGAGCTTTCCATGCTGTGGCTTTGGTTCAAACCCTGGTCAGAGAATTGAGATTCTGGAAGTCGTGTGGTGCAGTTAAAAAAAGAAAACATTCCTGCCTCACTCATATAATACAATTTGTCCTCATTTTGTCTCTCTCAGAATCAGTTACTTTGAGCCACAAGGAAAATTGAGCTTTTTTCCCTCTCATTTAAATTTGCATGCTCACTGTTGAGCAAGCTGAACAATGATTTAGATGAGAATGGTTTTTCTTACCATTTTATGAAATTCAGGCCATTCTGACTCATTTGATGTGTGTGTGTGCAACTTTAGTCATTTCCAACTCTGCGTGACCCTAGGGACCATAGCCCACCAGGCTCCTCTGTCCATGGGATTCTCCAGGCAAGAATACCTGAGTGGATTGCCATGTGCTCCTCCAGGGGGTCTTCCCGACCCAGTGATTGAACTCATGTCTTCTGCATTACAGGCCGATTCTTTACCACTAGTGCCACTGAACGTTTTTTCTCTCTTTTTTAAATTTGTATGCTCACTGTCAAACAAGTTGAACAGTGATTCAGATGAGAATGATTCTTCTTATCATTTTATGAAATTCAGCCCATTCTGACTCACTGGGCAATTGCCTGAAAAGAAGATATTTAACAGGAGCCCTCACCAAACTGTTTGAAAAAGGCTTTAAAAAGTGAAAATTGAGGGGAAAGAAGAAAATGTCCTCAAAGAACTCTATTACATTTTGATATCATCAATAATTACAGCTATGATGTGTCAATAGCTTTCTCCTTTAGAGGAGGGAGGGCTTATTGATTCTTGGGAAAAAGTAAATAAGAAGGCTATGATTGACACTTATGACTGCAGGCACCTACCTACTATTGCATAGAGTAATAAAATACATTTTGTATTTTTTTTAAACCACAAAATGATACACAGGTGCTCATAACAATCACCAATACCATAAATGGCAATGAGAATGACATGAAACATTGACAAGAAAAATACTCCCAGCAATGGCTGGGGAGTATCAAAATTTCCTACTGAAGTTAATAAACCTGATTTTGGAAACACAGTTGAGAACATCTGGTTAAGGGTAAATTGAGAAGGAAACAGATGCAGTATCACTGTGGAGGGGCTGGGCCGTGAGAGGAAGGGAGTGATGTATTTCTTACACAGATTATAAAGCAGGTGCAGCGACATGATCTAGTTGTGATAGGAAAACGTGAACTCTACAGACATCTGCTGAAGCCTTACTCTGCCGAAAGCACGGTTTTGATAAACTCTTCAGTTGCCTTGATGAGACTTTGTTCTCCAAGAAGACAGAAGTTGTAACATGCAGAACTTTGGAACCAATTCTTGTCAGGAAAGAGGAACTCACTGATGATGTAGAAGTAATACAAGACATCTCAGATTTCATAACAAAGAAAAAAAAAGTAATTCCAAGAATAGCCAAACATATAAGTTAGTGTTGAGGAAATCAAATTAAAACAAAATCAGAGGAAAGTGTAGTTCACTGGTGGATGATTATAGAGAAGAATGTGACTTAAAATAGGTAAAAGGCCCCCCAAATAGATTCAGAAAACAAAATACATTTCCCATGTGCTATGAAAGTTATATGTGTATAAAGAAATCAGTGTGACTGCAAAGAAGTCTCTTTGCTGAGCTCCAGTTTTATAAGGAATCCTCTAAAGGAGGATTTACTATTGAAAGGAGTTTCACACGACAAAAAGCATATGGAACAATAGAAAAATAATAGGCTTTCTACAGGCTTATGAGGGCTTCCCTGGTACCTCAGCTGGTAAAGAATCTGCCTGCAATGTGGGAGACCTGGGTTCAACCCCTGGGTTGGGAAGATTCCCTGGAGGAGGGTATGACAACCCACTCCAGTATTCTTGCCTGGAGAATACCATGAACAGAGGAGTTTGGAGGGCTATGCTCCACAGTGTCACAAGGAGTTGTACATGCTGAAATGACTAGCACACACCCATGATGAATGCTTAAAAAAATAGAAAGACATGTAGCTGGGCTGAGACTCTCTTGTTTGGTTGATAAAAATGCTGGAACTTTTGGGGGGTACTTTTGCATTACTTTGCACACTCACTGGTTAAGATGTTGACTGCTGACCAAGAAATGCCCTCTTTGGCCACTGGTAGTGAGGACAGCTGGCATGGGGTAGAGATAGGTTGTGCCCACCTTAGAGAAGGTTGAGTGGTCTGTGGACCATGGCTTAATTGTCATGTAACTTTCGATTCCTCAAGCAGTGTTGCTCATACTAACAAGGACCTTTGTTGAAACATCCCTGATTCTTGTCTCAGTTGTCCAGTATTGTCTCAGAACCCTTTCAGTCTGTCTCTTTCTCTCTTCTCTTTGCTTTTTTTCTCAAATTCCCTCACTCTACTCTATCTAAATGAGGGCAAATTATTTTTAGACCTGGGGGTATTTTTTCTCCTTAAATCCTATTGACTCTACCAGCTTGCCACAAATGTTTCCTAAATCAAGGAAACAAATGGAGGAAAAATAAGGAGAAAGTACTATTTTTTCTTTCATGATAATCTTGCCTCATTATTTAAAAAAAATCCCAACTTTTATTTTCAGATAATTGTAGATTCACATGCAGTTATAGGAAGTGATACGGAGATCCCATTTACCCTTGAGCTAGTTTTCTCCAGTGGCAACATCTTGAAAATGAACATGCAATATCACAATCAAGTCTGATATCAACATTGATCAATCCATCAGTTTTCATTTCTGTTTGCCCAGTTTTGCTTGTACTTACATGTGTGTGTATGTTTCATTATATAAGTGTCACACATGCATGTTGGAGGGTACCACCACCATCGTCATGATCCACAGCAGTTCCATCACCACAGACTCCCTCATGTTGCCCCTTTAATAACCACACCTCCCTCCCTCCAGTACCTCCTCCCCAACTTCTAGAAGCCATTAATCTGGTCTCCATTTATTCAAAAATGTTATACAAATGAAATCACTTAGTATGTAATCTTGGGGGATTTTTTTCTTTCTCTCAGAAATTCAGTATGTTGCGAGGAATAAGAAAAAAAGAGATAACCTCTATTTTGGGGATCATGGAAAGAAAGAAATGCACATTCTATTTGGCATGTTTTCTTTATTGCAAGTAATATTCAAAGTGGAAAGGCTAGAATGGACCATATGCTGCCAAATGTATATGACCATTTCCAATCTCTATTCTAAGCTCCAGACCCAGATTTACACTTCCTTCTGGAAAGTTCCACATGGATCCCTTGAAGAAAATTCAAATGCAACATGTTCAAAATCAAATGTGTCATATGCCATCCTTTCTTCATAAAAAAAATCCTCTGTTCCACCTGTACTTCTTGCCTTAACTACAGGCACCATAGTCCCTAAAATTGCCAATCTTCATGTTGTAGTCAGCATCTCTGACTCTTGCCATCTATTCTGCTCCTTACCTTATTGTCATTAGCACCTTAATTTTAACCTACTGTAAATTCCCGTCATGTCTTTCTTAGACGTGTAAGACCCACAATATCTCTCCTCTAAACTGTGGCAAAGCTCTCCTTCAGTCCCTCTTTCTTCAATATCTTACCAACCCCATTGTCAAGATGAAATTTCTAAAAGAAGATCGCTCATATTATTCCTCTGATATTGATTGTATTTAGTACAGTCTATAAATGTGATATACTATATTTCATCTGTTTTGCACAGAGGAAGATCCTGGAGTAGATGTCTTTCAATGCTCACATTCTGTAAGCCCACATGAGAAACACATTTGAAGTCCTGCCCTGTCTCACACTATGAAGCAGCAACTAGTGGGGATTAGGAAACAGAGAAACAGGTCATTTATTCTAATGGGTGGGGAAGAGACTTACTCTAGTGGTAAAGTATTACTCATAAAAATATTATAATGATTCATTCACTAGTGTATAGGCTATGTTACCATGAAACAATTTCATTGATTACAGTAGGCTATTATAAAATAATTATACTACTGCTGCAAATGCTGTTATTAATGCATGAATTGTTACTTGTTGTTGTTCAGTTGTTAAGTCATGTCTGACTCTTTGAGACCCCATAGACTGTAGCCCACCAGGCTTCTCTGTCCATGGGATTCTCCAGGCAAGAATACTGGCGTAGGTTGCCATTTTCTCCTCCAGGGATCTTCCTGACCCAGGGATCGAACTCACATCTCCTGCACTGCAGGCAGTTTTATTTTGTTGGGCTCCAAAATCTGAGTTCTCTTTCACATTATCTTTTAGTTTCTAATGTCTAGTGTTAGTAATACTTATAACATATAATGTTTTGTATCATATAAGGCAATATTAATTTAGATACTGACAGATGATTATCTTGCAAAAAGATGACACAAACTTACCATATCAATAATTATGGTACAGTACTGTAAATGTATTTTCTCTTCCTTGTGATCTTCATAATAATGTTTTCTCTTTTCTAGCTTACTTTATTATAAAAATACAGTCCATAATACATATATTGCATGTAATACAAAATGTGTATCAATCAACAGTTTATATTATTGGTAAGGCTTCCAGTCAACAGTAGATTATTGGTAGTTATGTTTGTGGAGAGTCAAAAGTTATAATCAGATTTTCAACTTCAGGGGGCTAGTGCCCTTAACCCCTGCATAGTTCAAGGGTCAACTGTAAGACAAGCTTAAAAATTTCTTAAGGGAGTAGATCTTCTCTTAAGTGTTCTTCAGTTCAGTTCAGTTGCTCAGTCATGTCTTACTCTTTGCGACCCCATGGACTGCAGAGAGCCAGTCTTCCCTGTCCATCACCAACTCCTGGAGCCTATTCAAACTCATGACCATTGAGTCAGTGATGCCATCAAACCATCTTACCCTCTTTTGTTCCCTTCTCTTCCCGCCTTCAATTTTTCCCAGTATCAGGGCCTTTACCAATGAGTTGATTCTTTGCATCAGGTAGCTAAAGTATTATAGATTCAGCTTTAGCATCAGTCCTTCCCATGAATATTCAAGACTGATTTCCTTTAGGATTTACTGGTTGGGTCTCCTTGTAGTCCAAGGGAATCTCAAGAGTCTTCTCCAACACCACAGTTCAAAAGCATCAATTCTTCAGTGCTTAGTTTTCTTTATAGTCCAACTCTCACATCCATACATGACTACTGGAAAAACCATAGCTTTCACTAGACGAACTTTTGCTGGCAAAGTAATGTCTCTGCTTTTTAATATGCTGTCTAGGTTGGTCATAACTTTCCTTTCAAGGAGCAAGTGTCTTTTAATTTCATGGCTGCAGTCATCATCTGCAGTGATTTTGGAGCCCCCCAAAATAAAGTCAGCCACTCTTTCCACTGTTTCCCCATCTATTTGTCATGAAGTGATGGGACCAAATGCCATGATCTTCATTTTTTTGAATGTTGAGTTTTAAGCCAACTTTTTCACTCTCCACTTTCACTTTCATCAAGAGGCTCTTTAGTTCTTTACTTTCTGCCATAAGGGTAGTGTCATCTGCATATCTGAGGTTATTGATATTTCTCCTGGCAATCTTGATTCCAGCTTGTGCTTCATTCAGCCTGGCATTTCACATGATGTACTCTGCATATAAGTTAAATAAGCAGAGTGACAATATGCAGCCTTGACATACTTCTTTTCCTATTTGGAACCAATCTGTTGTTCCATGTCCAGTTCTAACTGTTGCTTCCTGACCTGCATATAGGTTTCTCAAGAGGCATGTCAGGTGGTCAGTTCTTTCAGAATTTTCCACAGTTTGTTGTGATCCACACAGTCAAAGGGTTTGGCATGGTCAATAGAGCAGAAGTAGATGTTTTTCTGGAACTCTCTTGCTTTCTCGATGATCCGACGGATGTTGGCAATTTGATCTCTGATTCCTCTGCCTTTTCTAAAACCAGCTTGAACACCTGGAAGTTCACGGTTCATGTATTGCTGAAGCCTGGCTTGGAGAATTTTGAGAAGTTCCTTTAAGCAAAAGGGGAGTTTATTCTGCTATGTAACAGAAAAAATCCAGAGATAGAGTTGGTTTCAAATTTTGCTTGACCAAGGGCTCAAGTAAAGGCCACAAGGATCTTTTTTCTCTTTCTACCTCTCAGTGCAGGCTTCTCCTGTGTTGGCTTTATATTCAGAATTATCTGCTTGTTTGACAGCAACAATATATCTATAAAAGGTCCATCTTGTAGGGTTGATGTATGAGGATTCTCCAGAGAAATGATTCACATATATATGAACTGGCTCACATGAGGCAGGCAAGTCCCAAGATGTGCAGGGTGTGTTTGCAAGCTGGAGTACAGCTGATGGTTTCATTCCAGTCCACAGGCCAGCAGGCTTGTGACTCAGGAAGAGCTAGCATTAGGGTTTAAAGGCAGGAGAAAAGCTGTTATCCGAGAGCAAAGGGGCAGCCTGGCAGAAAGGATTCCCTTTTATTAGAGGAAGATCAACCCTTTTGTTCCATTCAGGCCTTTAACTGATTGGATGAGGCCCCCTGTCTTAGGGAGCGCATTCTGCTTTACTCAGTCTACCAATCAAATGTTAATCTTATCCAGAAATATTCTCATTGGCACACACAAATAATGTTAGATCAGATAGATATCTGAGCACCCTTCATCCCTGTCAAATTGATACATAGCATTAACCATTGTGGTTGACTTTCTTAAAAGCCCCTAGAATTGTCTCATTTGGTCTGATTCACTTGACTTTGGTAGTATGTCCATCCTTGACCTGTTTTTGACCTGAAGCCATGGAGTATAATGTACTGTTTTCCTAAGCCTCAGTTACATGATACACCTTGGCTGTGGGGATGGTATCAGCAAGGTGAGAGGAGCATGAAGTCTGAGAGTACAGAGAGGTGATATTCTAAGGACCAAAGCAGAACACAGCTAACGGACTTCCCGGGTGGCTCAGTGGTAAAGAATCCGCCTGCCAAAGCAGGAGATGTGGGATTGAATCCTGAGTTAGGAAGATCCCCTGGAGGAGGAAATGGCAACCCATTCCAGTATTCTTGCCTGGAAAATCCCACGGACAGTGGATCCTGGTGGCTATAGTCCATCTGGTCATGAAAGAGTTGGACACAACTGAGTGACCAAACAACAACAACAGAACACAACTAACATAGAAAATTAGGCGATTGTTGGAACAAAGCAAGGAAAAAAAATGTGTATTTATTGATATATAATTAATTAAAAATATAATGATGGTGAATAATTTTTCAGCACTCTAAAAACCAAAAGCATCAAATTACCCTCTGTGGCCTCTGGAATGGTGATTTGTGAGGGGCAAGCATAAAATAATGGGGCCAGATTTTTAACAAAGATAAAAGAATTTGCATATTCAAATGAGAATAACATTTCTAGGTCATTACCTTGGGGATTTATACACACAATGGTAACCACTGCACTAATTGAATGTCTGCTCTTCTAGGAATTTTAGGAATGTAGCTGAGAGTAAACATTACTCTAAATGCTGCTCACCAAGTTCTTAAAATCAGCCTTTCTGGGCATAACAAGAATGTTCTTGAGAGTGAGAAGCAAAGCTGATACACTGATTTTCAAATGAAATAAAGCAGATTTTGGTGGTTGGGAGTTAGAGAAGGAGATATGAAGAAAAGGTGGGGAGAGGGAGCAACGTTAGTAGGAAAGTTGGTTGGGAATGGGAAGTAACCCACAACATTTCTAATATTTATGTTTAAGTCCGTGAATACTCTGTCAAGGCTGCCCTGGTGGCTCAGCAGGGAAAGAATCCCCCTGCTAGTGCAGGAGACACAGAAAGCTCAGATTGGATTCCTGGGTTGGGAAGATCCCCTTGAGGAGGAAATGACAACCCATTGCAGTATTCTTGCCTGAAAAATTCCATGGTTAGAGGATCCTGGGTAGCTACAGTCCATGGGGTCACAAAGACTTGGACACGACTGAGTGACTACACATGCACAAATACTCTGACAGTGTCTTCTAGGCATAAATGCCTTGGAAGATTGGGAAAAGTCAGAGAAAAGGGATTGTGCTCTCAGTGAGGTGGCACAATTTGAAAAAAGAGGAAGATACAGGAGGCAGACTGTGAAAAACATCAAAGATTTATCAGAAACAAGAACTGAGGAGAGAGGACTGTAGAGTTAAAGCCCCTGTGTGACTCAAAGCATCCTGGGGACTGGAGTTTCCAGAGATAATAACTTGAAAGGAAAGGGTGATCACTACTGACACTCGGGTTAGAAATGCATCCTTGTTAATTTTCCCAACAATCCCCTATTAATATTCAATTTGTGAATGAAAAAACTTGGATTCTGAGAGATCAAGTGACTTGTTGAAAGTCACACAGCTTATCGACTGGCACAGCTAGAACTTAATTCCAGGTTTGATTCTGAAGCCCAAGCTCTTATTTTCCTTTATGCTGCACTACTTGCCCTTATTTTCATCTATGTTCACAACTTTTTTGTATGTGCTCACTATTTAGATTTGACTTGAGTTATTTGATATGTGTAACAAGATATATAATTGACACTGAACTGCAACACTTATATTTGCATGGTCAGGACATTCTTTTTCCAAAGGAGGATAAACACAGAAAGTCAATTAAAATCTAATGGTCATAGGGCTTCCCAGGTGGTGCTAGTGTAAAGAATACGCCTGCCAATGCAGGAGATGCAGGAGACTCATGTTTAATCCCTGGTATGGGAAGATCCCCTGGAGTGGGAACTGGCAACCCACTCCTATATTTTGCTTGGAAAATCCCATGGGCAGAGTCTGGCAGGCTACAGTCTGTGCGGTTGCAAAAAGTCAGACATGACTGAGCACACATGCAGCATAAGCATCATGGCAGCCCAAGAAGTCCTTCATTTGTGTCTCTTCTCCCTCAACAATAAAAATTCATCTTCTATCCATGGACAAAAGTGCCTATGAGGGAGCCAGGCACTGTGGATCCAGGACTATATGCCAAGGAGTCTGGGAGAAGTCTTATCTACCAGCATATCAAGTAATAGACAGACCTGGGTCCCAGCTGTGGACACCTCAGTAGCCTGTTAGCTGGCTCCAACCCCTGTTGGCCCATGCTCTGGCAGCCCCTGGAGCTCACTGACTTGGTCACTCACTGAGAGTCCTTGTGGAAGTCCACGTTTCCATAGAAGAAGCTCCAGTACTCCACTGGAACAAAAAATACAAGTTAGGACAGACTGGAATGGGTAGAAGGAACAGTTTGACTTTGTGTCACCACTCTCTCTAGGTGGCACAACTTAGGGAAAAGAAACACTGTTCTCAGCTCTTGTCTCTGGCAACATGCTGCCAAAAGATTCATTGCTCTTCCACCCCATCCAGAGTGCTGAATTGTGAGCTACATGGCCGAGGGGCAAGAGGAGGTGGGGAAATTAGCACACAGAACTCTTGGGTGTGGGGGGAGGTATTAAATGGACACGGATCCTAACTGTGTCAGGGATCCTGTGAAGAAGCCTGCTAATGAGCCACTAGAAACACCGCATCTGTGGATCCCCCAACTGGCCAGTTGGCACTTCTAGTACTTTGCATGCCTCACACACACACCCCCACTTCTCCACCCGGTGGTAAATCAGAGGAGTGCAAAGAAAAAAAGTGAAAAAGACTGAAGAAAGTCATATCTGTGGTACACCATTAAAAAGACCAATTCCTAAGTTACTGGAGTTCTGGAGAAGAGAAAGAAAGGGAGGCTGAAAACTTATTTAGAGAAACAATGGCTTAGCACTCCTCACATCGGAGGGGAGATTTGGATATCCAATTAATGAAGCTCATAAGTCACCAAACAAAGTCAACTTAAAGAGATCCTCTTCAAGACATGTTACGATAAAACTGACAAAAATCAAACACAGAGAATCTTTAAAGCAGCAAGAGAAAAAAAATCTTGTAACTTAGAACTCTTCTAAGACTCTCAGTGGATTTCTCAGTAGGAACCCTATAGGATAAGAGTGAGTGAGATGATATGTTCACAGTGCTGAAAGGAAAAAAGAATCAACCAAGACTACTCTACCTGGCAAACCTATCCTACAGAAATAAAGAAGAGATAAAAGGCTTCCACAGAAGAAAGCTGAGGGAATTCATCAGCATTCGGACTGCCTTAACAAGAAATGTTGAAAGAAGTCCTTCAAGTTGAAATGAAAGGACACTAATTAGTAACATGAAAACATGAACATACACAGCACTCTGGTAAAGACAGATAAATGAGCAAATTCAGAATACCCTAATTGTAATATGGTATAGTGTTAACCATTTAATTTTATTATGAAAATGAAAGAACAAGAGTATTAAAAATAACCATGTGAGTAAGTGAAAGTCACTCAGTCGTGTCCAACTCTTTGTGACCCCATGGACTATACAGCCTATGGAATTCTTTAGGCCAGGATACTGGAGTGGATAGCCTTTCCCTTCTCCAGGGGATCTTCCCAACCCAGGTCTCCCACATTGCAGGTGATTCTTTACCAGCTGAGCCATAAAGGAAGCCCAAGAGTACTGGAGTGGGTAGCCTACCCCTTCTCCAGAAGATCTTCCTGACTCAGGAATCAAACCAGGGTCTCCTGCATAGCAAGTGGATTCTTTACCAATTTGGGGGCTCAGAGAAGCCCCCAAATAACCATAGCTACAATAATTTGCTAATGAATATACAGTGTAAAAAGAGGTAAATTATGATATCAAAAACATAAAATTATGGGAGAGGGCAAAGGGTAGGGTTTTTGTGTGTATGTGTATGTAGTATGTGTGTATGTATGTGATTGTAGTTAAGGTTTTATCAATGTAAAATAGACATTAAATGTAAAAGATGTTTTATATATGCCTCATGATAACCATGGAGCTTCCCAGATGGTGCTAGTGGTTTAAGAACCCTCCTGCCAATGCAGGAGATGTGGGTTTGATCCTTGGGTCAGGAAGATACCCTGGAGGGGAAAATGGCAATCCAGTCCAGTATTCTTGCATGGAGAATCTAATGGACAGAGGAGCCTGGTGGGCTACAGTCCCTCAGGTCACAAAAGAATTGGACATAACTAAACTGATGCTGGGAGGGATTGAGGGCAGGAGGAGAAGGGGACGACAGAGGATGAGATGGCTGGATGCCATCACCAACTAGATGAACATAAGTTTGGGTGAACTCTTGGAGTTGGTGATGGACAGGGAGGCCTGGTGTGCTGTGATTCATGGGGTCGCAAAGAGTCGGACATGACTGAGTGACTGAACTGAACTGAACTGAAAGTGACTTAGCATGCATGATAACCACAAGGCAAAAACCTACGTAGATTCATGAAAGATAAAAGAAGAAGAGAGTCAAAGTGTATCACTATGGAAAAACAGCTGACAAACATGTCAAAGCATCCATTCCAAAGTCAGTCATCTCGAATTCACACCTTGCCACCATACAACAAGATAAATAACCCTGAAAGATTGGTGGATTGCTTTTTCCAAGTTCCCTGGTGGTTGTTGCTGAAATGTGTCTTATAATCACAATAAAAAATGTAAGAGTGATCCAGTCACAACATTGTGGGGGCTCACCACAAATAGTATGGTCCCCAGTGCCCTCAGGCATTCTTAGCTGATAAAGTCACTATTGATAGGCTGAAACAGAGGCAAAACAACCGAAGAAGGAATTCATAGGGCCTGGACTCTATCTTAGGCCTGTTCATGCTGATCATGCTCAGCCACCTTTCCAATGGATTCTGAACTCTGTGTTTAGTGCCTATGAAAACAACAACAGAAGAAAGGATAAGACCCCCTCCAGACAGGGGAACCTTGAAGATCATATGCAGGTTACTCATCGCCTAAGAGAAAACATATACTAATCACCCCTTCCTTCAGACAGGCCATAAATTTTTCTGTGTCTATCAGAGTGTAACCTCGGGTTTATTGATTATTGGCTAATTGTCTGACTGTTTGAGCACATGAGCACATAGCATGTGAATGATGGGGTTATTGGGATTGTATTTTCCTTGGTTTATGTAAGTCTCAAGGAATTTGGAGTGGTGGCTTCAGACATGTAGACATGGGGTATAAAAGATTTTCACAAATGCTGGTCGGGGCCCTTGGCTAAGAGGAGACTCTGCCTTGGGGCCCGCCGGTGTAATAAACTGCACTCCACTATCTGCATTGTCCTTCTGAGTGAGTTTGTTTCCCAGAATGCGTGGCTACAATACAGCTACAGTAGTCAAAAACAAACAAAACAAAACAAACCAGTATGGTACTGGCAAAGAGACCAGTGGAATAGAATCAAGAGCTTGGAAATGAGCCCTTGTATATATGGTCAGTTTATATTTGACAAAGAAGCTAAGAATAATCAATGGGGAGGGGAATAGTCTTGTCAATAAAAGGTGTTGGGAAAACTGGACTGCCTCATGGAAGAGAATCAAACTTCAGCTACATTCTCACACCATGTATAAGATGACTACATTGAAGTGACTGAAAATCATATGTACAGATCTCAGTTACATTACTTTCATACTTCAGGCCATTTGAGGCTTTTTCATTATACTTATGATGGTCTGCCACTCCAGTACTCTTACCTGGAAAATCCCATGGATGGAGGAGCCTGGTAGGCTGCAGTCCATGGGGTCGCTAGGAGTTGGACACGACTGAGCGACTTCACTTTCACTTTTCACTTTCATGCATTGGAGAAGGAAATGGCAACCCACTCCAGTGTTCTTGCCTGGAGAATCCCAGGGACGGGGGAGCCTGGTGGGCTGCCGTCTCTGGGGTTGCACAGAGTTGGACACAACTGAAGCGACTTAGCATCAGCAGCAGCAG
>NW_011494775.1:0-8027 GCF_000754665.1 Bison bison bison | reverse complement strand
CAGCAGCAGCAGCAGTAAAAATGGAAATAGTACTTCATTTTAAGATTTATTTGTCAGAAAATTCTCTTTTGTCAAAATGTACCTTTGTATCAGTAGCACCTGTCTAATTTTAATGTATTATTAAAAGGTATTGTAACTAAAAGGAAACCATTTTCTCAAATTCCTCATATCATTTTTAAAACAAAGCCTTAAACACAAGCCATTGACCTGCTCTTGTAAAGATTACCTTGGGGAATCAGGGTACCTGATTCATAGAATTGACTATAATAGCTTCTCCAATGCCATTGTATCCTGTCAAGCTTCTACTTCTTCAGGGACTTCTCAGAACACAGATTACAGATCCAATTGTTTAAATATGTGCTAAGTGAATTTCTCAGATGCCTTTGTTGGGTTGGAGATTGCGTGTACCCTGACATTAAATCCTGCATGTTATCAGCCTCCTAAAGAATTTATCATGAAGCTACATAGTATTCAGAGGACTCATGTTCTTCTGTGCCAGTGGTTTCCCAAATCAGGCATTGAAGAACCACTCTTGCAGATTCACCGCTTATAGTAAAATAACTTCTTTTGATCCTTTTCAACTAAATTAAAAATATTCAATCTAAATTTCTTATTCTTTAGCCAAAAGTCTTGAAGAGTGGGTTCCCAGCTCAGTGATGCCATTGAGACCCAAGGTTTTCTGTTCTTTTGATCTGTTATTCTTACCTATTGGTACAGCTTTAGGCATCACAACCTTACATTCACATTCCAAGCTGTAAGGAAGAGACCAAGGCATAATATTTTGACCTTATGAAGCTTTGCCATTTTATTTAGGATTTTATTATCTTCCCCAGAAACTTTCCCTTAGAGCTCACTGGGGACAGAAACTGGATCAAGTGCCTTTCCCTAGACCATTGGCTAGTTTAGACCAGTCAGAGAGCAGAGGAGGGGCCATTCTTTTGTAAGGGTACAGACTGTATCCCTCCTTTAGAACACAAAATCCATGGCTCTACTAGGTGGGAAGGTGATAACGTTTGCTGAATAGACAACGGTCATTGTGTGCTTTACAGCTGTTGTAGGTGTGTGAGGAAGAGGTCAAGGGCAAAACAAGGCTGAAGGAAGAATTATTGTTAAAGGGTACAAGTTGTGTATATTGTAGACGGACCATTAAGAGGAAATAGAGGGTTGTCTGGGAAAGCTCTAAGTTTATAAAGGCAAAGTAATATGTCTATATTAGGCTGTGGTGGTTGGAATCAAGAAACAGGTAGTCCAATCTTTTGCAGGAAAAAATGATAGCAGCTCATGAGGAAATCAATAAAAGGACTAAGGTGTTGTTATTGTTCAGCTGCCCAGTCGTGTCTGACTCTTTGAGACCCCGTGGACAGCAGCACACCAGGCCTCACTGTTTCTCATCATCTCCTGGAGTTTGCCAAGTTCATGGTGTCCAGCCATCTCATCCTCTGACGCCCTCTTCTCCATCTGCCCTCAATCTTTCCCAGAATCAGGGACTTTTCCAATGAGTCATCTAAGAAAAGGTGACAAAAGAGTGCAAGACCTTCCCCCCACTTCTAGTCCATGGGTCCTGAAGACAAGGGCTGTCACTAACAGCCTGTGGTAGTGGAAGTAGGGAGCTGATTGGGGGAAAGGAATGAACCCAGGCTTAAACTCAGTTCAGCACAGCATCATTTATTGAGGACTTACCACGAGAAAACACTGTGTTAGATCCTCAGGGAATGAGAAAAAGTGGAAATATGTATATACTTTGCCCATTGGAGAAAGGATTGATCAATCAGTGCATGAAGTTTAAGAAAAATTTTAGCACCCGATTGTATGCTCAGAAGGCCAGGCTTTAGGTGGGGTCAATCTGTGACTGTGTAGTCTCTCAATCTAGTGGGATTTTAGGGGATACTGCAAAATACTTCCTAGAAAAGGAAAGCAAAAATTTTCTACTATTAAGGATATATTCCTTGGTGAAACATCTTTTTATACCTGTTTTATAACGAAAATACTCTGTAGAGGGGAGACTTCTGAAATTTGAAATATGAATACTTAACAACTTGGTGTAACTTGGAAATCAGGGAAGGAGAGGGAGAATTGGAAAGAACTTGTGTGTGTGTGTTTGTGTGTGTGTGTGTGTGTGTGTGTGTGTAAGCTTAGTCGTGTCTGATTGTTTTTGACCCTGTGGACTGTAGCCAGCCATGCTCCTCTGTCTATGGGATTTCCCAGGTGAGAATACTGGAGTGGGTTGCCATTTCCTCCAGGGGATCTTCCCAACCCATGGATCGATCCTGCGTCTCTTGAACAGGGAGTCAGTGAGAACTTCCCAGCCTTGCTGAGGGCTACCCTGGACTCAGGCCCTATTATGCCCTCTCCTATCTCATTTATGTGCTTTAACTCTCTAAATTCAGCAGATTTACCAAATAATGTGCAGCTTTCCATTATCTGATATGGATCCAACTCAGGGAGAAGTTGTTTGGACAATTTAATAAGAAAAAAACATCTTGATGACAACAGGTATTTTTAAACACAGAGGGGAAAAAAGTAAAACCCTGACATTGTAATCGGATTTAGCTAAATGAGACTGGAACCTCAGGAGAAAGCTAGAGACAAGCCTGGGATAAAATCAGAAACAGCATTTTTTTTTTTTATTGGTGTGATAAATTTGGTAAACAGCTTCTCTGTATCACTGTGGAGAAAATCTAAACTGAAAGAAAGCTGTTTTGATTTTAGGCATTTTTTAGAAGGTTATTTTAATTTAATTAATGAGAAATCATAGGTTAATTGCCTCCAGCTTTAATGTGAGGGTATTATGCATGCAGGCATATTTTATTTATATCCCGACTGTTTGATGTACACAATCAATTCAAAAAGGGATAATGAAGAGGTGTTCTGTCCTGTGTGGAATAATAATTAGGGACTCTAGTACAGAATATTTTTTATTAATTGTGCTGCTTGGTAAACATGTTTGACATAATACTGAGAAATGTATTTGTCAAATTTTACCAATATTTTTTCTTTGTTCTTTCCTTTTGTTTTCTCTAGATTTTTTCCAACTTTTTATTTCCCATACTGATCCTGTTTTCCTAAGTTGGGAACCCACATCCCTCTCACCCCCAAGAAACCTTAACAGTTTGATTTATAGACTTAGGACCACTTGCTAAATTTGCTGCCTTATGAAATTCAGGAAATCTTATTGGACATCTGGCTGCTCTTTCAACAAGGATTACCTATGTTGTTAGGGAAATGGAATTCAATTTTTTCATGGATAAGTAGAGACCACATCAGTCTGTAATACAGTAACATTAGTGGAATCTCTTTGTTCTTTTGATTGTTTTATAATTTGCTAAACAATTTTACATGTGATCCCTAGCTCCTCAGACAGTGTTGTTAATTTGACTGAGGATTCCGTTATGCTATCCCAAGGCTCTTCTTCCCTATGAAATACAACCATGGATTTCTCTTTGTCCAAAGTACAAATTATTTCCAGAATTTGCCAACCAAGTTTTTGTTGTTGTTCAGTTGCTAAGCTGTGTCCAACTCTTTTGCAACCCCATGGACTGTAGCCCCCCAGGCTCCTCTGTCCATGGAATTTCCCCGGCAAGATACTGGAGTGGGTTGCCATTTCCTCCTCCAGGGGATCTTCCTGATCCAGGGATCAGACCCCGCGTCTCCAGCATTGGCCTGCGAGTTCTTTACTGCTGAGCCACCAGGGAAGCCCTAACCAGGTTTTACCTCATAACTATTCTGCCAAGCTTGGGACATCAGTAAGTTTCCCAGATCATTTCCCACAGTTTGTGGAAATGATTTGAACTCTTGAATGTTCTTTCAATGTCCTAGCGCCTATTTATTGAAAAAAAAAAAGTTGTATTTACATTTTTTTTTTCCTGGTGAGCTATAAGCATGTCTAAAAGTTTATAGAATGTTTTTCCTTGAAAAATCTGTATAGCCGGGAGCAAATTTCAAGGGCTTGGGATATGCAGCCAAAAACTGTGCATGTTTTGGCTTCTCTTGCTACTTTGGCACTTCTCTCTTCTGACAACCATTTTTCACTTTTTTTTTTTTTTTTTTTTAACCAACCCCCACCTCCAGCATCTCAAGCCGCTTTTTCCCTGTCGATAATTTTTCTGCATTTCTCTTCTCCAAGCTTTCCAGAAGGGTATCTCAGCAGGAACCATACATCTTGGTTAAGCCAATTGCTTCTCACTGCCACATGATGCAGAACTTTCCACTGAGCCTCTGATGCCCAGTGATGATCCTGTGGCCTCAAGTAAGTCATCCATGTGAGGTTTATAGAGAACCATATTGTTCTAAAAATCAAACGCAAATTTTACAGCTTCCTCCTAAATGTCCAGTTCAAATAAAGAGCTGAGGTGAAAGTGACTACGGTAATAGCACTCAAATGCTGTCACCACCTGGTGCCTGCGTGGTGGCCTATGTTATACGAGCAGGTGGTCCTTGTGTATTTTTGAGTGGCCAGCTGTCCACGTCACACAAGCCACTGTCGCATTAGTGTTAATTGGCATCTTGGTTGTAATGATCTGTGGAGAAGCCAAAGCTTGAATAGACCGCAGTATATTATTCCTCTTTGTCTTAAGAACTCTGGGTCAAGGCTGACAGATATCTCTCTCTATCCTCATTTCCTTATTTCCTGTATGAGAGTCTAAAAGGCCCAGAATTAGTGATTTTATTCAATTTATTGAAACTGAATATACACATTGTTAACCTATTTATTCTTAGCTAGGGGATCTACAAAGGAAACCTCAAAGCAACTTCATGGAATTTAGAAAGGGTCAGTTTCTTGTTTTGATAGCTCCAGAGATTATTTACCAGCCCCCAACTTTAGAAATAAAAGTGGCCTTTCCTTTATAGGTTTAATTCTGTGGGGAGGGGGATGGAGTCTGATCGATAGGTGGTGACTACCAGAAGACACAATTGGAAGAGTCTCCTACTCTATGATCAACCATAGAAAATTGCTGACATTTTGACTTACAGAACAGGCATTTTCTTATTGTTTAACTCAATGCTTCTGCTTTTCAGTCTTCAAAGTTTCCAGGAAATATCTATTTCCTTAAGTGAAATATCCTCTATCATAAATTCTTGGCCACAGGACTAATATTTAAAATAAGCCTACCTGGACCACCTTGAGTGATGACGTCTCCATTGCATTAGGCTAGTCACAGGATGCTGTTAATACATCTCCTAAAACGATCGTGCCTTCTGACCACAAGGTACTTGAAGAGAATAAAGAGTTGTACTTGCATGAATTTTGGTCAGAATGACAGGTGCTATTGAAAGTCATATACACACGTAAATATTGACTTTTAGAGTCAACTTACCAAAGCAACCATGAATCATTTTATCTTATTTCCATCACTCACAGAAACTGCGAACATACCCCAAGAAGCTAAATAATGTTCCAGATGCAGGGGAAAATTTTGTATTTCATAGTCAATAAATTGGCATGAAGTGTTTGTATCAAAATAACCCACAGGTGACGCTGCAATTCCATCGTCGTTCACTAAGCTGTGCATGGGTACCCCAGCCCTCATTTCTCTTTTCTCTAGATTTCACTAGGTGCCACACAGTCCTTTGTGCCACACAATGTAACCCTTGATTAGTAACTGTTTTGAATATTTAAAAAATTATTTATTTCTTATTTATTTATTTGGCTGCACTGGATCTTAGTTGAAGCATGCGAACTCTTAGCTGTGGCACGTGGCATCTAGTTCCCCAACTAGAAATCAAACTTTGACCTGTGCACTGGGACTCTGTGCATTGGGAGCACAGAGTCTTAGCCATCAGAGACCACCAGGGAAGTCCCTGCTTTGAATTTTTTTTTGTTGTTTCAAATTCACATTTATGTTTCTATAAAATCTCTAGGAGTGAGGTATTAGCATTTTAAGTCTTTTGATTCTTCCAAGAACCTAGTACTGCACCAGATAAACCTATACATCCTAACCATTTAGTAAATGTTCACTAACCAAATATTAAAGGTAGGACCGTGAGCTACACAAACAGGTTTTCAAGGTCAGATTTTTTAAAATTAAAATGAATAAAATAAGCATTCGTACATCAAATGTCTTCAAGACACTGACCTCTGCATAAAAAGACTAGGACTTGAAATAAATTGAACCATTATAAGAGAAGTAAAAGTTAGACTGTCCATCTTTTATGCATTCCATTAATTCTGAGGATTTCATACTTCTGTGTATGGTGAGTTAGTCTTATTACTCAAGTCCTGTTCTTTTTTCTCTGCAGAATATTTGTCACACAGATATTTAAATGGAATCAGGGCTGTACATAATCATGACACAGTACTTTGTCAAAAAGAGGAAAAAGTTAATCAAGTTGGTAAATCATTCCAACTATATTTCCCTACCCCATTTCATAGACTCACAGGAAGTAGATTCTGAGAGTCTCACAATCAGAGCACCTTAAGTAAAATATAATAAAATCTTAATCATTAGTCCATGGATAATATTTTACTGCTTTGACAATTAAGCGCTCTTTATTATATAAAAAAGAGGTTCTATTGAACGTCTGTCAAATAATTCTGGAAAGAAAAATAAAGTATACTCTTTCAGTATGAAACAGAATAAGTCACAACTGGCATGAAGTTAAATAACTAAATTAAAATTAAGTTCTCCATTGTCTTATTAGAATCATCAAGTTAGGGATCATCTAAAAAAGGCATATTGCTATCTTGAAAGTTGCTCAGTTGTGTCCGACTCTTTGCAATCCCATGTATGATACAGTCTGTGAAATTCTCCAGGCCAGAATACTGGAGTGGGTAACCTTTCTCTTCTCCAAGGGATCTTCCCAACCCAGGAATTGAACCCAGGTCTCCTGTATTGCAGGCGGATTCTTTACCAACCGAACTGTCAGGGAAATCCTATTGCTAAAATATCATATTTTATGCTCTTTTTTTTTTTTGCATTGCTATCTAGATGGCATGCAAAAAAAAAAAAAAAGAATCATAAAATATGATATTT
The DNA here is from genome assembly GCF_000754665.1 of Bison bison bison. NCBI lineage: Eukaryota > Metazoa > Chordata > Mammalia > Artiodactyla > Bovidae > Bison > Bison bison. The sequence goes on along the minus strand of NW_011494775.1, from coordinate 1,056 downwards.
TGACTTTTTCTGTTAATGAGTCCTTTTCCTCAAAAAGCCCTTGATAGGCTGAGGAGTTTCTCATTGTAGGTGCTGGAAAAATCTGTTGGCCAGGAGATTTTCCTCTTGCTGGAAGACCTGCTCAAATGCAACCCAGGACAATAAGAAGGGATGTTTAGGGACTTCCCCAGTGGTTCAGTGGTTAAGACTTCACCTTCCAATGCAGGGGGTGTGGGTTTGATCCCTGGTCGGAGAGCTAAGATCCCACAGACCTTGGAGCCAAAAAACCAAAAATATAAAACAGAAGCAATGTTGTAACGAATTCAATAAAGACTTTAAAAATAGTCCACATCAAAAAAAAATCTTAAAAAAAAGGCAGAAGGTAAGTTTAGGAACAGAATTGTGTTACAAGCCTAGACTGTGGTAACAGACTGTAGCAGACAGGCGCTGGGATAGAAGAGACTATGGAAAAATATGACTGGATATTACAGAGGAAGAATAAAAATGCTAGGAAAAAATCATGAGGTCTTAAAATTATGAAAAATTTAAGTAATGGAAGGAAAATAAGAAACCAGTTAGGACTGCTAGGAAAAATAAAAACTTGTTCAAGAAATAAAATATGTTACTTGGTTATACAGTGAATGATAGTTTTATGGGCATAATTAAGTGAACACTGCATGAAATTTCATTGTGTTCCAGGATAACCCCTTGTAGGGTAAAATGTGGACATTGTTCTTGTTCAGTCTCTCAGTCATGTCTGACTCTTTTCAACCCCTGGACTGAAGCACACCAGGCTTCCCTGTCTTTCTCCACCTCCTGGAGCTTGCTCAAACTCATGTCCATTGAATCGGTGATGCCATACAAGTGTCCTGTCTTCTGTCGTCCGCTTCTCCTCCCGCCTTCAATCTTTCCCAGCATCAGGGTCTTTTCTAAAGAGTCAGCTCTTGGCATCAGGTGGCCAAAGTATTGGAGCTTCAGCTTCAGCATCAGTCCTTCCAATAAATATTCAGGACTGATTTCCTTTAGGATTGACTGGTTTGATCTCCTTGCAGTCCAAGGGACTCTCAAGAGTCTCTG
>NW_011494774.1:602751-627186 GCF_000754665.1 Bison bison bison | reverse complement strand
TCATGTAGGAAACGAGTTGCCAGTCCAGGTTCGATGCATGACGCTGGATGCTTGGGGCTGGTGCACTGGGACGGCCCAGAGGGATGGTATGGGGAGGGAGGAGGGAGGAGGGTTCAGGATGGGGAACACATGTATACCTGTGGCGGATTCATTTTGATATTTGGCAAAACTAATACAATTATGTAAAGTTTAAAAATAAAATAAAATTAGAGAAAAAAATAAATAAATAAAAGCCATGTTAAACTAAAAAAAAAAAAAATAGTAAAAATATATCTAGGACTTTCTCTGGTGTTCTTGTGGGTATTGTGGGGTCAGTTCATTTTCGGATAGTTCCTTGGTCTGGCTTATATTTCTCAAGATCTATAGGCCCCTTCCTATGTAGTCAGTTCTAACGACAGGGTTTTAATCTATTGCACCTGTCACTTCCAAGGTGGTTCCCTCTGTTTTAGCTTCTTCTGTTTGCTGGTCTCTTCAGGGTCTGATTTCAGCCCTGACACAAAGGGGGCAGTGGTGGACACTGTTTTTAGGCTCACTTGTTCAGTCGGGCTGTGGGGAGGGAGGGACTCTGCAAACAAATAACACTGGCGTGTGCTCGCAGTGCCTCAGCCACACTGGTCCTGCCCCCGCTCACGGCATGTATACCCTCCCTGCCCACACTGCTCAGGCTCTAGGTTGCTCCACCGGGAACTGTCCGAGGCTGGCTCTGGGGTGCATGCACCTCCCAGATCTAAGCCGCTCAGGTTCAGGCACTTGGGTAGTCCTCAGAGGCGCAGACTCGGTTGGGCCTGCGTTTTGTACCCTTCCCAGGTCCAAGCAGCTCAGGTGATGGGGTGTTTGGCGAGCACAGTCGCTGCAACTTATTGCCTCCCCCATCTCTGATGCTCAGTTTTCTGGGTGTACAACCGGCGCACCTTCTCAGGCGGATGTTGACCATCCAGAACCCCAAGAGGTCTTAGTTAGCACAGAAGCCTGCTTACAGTTTTGTAGATAATGTCTCTCTGGGGCTGCATTTGCCCCCTTCCAGCTCTGGCTGCCTGTCGCCGTAGGGGGATGGTCTGCAGCTGGCTATCTCTGTTCAGTTCTTTTTTCTGTGCACATGCCTGGCGGTGTCTTAGGTTAGGGCTGGCTTTGCGCGTGGTAGTTATCCCACAGTCTGGTTTGCTAGCCCAAGTTAGTTCGCTCAGATTGCTCTCGGGGCATTCAGGCCAGATCCTTACTCTAAGCAATGCAGTCTGCACCTCCGTGCCCAGCCCCCGCTTGCTAGTGGTGGGTGCAGGCATCTGCGCTGCTTCTCCGCTGTGGGAGTTACTGTTGGGCTCGTAATCTGTGAGTTTTATTTATTTATTTATTTTTCCTCCCTGTTATGTTGCCCTCTGTGCTTCCAAGGCTCACCACAGACTCGGCAGTGAGAGTATTTCCTGGTGTTTGGAAACTTCTCTCTTTTTAAGACTCCCTTCCCGGGACAGAGCTTTGTCCCTACCTCTTTTGTCTCTTTTTTTGTCTTTTATATTTTTTCCTACCTCCTTTCAAAGACAGTGGGCTGCTTTTCTGGGTGCCCGATGTCCTCTGCCAGCCTTCAGAAGTTGTTTTGTGGAATTTACTCAGCGTTTAAATGTTCTTTTGATGAATTAGTTGTGGAGAAACTGGTCTCCCCATCCTATTCCTCCACCATCTGAGGACTGCCTCCCTAGGGCAGATTATTTACTGCTGAGTCACCTGGGAAGCCTGGGCTACAGCATAAGTGGTTGCAGAGTCGGACATGACTGAGCATACACACACACACACACACAAACACACTGCCATTAATCCATGAATAGTGAGAGAGCATAAACCAATCCCTGATACTCAGTTGCACTCTAATAAAAGTTGGGAAAGTTTTTAAAGAGCTGGTGAGGGTGGACTCAGGCCATCTGATTTTTAATTGGCTTCACCCCTATATCCCTATCTCTGTTTTAGGAAATAGTTATATAACTTGGAGAACAAAAGTTAGGCTCCTACCTCCTGGTAGAAACTGTGAAAGAGGGGTGCTATCTTCTTTGATGAATATAATTCAAAGAGGTAGCTCCTAGGTCCTTAAGAAAGTCCTGGCAAGAGACTTGCAAAAAAATATACGTTTTAAAAAAACAGGGGAAGCATTTATAATTACACAGCTTGTAAAGGGAACACTATAAGGAAAGGAAAGTCAGAGGTCTGGAGTCAGGAGGAAGCCTGTCTAATGTTTGGTCTAGCTGAGGGGAATGTTCAGGCCATCCTGGGTTAGGCTTCACTCGAGTGTCTGTCCCTCCTCCAGGAATGTAGCTTGTGTTCCAGCCCTTTTCCTTGCTGACTACATGCCCTTCTTCCCATCTCCTCCCCCACCGAGTGAGACAGGAAGGCTGCAGGGGAAGAATGCACTTCCTAAATTCAGGAAAGTTCTTCCCTTGGAGAGTAAGCCTTTGCTATGGAGGAGAACGTAAGCGCTTCATAAAGGTCATGCCTCCTGCCTCTGCCTCCACAGCAGAGCCCTGAGGGAATCTCTCCTGAAACCTCCTTGTGAGACCTGTCGGGGTTCCTGTAGGGAAAGTGTAGAAATCTGGGGCTCTGTAAGCCTGTGGATCCAGAGATTTTTCAGTCTCCTGTTAGTTCATACAGAGCTTCCAGGAGCCTTTCAAAATTGCCATCTATGTGTTCTCACCATTTTGTGACTTTCTACAACTTCTTTTGAGGCAGTCTGGTCTTTGTGTCTGTATCTCTCCTCCCTCAATCTTGAGACACTCTCCTGGATTAACCCTTATCTTTTTATTATTAGCTCTTACATTTGTTTGTTTTGTTTATTAAAAATTCTCCCTTTTGATGTCTCTTTAATCTTCTCACAGTCAAGATTCCCTCTTTTGTCCTTTTCTTTCAGCATATATACTCTTTGAAAGCGTGCCCCCTCCCTGCTTCTAAAAAAATGCTTGTTGCTCAGTCATGTCTGACTCTTTGTGACCCTATAGACTGTAGCCCGCTAGGCTCATCTTCTAAGAACCATCTTAAATTAAAAAATGAAATCTAAATCTCCATTCCAAATTGCCATCTACTATTAATACCTATTCATCATCTCTATTTGATGTCTCACAAGCACTTATAAGTACAATGTCTTACAACAATTTATCCCCATCCTCTGTACTTCCTCCCTTGCACAAACTATAAATTTGGATAGCATCCTTGAATCTATCTTCCTTATTCATATGGTGTTGGTGGTTTTGTTAGGTAGTTAGAATAGGAAAAAGGAACCCAAAATGCAAGTGGCTAAAAGACAAAGAAGGAAAAGCCCATGAAAATAGAATAAAGGAAAGTCCGAGGACTGGAGTGAGGACCTCAGGTAAAACAAACAGCACCCCTGGCTAGCCCATTTTACATAGGGCAGGCCCAGGGGGAGGAGGGGCCTCTTTTCTCTTCGCATCCTTTGGGTTGGCATTTCCTCAGCCTCCAGGATGTATTTTCCTTTACTTTTTAAATAAAACTGAGCTGTAACACAGAGCTGTAACACTGGTCCATCCAAGGGCTGTAATGCTGGTCCATCCGTCGCTTCAAATTTTTGTTGTGACAAGACAGAACTGAGGAAATCACACACTCCCATGACAGTTTAGCAGCTAAGTTGTGTCCAGCTCTTGCGACCCCATGGACTGTAGCCCTTAAGCCTCTTCTGTTTGTGGGATTTCCCAGGTAATAATTATGGAGCAGGTTACCATTTCCTAATCTAGGGGATTTTCCCAACTGAGGGATTGAATTCAGATCTTCTGCATTGGCAGACAGATTCTTTACCACTTAGCCACCAGGGAAGCCCTCCTTATCCACACAGCAGCCAGCTAATCATGTTCCTAACGCTTGTCAATTTTCCCTCCATAATATCTGTCTGTTTGTACATTTTTCTCCAACACTATCATGCTTTTTTTCTTTTTTATATAAATCACTATCATCTTTCTTGTGATGTAGAATATAAGAGGTTACGAGTATGGGATCTTAAGAGACTAACTGGTTTTGAATCTTGGTTTTGCTTCTTACCTACTTACTAGGGATGCAACCTTGAGCAGGTTGCTTAATGTCTCTCTGTGATTTAGGTTCCTCTTTCGTAAAAGATGTAAAATAATGTTGCCTACCTCACTGAGTTTTTGGCAAGATTGAGTTAATGCAAGTAAAATATTTAGAATAGATTTTCCTGATGGTGCTGATAGTAAAGAATCTGCCTTCAGTGCAGGAGACCTGGGTTCAATCCCTGAGTTGGGAAGATTCCCCTGGAGTAGGGAATGGCTACCCAGTGCAGTATTCTTACCTGGACAATTCCATGGACAGAGGAGCCTGGCAGGCTTCAGTCTGTGGTGGTCAAAAAAACTTGGACCTAACTGATTGACTAACACTATCTAATACTAACTAGGCTCATATTAAGCATACAAAAAATATTAGTTATTACCCAAATCAGCTGATGACTACAATGACCTCCTCGGTGAGCTCTTTTATTTGCTCTAAGCAATGAGTCTAAGCCATTCTAACACTGCAGTAGAGTACAAATGCAGTTATGTCCTGCCTCACTCTTATTAAAATATTTCAATTGTCAATTGCTCTCTAATCCAAAATACAAGGTGTACAAGGACCCTCATGTTCTTGTTCCCTTTTCAGTCATATGTCTTGTTAATCTTTCTGATCCTCAGAATCTGGAGTCATTCATTCCCACTAAGTAACTACTATGTTTTTTGTTAACTACCAAGTGTAGAGGATGCAGTGACACTCTTCTACGCTCATTGATATCCTGCTCTGTATGGAGAGCTGTATGGAGCTGTCCGTGTTGACTGAGTTTCAGCTCTCCAAATTGATCACACTTTTTCTCAGTTCTAGATTTTGGAAAATACTGCTCTCTCTTCCTCTCCTTTACTTTTTGCTACTTGCTGGTATAGTTCCTGTTACAACTTGTGTTTGAGATTAGACTTGCTTTCTTTTAGGAAAGTCTTCTCTGACCACTAACATTCAGTTATTTTCCCTCATTAGGCTCCTGTGGTACATTGGAGTCAGTCCTGTAAATATTATTTTCAATCACAGCCTTTAAGCTTCTGGAGCACCAAGACTGCATTCTCATTCATCTTTGCATCTCTAGTATCAAACACCAGGCCCATTATAAAGTGGACTTTTAATATACAACTGTTGAATGAATATCAGGGCATGCCCACTGGAGGGCCGTTGGGGCAAGGATACAGGTATGTGGGGAGCTGTGGACCCGCATGGGAAAGATCTTGCCCCAGCGTGAAGTTAAAGATAGTTTAATTTAAAGACAATACGATAGCAAGGGAAAGAAGCTCACTTTGAATACAAAGTGAAAGTGTTAGTCCCTCAGACACGTCCAACTCTTTGCGACCCTGTGAACTGTAGCCCATTAGGCGCCTCTGTCCATGGTGTTCTCCAGGCAAGAATGCTGGAGTAGTTAGCCAGTTCCTTCTCCAGGGATTGAACCCTGGTCTCCTGCATTACAGGCAGTTTTTATTACTGTCTGAGCCAGGGAAAATGGAATTAATTAAAAGTCATCTGACTCAGTACCATGAATCAAAGCTAAAGAGGGAGAGGGAAAGTGATGGTGGGCAGGGAGAGACAGAGAGTTGGAGAGAGAGAATGCTAAAGTAAGTGAGATGTTTACTGAAATTTCTGAGGAATCTTATGGCATAAGCACTCAACAGAATGGGTGATACGTGTTTAGTTAACAGTCAACACTTGGGCGGGGACGTAGACTATGCTGTTTTGCAGACATCGGCTCCCTGGCTATCTGCATTAGAAGCCTCAGCACAAACTCCAGGAGATATCATCAGCAATGTGACAGTGCCCCTGCTGTGCACTAGCTATGGAAATACTTTTTCTCACTTTGGCAGATACAGAAGACATCTGTGCAGCAGGCTGAGCCAGAAAGGAGGGAAATGGCAGTGCTGTGGGATAACCACCATCTTCCTTGATGCATCCCAAAGGTATTTCTGGAAACATCTGGAAGGAATCTGTGCATGAAGAGCAAGAAGATGAAGAGCAGATGAGGGCAGAGCAAAATATATTTTTGTTTTTTACTGTTAATATAACTAATTTTATCTTCAATTAACTTTAATCTATGATTATATACACAATGTCAGGTCTTTTATACCTGTGTCTCTTATTTGATGCTTACATGGATTTTCCTTAAAAGAGTTAAAATCTCTTGTTTAGATCCCATATGTATACATATTGTTGTATGTAGTGTATTAGTCAATTTGTGCAAGATCTTGCTGTGATAACAAACAAGCACAAAGCTCTTTGACTTACAGTAAAGAAAGCTTATTTCTGGTTTTGTTTTCTGGGTTATCTTTGACTTTGTTCTACATGTTTTCTTCATTCTAGGATCCAGACTGAAGAGTAAGCCTCTTTTGGGGGTTATTATTTTCACTGTCCTTGTGGCAGAGCAAAAGTAAAAGATGCAAACCTAGCAAAGACTCCTAAAATTTCAGCAACAAATTTCAGCCCTTAATAACTGACATTTCTGATATCTTAGGGAGGGACATCGCCAATCTTATGGCGATGTGTAGGGATGATTAATCTCTCTGCCCTTTCAAGAAATAACTGATAACAGTAGTCCAATAATCTACATGCTTGCTTGTAGTTGTTGTTTTGTTGCTTAGTTTTGTCCAACTCTTTTGAGACCCCCTGGACTGTAGCCCGCAGTGCTCCTCTGTCCATGGGATTTCCCAGGTAAGAATACTGGAGTAGGTTGCTACTTCATTCTCCAGGGTATATTCCTGACCTGAGATTCAAACCCCATCTCCTGCATTGGCAGGCGGATTCTTTACTAATTGTAGGAAAAAGCCTTTTTTCATTTCCCAGGCATTATTTCCCCTTTATAAACATCTTAATTGAGTATATGTACTTTAGGTCTATTGTCATGTTTCACTTCCTATTCAACAAGACTGCTTCTCTACCTTATTTTAACAGTTGCTTAGATATAGCAGCAAAATGGTAACCATCATAGTCTTATATTAGGATACCGTGTCTTCAGTTTTTCTTGATGCTCTGAGAACTACATGGCCAAAAGCCTATTTTCAACTGATACTTAGTTTTTTAAAAGGCATAAGTTTTAGTCTTTTAAATACCATAGTAATCATTTTTCTTATTATTGGAACTACTTTCTTTCATGTGAGATTATTGTGTATGCTTGAAACTGCTTCATAGTCTCTGACAATTTTTTGATCGTCAGTACCAACTTTCAATTACTCTCATGCCCCCAATCAATCTATTCCCATTAAAGGCAGTCCAACATATTTTATAATTATTATCCTTCCATATCTTTGGCAATAAAATGCTCTCAATTTAACTTATTTAAAAAAAAGCCTCTTTACTTCCCTAAAATAAGGTACAAATGACAGCTGCAGAGAGTCTAGAGAATGATGAAGACTGGTAATTCTATACACAAGAAAAACCTGTCTTATACCATAAAGGTGCATTTCTCAATGCTTCCATGTTTATTTCTATACCTTTAACTAAAAAAATCACCAATATTTTGTAATCTTCTTTGCATAAATTGAGAATCCTATTTTATCTAAGTGAAAGGAAACTCCCATCAGAAGGGCTTATCCCTAAGAAATAAGGATATGTATTGACTCATGTAAATGGAAGTCCTGAGGTAGCAGTGATTCAGGATGAGCAGAATCAGCCCGTGATCATTTGATTTCTTCCTTCTTCTCGTTTTGTTTTATTCTCAGACTGATAGCAAAGGGAGCACAGGCTTCACATCCATACATGATAACAGCTGGGAGATGAAAGATATTGTCCTTTCTGAAAGTTCTTCCAGGAGAAAAAATAATTCTAGAAGGAACTTAATCAGAGGCTCTGGGGAAACCTTTTATTTCATTGGTACAAATCAGGTCACATGTCATTTTTTAACAAATCGCTGGTAAGAGTGATGCAATTATCCTTAATATGATCATCATCTGAGGAGGTGAGCTAATGTCAACTGTCCTTTTGGTACCTATATTCAGTAAGAAATGGGCTTCCTTGGTGGCTCAGATGGTAAAGTGTCTGCTTGCAGTGTGGGAGACCCAGGTTCAATCTCTGGTTTGGGAAGATCCCCTGGAGAAGGAAATGGCAACACACTCCAGTACTCTTGCCTGGAAAATTCCATGGACTGAGGAGCCTGGTAGGCTACAGTCCATGGGGTCGCAAAGAGTCAGACACGACTGAGCAACTTCACTTTCACTTCACTTTCTTTCAGTAAGAAGGTGTGAATACCTAAACCAGAGTTCACAAAGCAAGGAGAATGGAACACATACATGCTGGATAGGCGGCCAACAGTAGGAATATTCAATTCATCATTCTGTAAATGAGTTTACTTTTTCCTTTTGTCATTACATCTAAAATGATGAAAAAATTATCCATTTTTGTTATCAGATGCCAGAGAGAAAGAATTTTTTTCTGGTTAAAGTTTAAGTCATTTTTATGATTCCTTGAAGGATTTGTCTCCTGGCATACACTTCTCTTACATGATTCATAATTCTTGATAATTTCAACATCTATATAAATGATCCTTTAATTGTGTGGCTACTTACTGCCTTGATTTTCCTTTCATCAGTGACCTTGTCATATACTCTCTCTTGTCTCTCTCTCCCAGTGTTATCATTTAGATCTTGTTATTACCAAAACCTATAACCTGCTCTTAATCTTAATTTCAAACATTATTTTTTCTCTCCTGTTATAATAAACATTTTTTTTTTTTTTTGGTGGAGGGGAGATCTGGCTCATTTCCTTTTCTATCCCAAATCCAGAAACCATAATGTTCACCAGGGCCTTTAAACAATTGATTCTACTACTTTATATGCTCATCAGCCTTATATCTTCACTACTTTCTTTAGTCCACTTAAATTTCCTCATAAATCATTATTGTCACTCTATCAAGTATGAGTTCAATGTTTCTTTTTTCATTTTGTTACACCTTTTTTGTCAAAGTACAACCCTAATTAAATTGAATTCTCCCTTTAATGTATGACTGAACCTATACAACTGAGCAAAGCTAGATGACCTGATTAATTAGGTAATTATTTTGTAACTTTACTTTTCTTCTTAAATGTCTAATCTCTTTTCCCCTTACTCACTCATGATCTTTCTTCCTATTTTACTGAGAATAAAGAAGTTATCAGAAAAGAATGTGACTGGAACCCAACACCAAGTTTACTCATATGGGCTCTGTCCATATACTGGGCCTCCTTTTTTTTTTATTACTGTGAATGAACATTCTCCACTCCTTGAAAATATCAGCTTTTTCACTGATGCACTTACCCATGCCCTCTTACCTTCTGAACATCAATATTGTAGAACATCTTGCCTCTTGGATCTTCTTATTTTCTCCTGATAAGCATACAAACTATGCTATTTTCCCTCAACTTAAAAAAAAAAAAATCTTATATTGACCCTACTCACTCTACTGGCTTTATCCCATCTATCTCTGCTCCTCTTTGCAGAAAAACACTTCAAAGTATATCTTACCATCCAACACTAAAGTCCATTCTCATTGCTCACCTTTCTTGACTATTGGCATCATTTAGCACAGTGTCCTTTACCTGTTTTCTCTCCTTGGCTTTAACATGCTCCTGGTTTCTTCTCACTGACAGTTCCTCCCTTGTTGCTCTTGTTGGTTCTTCCATACCTCACTAACTTCTAAAATTTGGAATGCTCCAGAATTCAGGTTTCAAAGTTTCCTGTACTCTATAAATTCTCAGAACTCCAAATGTATATCTCAGGTTCAAATGAACTCCCCAGATTTTAGGCACATATAGCAAACTACCTGCTCAGCATCTGCATGTGGGTAAGATTAAGGTCAAGGTAGAGCCTTAGTGATGGAGAAGGTGATGGCACCCCACTCCAGTACTCTTGCCTGGAAAATCCCATGGATGGAGAAGGCTGGTAGGCTGCAGTCCATGAGGTCGCTGAGGGTCGGGCACGACTGAGTGACTTCACTTTCACTTTTCACTTTCATGCATTGGAGAAGGAAATGCCAACCCACTCCAGTGTTCTTGCCTGGAGAATCCCAGGGATGGGGGAGCCTGGTGGGCTGCCGTCTCTGGGGTCACACAGAGTCGGACACGACTGAAGCAACTTAGCAGCAACAGCAGCAGAGCCTTAGTGAATTGAGTTAAGGAATAAAATTAAGAACAATGATACATATCCAGAAAACTTGAGCAGGGCTTTAAAAAAAAAAAAGATCTCAATAAGCATTATGTGATATTCTCTGGAAACTAGGAAAACTAGCTGTTTTTTAAATCAGGGTAGTTTAGAGAAGAAATAGATAAACTGTACTGTTAAGGTGTATATCTGACACCTGGGCCTTAGAGAATTTTCTGAGACACTTTATCTACAGAGGGCATCTCAAAGCCTATCATATTAGATAGAATGTCACTCTTAATAGAGCCTGTAATGCCTGCTCCCCATGGCTAATGGTGCGGGGAGTACAGATTGATTTATTAGGAGTAGTCGTGGTCTTTGGTAAAGAAACTGAAAGTCAGAGGGACTGAGGAAAAGTCTTTGGAACAATGTATGATTGGATAGTGAATATTTCACCTGGAGAGTCTCTCATGCCCAGTGCTTTGTGAGCTTATTAGAATAGATCAAAAAGTCTCTTCATGAAGTATCCAGCTGTACTTGTGTGTTTAAACCAGCCTTGGCCTCCTTTTCTAGAAAACTGGAGTGCATCAAGGAAGAAGAAATGGGTGTACTGCACATGTGCAGGGCTAATTAAGACACCCAATCAGCTTTATTATCTGTGACTGCAGTGCTATTGAAAACTGCATCAGGACATTTGTCCCAGCCCTTGACTGGGAGCTTATACTACCCAGGGTCCAGAGACTTGGGTGGGGATGGAGAGAGGAAGGGAAGGAGTCCAATGCTAGGAACTTTAGAGAAAGATTTTGAATTGTGGTTGGAACACACCATTGAAATGTTAGTGGAAAGTGAAACCTCAGAGGTACAGATGCAACAGAGGTACAGAGATTAATAATAAGTGTGTAGAGTCTGACACTCAGAATTATATATGCTTTCAAAAGTACAGGTAAACCACAAATGCCTCTTTTCTAAGGCAGAATGCCTAACGTCAGTCAAAAATTACTCGAGAATGCAGGTAGATGCTAAGACTTTTATGTCAAGTTTGTGAACACACATTGCTGAAAGTATCTGAACATATATGTCAAGATTTGAGGGATATTTGACCAGAGGGTTCAGGGAGAGCAGTGCGAATGATTACTTCCAATTAGTGCAAGTTGCTGCAATGTGTATTTACGAGGAAGAGAATTGCAGGCTCTATAAAAGCCCCTAAGGTTCTTCAACCTCTCACTGCTAGTTAAATTAAATTAGAGATAAGAAATGGGGAGGCAATTCTCTTAAGGAAATAAACCTATAAGAGTGGGGTTGTCTTGCAACTGAAGGCACAGCTCAGAAGAAGAGAGCTGACCCTGATGTCCACAGGGTTATGCTCTCTGAGTCTAAAAACAGAGAGCAGAGTCTCTGGCAAAGGGAGTGAGCAGGTCATCCACCTGTCAGGGAAGTTCCTCTAAAGACAACCATGGATCTCACCAGATACTGTGCTGATTGTGTATCTCCCACCTAACACAGCTGGCTAACGATTAGCACAAACATAGCAATTTCATCATCCACATGGGCCTTAGCACTTTGAGGTTCCAAGTGGAATTTGAAGGTGAATTCAGAGAACATAAATGAGTTCCTAAATTTAGTAAAATAGAAAAGAGAAGGGTTCAAACAAGACTGGGGATGTTGAGAAAGAGTGCACCCATAAAGACAACCCTGACTTTGCATTTTCATTGATGTATAAAAATTGTCTGGGGGCTTCCCTGACAGTCCAGTGATTAAGACTCTGTCCCTCCATTTTGGGGGGCCTGGGTTCATCCCTGGTTGGGGAACTAAGATCCCACATCCTATGCAGCAGGGTCAAAAAAATATAAAGTAAATGAAAATTATTGGAAATTGAAAGATGGGCTGGAGTGAAGGGCACGTTTAGCACATAAAAGAAAACCATCTTAATAAAAGATCCCCTTGAAGACTATAGGACCCTTGCAGAAGGCTGCTGAAAGAGACAGTGGGTATACACAGGGAACACACCTTTGTCCTGGGAGGGAAAGGAGAAGGTGAATGACCCAGGCTGCTGATGTGGTTCTCTCCGGGGTGCTATGAAGCTTCCTAGGCAAGAACTAGGAGATATAAGCTGACACGGGGGAAGGGAGTAGAAGCAAAGGGAGCAATCTGCCTGGGTTTTGAGATGCATCCCAAGGAAAGAGAGGAAAGCCTTTCATGCATTCAGGTGACTTGGGTGTCAGGGAGACATTCTTTAAACACAATTACACAAATTCACTGAGAGGCAGAGGAGAAGAATGGGGTAGACCTAGGAACCCTGGGTAATTGTTGTGATTCTCATCTGCCAGGGAAGAGAGGTCTTCTCTTTGAAAGGGATCGGCTCAAGGTACACTGTTAAAGGAATATGTAGCAATACAGTGAAATTTTTGTCACTTTTATTTTATTTTTTATTTTTTTTAAAGAGAATCCTAGTAAGGTTTTGTTTGTTGTTGTTGTTGTTTGTTTTATTTATTTTTTTAAATTTTATTTTATTTTTAAACTTTACAAAATTGTATTAGTTTTGCCAAATGTCACTTTTATTTTTATAGCAGCACACACGAAAATTCTCGTATCAGTTTTGATACAAGAAAGTTGTATCAACAAAGTAAATCAACTTTGTTAACAACACAGTCTATCAGTCAGGTGTGGAATAGATGGCAAGTGCATGGCTCCCCTCTCCAGCATTCTGGTCTGGAGGATCCATGGACAAAGGAACCTGGAGGGCTTCAGTCAATGGGGTTGCAGAGTCGGGCATGACTGAGCGACTCACACACACATGCTGGAGCTCAGTTTTCCTCTGAAGGGTGAGGAGCAGAGTGGAGCCCCCTTCTCCAGCAGCAAAGGCCAAGGGAAAGGTGTGATGTGGCGACTGGGGCTGGAAGAGGAGGCTGAGCATTCACAGCAGCTTTGTGGTTGTGATGGGTTATGAGCATCACACAAGCCAACCCATGTTCAAAAGTTGTTTCTACCATTAGAGCTTTCTATTGCTAGTATAGCTCAAGGATATACAGAGACATGGTGATAACTGGGTGATGAAACACCACATATAAATATTCAAACTGTTTTTGTATAAGTGAAAAATGATAGATAAGTAAAAGTGAGAGCTAAATGTAATAAAAATTATTAGGCATTTAGTGACTTACTAATTAACAACTGATTTCACAGCCTCATTGAAAGCAAAATTTAGCAGTTAACGTTCTCATATTTCTGTAAAGAACAATCAATAAGCTAAATCCTACTTTTTTAGTGCATACATAGAGTACATTCTCACTTCTTAAGCCAAATATTCTTTCATCAAAGAAACAAAGAATTAAAGAACTGACTAAAATGAATTTAAAATTAATTTAAAATTTTGATATTTTGCTCATCAGTTTGATATTTTGCTCAATATAATTTTGTATTAACTCAGACTTTAAAATATACTGCACGGGGAGTTCCCTGGTGGTAAAATGGATAAGAATTCGCCTGCCAATGCAGGGGACATGGATTTGATCCCTGGTGTAAGAAGATTCTACATGCTGTGGAGCAACTAAGCCCATGTACCCCAACTTCTGAGCCAGCACACTGAAGAGCATGCACTCTGCAGCTAGAGAAGCCACCGCAGTGAGCAACCCAGGCATTGCCAAGAAGAGCACAGCCTTCATGACCCAGGGCCACAAAATATTAAGTACATTAACAGTTAAAAAAAATAAAATATGCTTCACTGGATGTAATTTATCTTAATTTCTGAATTATTGGGGGCCCTCTTAAATGCCTAAGCAACTCTGTCTTCTCGTCCTAGTCCCGACTCTGGGCAGCAGCAACATTACCCCTTGGTGGTGGTTGCTGAGAGGAGCAGCAGTCGTAGGAGGTCTGCAGCATTGGTGCCTAGAGTTGGAGGAACTGTTTTACAATATTTTGGAATTTATCTTAACTTTTTGAGATAAACTCCTCCTTTAAATGTGACCAGTTCTAGTGAAAATTAGTACCCCTCCAAGGCAAGGCTTGATGTACATCTGAAAAAGATATGCCTTTCATGTACTGCTAAGTTGCACATTTCTTTGAAAGTGTCTCGGGAGACTCATTTAGCAAGTTTAGAAAGTTAACTCCTGGTCTGAGTGGGATAAATAATGGAGAAGACATATTGTGGACAAGTACACAATTGAAAAAAGCTCCTATTGGAGTGAGACAAATGGTGAAGGTTTCAGTTTTGCATAGGAGGAAAAAAGGAGGAAACCTTTGGGAATTCACACCTATTCCCTTTAAACCCCTGCTCCTTTCATCTTTTAGAATTAAGCTTCTTTTAACTCCACCACTCTAACTCAGCCAACACTTAGCTATTTTGACCATTTATTATATTTTTATACCCTCTCATTTTCCTCCACAGCTCCACGTATGTGTGCTCAGTTGTATCCTGCTCTTTGTGACCCCATGGACTATAGTCTGCCAGGCTCTCTGTCCATAGAATTTTCTGAAAATGCTGAATTTTCTAAGAACACTGAAGTGGGTTGTCATTTCCTTCTCCAGGGACACAGCACCATGTACAGAGACAGAAGTTCTGAGTCAACCACTGAAGCAGCAAGGAATTCGATCGGCTTTTCCGTCATTCCTCTGCCCGCCTCCACCTAATTGGGTTGGTTTTGCATTAAGTCATTGTCCTGAATTTGAGATTCTAGAGCCACCTGTCTTCTGTGTAGCTCATTGCCCCATGCTTCTTTAGTTGCCAACGCAACAGTGGACCAACTGTGCCAGAGTTAAGCCCCGATGCTCAGTGGTTACTAAATGCAGCACCACTATGGTCCCAGTTACAAGTCCAGAGGACTGATGCTTTCCTTACCCTGAACAGATCAATTCTGCTTCACCAATTCCTGCCTCTAGGATCAAAGCATCAACATAAACTTAAGCCTCTCACTTAAGCCTTATACACTGCTTTTGATCTTGTTCTTATTGGTTTTTCCTGGGACTTGATCCTGCCTCATCTCTCAAGTATTGACAATTTCTCTGACATATGTCCAGATCTCTGGGAGTGACAACTGTCATATCTTTGTCTTTTTGGGCCCCTCAAATTGGGTTAATACCTAGCTTCCTGAGTTGATTGGTTAGCTTGGAACTTATTGCTAAGGGAATGAAACAGCTTGTGTTATGGCTGCTCAGACAAAAGTGCTTTTCTTACAGATCTAGAGAAGCAAATATAAAAATAAAGGAGCTTGTTGAATGAATGAAGAAGGTGAGTGATTCTGCATCAGTTGGCTTTCCTATGATTAACAGGATATAAGTAACAAATAAAAGTTAACTGAGAGATACATTTAGCTAACTTATTTTCAGAAAAATAATAGGTGGCTTTATAAATTCATAATACGCTTTGCCTGCAGGATTTGTAAACAGACTCTGGAGGCAATGCGAAAGAAAGAGATTGAAACCTTTTTTGACATGGCACCAAATTGCTATTAGGGTTTAGGTTTGTAAGCTGACAATCTAGAAGGACAATGCTTGTTTTTAGTACTACTATGTTAATTTAAAAAATATCTTCAGTGCCTTCCTATCACACTTCAGTGCTTTGTGTTAAAGGATCAAATTCAATAAAAGTTTGTGTTTACATTCTGAAAATGAAAAATGGGATGGAGATGATCAGGTCACTGATAGGTGCCAACATTTGCATTAGAAGCTTTCATTCTTAAATGTACTTACTGAGATTTTCAAAAAGCTATAAGAAACATATTTAGCTATGCAAATAATGAATCAACACTTTATTAGCCCAAATTATACAATTCAAATTACATTAAACCTCTAGTGCCCCTTGACTCTTCTCTTTCTCTGATACCCCATATTAATCTGTATTACTTTTTATTGCGATTGCCGTATATCACAACAAACTTGGTAAACAACAAATTTGTTATCTTACAGTTCTGTAGGTTTGAAGTCTGACACTGGTCCCTGGCTGAGGATTTGTTAAGACTAGACAAGACTGCATTCCTTTCTGGAGGCTCTAGAGGAGACAATGTTTCCTTGTTCTTTCCAGCTTCCTGAAACTGCCCCTTACCTTGGCGTGTGGCCCCTTCCTCTTTCCGTGTGTGTGCTGGTCTTCACTGAGGCGCAGGCTCCCGAGCTGTGGCTCACAGGCTTAGTTGCCCCTCAGCGTGTGGGAGCTTAGTTTTTGAGCCAGAAATCAAATCCTCCTCCCCACATTGGAAGGTTGCTTCTTAGACATTGGACCACCAGGGAAGTCCCCTCTCCCTCTCTCCTTAAAGCCAGCAGCGTTGCATTCTCTGTGTTTCTTTCTTCAGTAATCTCATCTTCCTCTGACTCACTCTTCTGTCCCCCTCCTTCTTTAAGGGCATTTGTGACTGTACTGGGCTCCTGTGCATAGTCCAGGATCATTCCCTTATTTTAAGGTCAGTTGTTAGCAACCTTAATCCCATCTGCAAGCTTAGTTCCTGTTGGTCACGTAACAACACTTTCACAGGTTATGGAGGTGAGACATGGGTGCTATCTTTCCACCTTTCAAATAGCAAATTGCTACCAACAGCAGGACTTATTTACTTTCCAAATACATCAGACGTCCACCACTTCCCACACCACCATTGCTACTGCCTGGCTTATTGCATCAGATTCCTAACTCTTCACTGCCTTATTCTTGTCCTCTCCTATTCTCCACACAGCAGCCTGGTTCATCTCTTAAAATAAGTCAGATTTACATCACTTTTGGACTTAATCCCCTACTCCTAGTGCTTCCCAACTCACTCAGAGTAACATCATGAGTCTTTTTAGAGTAGTTCAGGCCCTCCATAATCTGACTGAGTTACCTCCTTGACTTTATCTATGCCATTCTCTCCTTTACTCACCCTGCTTGATGTTGTGCCAATAGGGTCAAGCTTATTCCCTTTCAAGACCTTTGCACTTTCTATTCCCTTTACTTAGAATGTTTTTCTCCAGATGCCTGTAATGGTTCATTCCTTCAAAATATCATCTAATGAGAGTCTTTCACTGGATGTCCATATTTAAAATACCACTCTCGCCCAGCTCCAGTCTCTTTCTTGTTTTATTCTTTTCTCAGTACTTATCACCATCTGACTTGAAACATCCTGTCTGTCTCCTTTAAGCAGGATATAAGCTCAATGAGGACAGGGGGCACTATTCATTGCTGTATACTCAGCATTGGAAAGAGTGACTGGCAAAAACCACGTGTTCAGTAAGTATTTGTAGGATGAGTGGGTTATTGCAAGAAAGAAATCCATCATACAGAAACTTCTCTCTGTGATTCATCTTGAAGGTTTTTAAATAAGTTCTGATTAGATGTTTTCAGATATAGATATATTTGCTCTAATATTTGCAGAAATTTTTTTTTATATTTCCGTTATTTTGTCCAGTCACCAAGGAACAAGTCTTGATCTTTTTATCTAGGCTATGGAAGCCATACTTCACATTCTTCTTTTATTGATGTAAAAAATGTTCAGTAATAACCATGAATTAATGTACAGAAATGGATTATTGTATTTGCATTACACTATAACTGAGTTGGTAAAGAATCTCCCTGCAATGCAGGAGACCTGGATTTGATTACTGGGTTTGGAAGACCCCCTGGAGAAGGAAATGGCAATCCACTCCAGTATTCTTGCCTGGAAAATCCCAAGGAAAGAGGAGCCTGGCGGGCTACTTGGGGTCTTAAGAGTCGAACATAACTTAGTGACTAACCCACCGCCACCACCATAGTCCGACTAATCATGACACTTTTACCATCATTGACCTGAATCACTGAGCTAAGCTAAGATCATTTTCTTGAATACAAAGGTATGTATTTTTTCTCTCTGGTATGAAATTATTTTAGCTGATCTAACTTCAGATCAATAATGGAAAATATGGACATATATGCAAATTGTCATTATAAATGAATGATTTAAAAAACTTCTCCCACAGTGAAAATAATAGATTTGAAGAAAAACTCAGGATTGGATTTTTAACTTTCTTTTAACACATCTAGTGTGCTAAACATTCTGGGAGCCTATTAATAAACTATAAGGCAGCTATACATATTTTATACTAAAGGATGTCTTAAAGGCTATACCTTTATAGGTAATAAGCTACTTATAAAAAACACTTTCATGAAATTTTAATTTTTATTTGGAACAACAAAAGTTTTTTTGTCATTTTAGAAGGTCAGGTATGAGCAACTTTTAATAAAATAGTATTGGGTCTTGAAATGGATAGCTGTTTAACTTGCAGTCAAGTTGAAAAAGGTAATTATCTGCTATAATTTAACCAAGGCTTCTCTATTCAGATGATTGCTTAAATGACTAAAGAGAAAAAAATGTTCCAAAATAATGCCTCCCTAAAGAAAGACAATGTTGGAGTGGTGACAGACCACCAAACTCAGTATGTAGTTTGCTAAACATCTCAGATGAGTGAGGTGAGAAAAATTATTTATATTCTTTGAACCTCAGCTTCTTTTTTTGTCAAATGAGGTAATTGGACCAAATAATCTCTAAATTTATTTCTATACCAAAAAATTAACAATCTGGCTTATTTTTGTTACTATTTGACAAAAGACATATATTTATTCTTCATACCATGTATTTTTTCAGGCATCCCTACAAAAGATAATGATGAAAAACAATGAATACTAATAAACACAATGTTGATAAAATCTCTAGACATTCAAGAAATAATTACTTTCATAAAATTTAATGAAATTATTCAAAAATTGAGAGAACATATAAAATAATTTAAAATAAGCCCTCAGGGTTTATTGAAAAAATAATGCATTTTTCTGTTCATCTTTGTTTTTTAATTGAAGTATAGTTGATGTACAGTGTTATGCTAGTTTCAGGTGTACAGCACAATGATTTGCTATTTTTATATCACACCAAAGTTATATTATTGACTATATTCCCTGTGCTGTACCTTACATCTCTGTGACTCATTTATTTTATAATTGAAAGTTTGTACATCTTAATCTTCTTCTTTTGTCCCTCTCCCTGACTCCTACCCTCTCTGGTGAGCAGTAGTTTATTCTCTGTATCTGTGTTTGTTTTGCTATATTTGTTTGCTTTGCTTCTTAAAGTCCACTAGTAAATGAAAATATGCAGTATTTATCAATCTTTGCTTGTTTTTTTTTTTCACTTAAGATAATACCCTCCAGCTCCATCCATGATGTCACATAGCAAAATTTCTTTATTTTTAATGGCTAAGAAATATTCTATTGTATACATACACAATGTCTTTATCCATTAGTCTACTTATTTATCTATCTTTTGATATGAAATATCTAAAGGTTAGTAATTGTCATAGGGGAAATTCGGTTGCCTTAGTTTAGATTATTGCAAACAGTTTTGAAATTAACAACAGTGTACATTCTGTTTGTAGTCAAGGGGAGGGGAGGAGCCCTATTAAATAAAACCTGACAAGTAAAGGATGGTCTCTTTTCAGGAGTAACAAATCTCCTGAGAGACTTCTCTTTCTTTATCTGCCCAGAGCCTTAAAATCACAGTGCTTTTGTTGGAATTTTATCAGGTAAATTAACATCTTGAATTTTTGTGATTACTATTACATACTGTCAGCATTGTATCAACCTGTATTTTGACAGAGGTAAATGTTCTAGTCTTGTGACTGAGCTAAACTTAACCATCAATAAAATTATAGAAGCTTGTGAAATGGCAGTTTTGAAGGAATCATATTAATCATAAAATATGATTTTATTTTACCAAAAAAAAAAGAGTATAAGAACCCTTCTGGCCATCAATGTGATTGTGAGTTTTGACTCACAGTACCAGTTTTTATGTTATTCAGACATAGTCTTTCCCCTTCTGTTAGAATTCATAGAATATTCCAGAGATATTCTGCAGAGATGGTTTTCTGTTTCTGATTGCAATGTTCTATCATGGTGGCATAAAGCTACACACAGGGAAGTACTCTGAGTCATTCTTTTATAGAAAAGAGGAAGCCAATTACCAAATGTATTAAATATCAGTGTTGGTAAGAGCTCTATTTGTTAGTCATAGTAACATGGATAATTAAAAAGAAATTACCTGAAGAGGAAATAATACTCTTAAGAAAGAACTATAAAGCTCTGGGCCACTAATAATTTCCTAAGTAAATCTGAAAAACAGTACAATCCTGTGACATTTTTATTAAGGACAGTTTGCCTGTCACTACAGTTTATGCTATCAAACTTACCAGTAATTCCACAGTAGAGTACATGTTACAAAAACAAAAACAAAATCAAAAACAAAAAAAACCTCTCCAGAATTCTTCAGAGTACTAAATAAATTTGTATAATACAGTTTTAGGTAATGGGAAAAACTTATAAGTTTCACAGAAATATAATATAGATCTCTATTCTTTTCAGAAATTAGAATGCTTATTTCAATTTGTATATTGTTAGTGCTCTCTATTCTCATTTGTATTGCATCACTCTGCTTTTTGATTTGAGAGGGGCAGTAAACAGTTTTTCCTATAAGTTTACCTTGCTGTTATCATCATAGGTGGAGGGAGTTACTATAAAATGTATCTCACTATTTATTCCCATCCAAAGCTCTGCTCCTTCTCAGCTAATCCTATATCTATTCCAAATGCTCTTTTCTACTTAATCTGATGATGCTGCCTTAGTCTTTGATACATAAATTCCAGACACAGAACTCTGAAGAATATACTCAGTGGTATCTGCATACTAAAATAAATGATGTCCCATGAGCTTGAGAATGATCTTGAACTCATGTCCTAGCTCTCCCTCATTTTAGCTAGTGAAGCTGTTTCCTGTGACTAAAATCAGCATCAACGTCACTCCAGTCTGTTACTTGTTCCTCGAATTCCATGAGAGAGGCCATGTACCATCCAGCAATACTCTTATCATTTTCCCCTCCAGTCCCTTGCCTTCACATACAGTTGCTCTTCTCAAGCTGTTTCCTCAATGATACTTCCGTGCCCACCTGCATAAAAAGATCATCTTTGAGCCCTTACATTTAAGCAATTTATATTGCCCCCCACGCCCTGCTTCCTCCTGAGTTCTTACAACAAATACCCTCCAGCAGCTGACACTGAGTAATATCCTTCAAGGGTTGGAAGATCAGAAAATTGAAACACACTGAAAACATCAAACTCTTCTTAATAATGACCTTATGACTATGTATTATAAAGGTTAAATGAAATAATAGCTTTGAAAATACCTGGTCAATATTTAAGATGTTTATAATGGGTGTCCAGTTCCTGCTGCTGTAAGAGAATGCCATAGACTGGATGGCTTATGTATAAGAGACACTGTTTCTTATAGTTCTGGAGGCTGAAAGGTTCACGATCAAGGTGCCAAAAGATTTAGTATTTAGTTAAATTTACTTCCAGGTTTACAGACAGTTGCCTTCTTGTTGAGGTCCTTTAAGGGACTGGAACCTGGTGGCCTGGGGTCAACGATAAGAAAGTAAAGGAGAGAAAGAGGTGGATATTCCTTGGTTTACACAGAAAGCCAATAAAACCCCTGGCATGGGGCTTGCCTCAGGCGCCCTCTTGATGGGGTGAAGGTGCAGAGCGCCTTCTCGAGAGGGTCTTAGAAGCCTGGGCAGGAAAGTGAACTCAGAGGGCCTCTGTGCTCCAAAGAAATAGCCTGAGAGAGAGAGAGAAAGAGAAAGAAAGACACGGGGACCAGAGCTCTGGTGGAGCAAAGGTGTTTTAATCAACATGGTGTGGGCATATATACTGTCTTACAAGGTAGTTATTCTCAACAAAGATAAAGATTAAAATTCCAGACTTACAAAACATAGGCAATCCATATTAAAGAGAGAGAGAGTTGTAGACAATTACTTTTACAGTATGGTTCACAAGAAGGAAGAGGGTACTTATCACTGTATAGAAAAACTAATGAAGGAAATGCCTGGATTCCTCAGCCCCCGGGGGAGGCTTGGCTCTCCTCTTAATTCCTGAGTATTCAGGAATTAATAAGGAACAGAGAATTCCTGACAGATGCAAAACAGCACACAGGAAGCCTCCTGTTAAATGCTTCTTGACACCTTTTCATTTATATCCTTATAGGGCTTTTTTTTTTTTTGGCACATGTATACACACACACACACACACACACACACACACACACACACATGTATGGCGGGAGGGACAGAGAGAGAGACACTTTCTCTTCTTATAAGGATATTTATCCTATCCTGAGAGGTCTCCCCTTATGATCTTATCTAGCTCTAATCAGCTCTCAAAGGCCCTTATCTCCACATATTATTAAGTTGGGGTGGAGGGTTTTAATATGTGAATTTGGGGGTAATGCAAGCATCCAGACTAAAACAGAGCAACTATTTTTATGAAACTAAGTTCATTGTATGTGTTGACTCAACTCTTCGAATAGGTTAGGTCAATCTTCCTTGCTCATCCCTGTCAGCCAGATAGCAGAGTTTTCCCAAGCATGCCAGTATGTTAAAACAGATGTAGAAAATTGCAATCAAATATAAAACTGTAAACTTCACTTTTTTGTCTAATGCAAAGACTGAATTCAGACAGATTAACAACAGGTAAGAAGGTCTGCTTCACCATTCTTCTTGATACACCTCTTTTCCACCTGTTTTTCTCCTCTGGCATCTAGTTTGTATACTGAATTTGATTAATTATGGACATATAACAACTTTGTAGAGCACAGACTGAATTAGAAGATTTCAGATTGCATCTTATGCAAGAAGGATAAGCTTTATTTTGTGAAATTTTAATTCTCTTCCTCTCTACACAGGACTGTGTGTGTGTGCGTGCACATGTCTATGTGGAATTGCCATGTAAAGCATATTTCATACCATAGGTTATGATCAAAAAGATTTTCTTGTTATTGGACCATTGATGCTACCAATTAATACCTTTTGTTCTTGAAACTTCAACCTTGTTTTCTCCTGGGGTGCCTCTGGTCTCTTCAGAGATGTCTCATAGAACACTGCTCAATTTGTTCTTTGAATGACATACTCTCTTGTCAACCTCTTACCCATCCTGGCTCCTGCCTTCCAAGGGTGTACCTCTTCAACATAACAGGTAGCCCTCTCCAGTGTTTTTTTTTCCCCCCAGTTGCACTAGCTGGATTAGACATAGTTACTGTTGCCCAGCCAGCAGGGAAAGGCAGGCTGCTCCCACTGCAGTCCTTTTCATCCAGTCTCCCACCCCAGACTTCTCTGGATGAAAGCCAAGTTCCAATCACTTTGGTGCCAAAACTTCAAAGATTCAAGTTAGACTCTTGGAAGAATTCTGTCATACTCTGTCCCAGCACTGGAGAGTTTATGAGGTTCAAGAACTCAGTAATTTTCCGGTTGGAAAGTGACATCTCAATGTCTCCTGCTGATTGTCAAACTTTACCTCTTTGATGGTTCTTATGGGTACCTACTGATTTGGCTGCTGAGCTGGGATGCATTTGAGGAAAGAGAAATCCCATAGCTGTTATTAAAACTAATAAGTTCCTTCAAAGGATCCTCTGAGTCTATTTCTGTTCAGAAAATGTTTTAGGAACTCTTGGATAGACTGAAGGTAGATTGGCTGGAATCACAAGATTAGATTTGGCTACCTGTTTTCAGGTTCTGTGGAGATTTATCTAGTGCCTCTGAGAAGATAATGAAGGAATTATCTATTATCAATGGTTTTCAATTTTGGGGCCTTAGTAAAACTATGAGACAATAAGAAAAGTATCCTTCATAATTTTAATGAATTTAACATTATACTTTTGAATTACTGTCTTTTCGCTGAATCTTCTTCCTAGGACTCCTCTACTGTGTTGATGACAAAGCACTGGTAGCGCCAGTGGTAAAGAATCTGCCTGGCAGTGCAGGAGACATAAGAGCCGTGGGTTTGATTCCTAGGTTGGGAAGATCTCCTGGAGGAGGGCATGGCAACCCACTCTAATATTCTTGCTTGGAGAATCCCATGAACAGAGGAGCCTGGTCGGTTATGGCCCATAGGGTCGCAAAGAGTTGGACACAACTGAAGCCACTTAGCACGTATGCACACATTTGTGTGTGTGTGTGTGTGTGTGTATTCCCCCAGCTCCCTTTAAATAATAGGAAAATATATCCTATATCCATAGTGACTCTTTTTTTTTTTTTTGGTGGGTAACATAGTGGTTACTATTTATTGGAAATAATGAAAAATTTCACACAGATACAATGAGAAAGAAGCTGAACATTATGGATTCTTAACTAACCTTGGTGTTTTTCTATCCATGAAATTCACTTGGAGTGCTTCCGTCTATGGGGTCGCACAGAGTCGGACACGACTGAAGTGACTTAGCAGCAGCAGCAACAGCATAAATAAAACACATTGGTTTACTAATGACAGGTATTCAGAAAAACCAGAGCATTAACTGATGTC
>NW_011494774.1:600488-602427 GCF_000754665.1 Bison bison bison | reverse complement strand
ATGATTATACAATGATTATAAAATGAAGATTTTCAAACTCATCCATATATATATATATATATATATATACACACACAAAACATTTGGAGAAAAGAATTGTGCCACAGAGTCTTAAGCAATTTCTTGGTAAAGATGATAATATGTGTCAGAATAATGTGCCAAAGATTTTCTGACTAAAAATAGAGAAATGAACTTATTACAGTAAGGATAACAATGTTTTTGTACATTTTCTATTCCTCTCTAGCCCTCACTCCTTACAATCATTTTCTCTACCTCACCTAGTCTGATCTCAGTATTTAAATGTTTATCTGTATTATGCTATTGTGCACTTGTGTTTAAGGGCAAACATCCTCTTAAAACTCACTTCTAATGCAGAGGTGGTTTATTATGACCTAGTAGAATTCTTAAGAGGGTATGGGGAGGATTAACCTAAATGTGAGCACTTAATTTACATTGTTGTCAATGAGTGCATTTTTTAGGATTTTTCTTTAAAACATGAACTTAATAAAGTATATCTGTAAATCAGTTTCCTGAAGTGAGTGAGAATGTAAGATTTTTATAAAAACAGGACTTGTGAGTGGTTACTGCTGGGCAATGGCTCCACAGTGGTGCCCTGATGACCTGCACATGTTTGTACGACCTTGTATTCAAATGAATGCTTGACCCTCAGCTAATCCAAGCTTTACCGATTCCTTGTGATTCTCCCAGGTTAAGAGAGCATGGGAGGCTGAAAGGAGCTAATCCGTGGCCATCTCCCTCTGACTCTGTCTTCCTCCTGGGAAGTTGTTATGAGACAGTTTCTCGTCCTCTCCCTGTTTCTGCTGGGGTGTGGCACCCTTGGAACAGACCAGCAGGATGTAGGAATAGTGAATAGTATCAGTAATTTAGAATTGGCTCTTTAACAAGGGGTATTCCACAAGGTACACTGCAGTCATTCTGGCCCTTTTCATTCCGGGGTTCTGTGTTTTGCTGTTTTGCTATATGGTACAAAAATCCTGGGGAGCTGGAACGTTTGGCTTATTCTCCTTTTCATTGTCCATGTAAGTAGCAAACTGAATCAAAAACTGGCTCCTTGAATCTTTACCTGTCAAATCAGTAAGACTTTCACCTTGGCCTTGATTTGCCTTATGTGTGCTTGAGAGTCATGCCTCTTCCCCACTCTTCACTGATATGGAAATATCAGTCTGCAATAAAAGAGACAAAACAGACAGAGAGATCATGAGTCCAGACAGCTGCACCCCAGACATTACTGTGTCTTATTTGTTCAACTCTTCCTGGACTCAACACATGATTAGTGTTGGATTTCTGTTTCTCAAAGTCAAATAAGTCTTGACTGATGGACATGAGATTCTTCAACTCTAGTATCCTGATACCAACAATTCTTAAAATGGTTTGGTTTAATGATATTAGATTATGAGTTTACATTCTGTTCCATCAGACTGCTCTGTGACTCCATTTTCCCTGTTCCTACCACAGAACATGCGCCATTTTAGTCAAGGAGGGGATGTTATGTTCCTGTCACATCTATTTCTGGGAATTGTTGTGGACAGTAATTAATCTATTACTTTTAGGTCTGATCTCAGATGTTACTTCCAGCAGGATGTGGAGTCCTGGCTTCCAATTCAGAACAAATGAATCAGTTCACTGGGAATGGTGAAAGACAAATGCAAATGAAAAATACAAGCCTTAATTCTCCCCTGTGCAAAAAAGGGAAGAGATTGCCTTCAACTGTCTTTTCTTAAAGCATTTACTTTAGAAAACTGGTAAGTTTTTGCTTCCTTTCTTAGAAATATATGTAAACTTTAAATAGCTAAATAAGACTTTTATGAGTCTGACAGCCCAGGAACTGGTCTTTCTCCAGGGCCTGGAACCATCTCTTTGAAACGTAAACATCCAGGGAGATAGATTCTTTCAGTCTCATGGGGAGGATAAAACACAA
>NW_011494774.1:599551-600388 GCF_000754665.1 Bison bison bison | reverse complement strand
GTGTAGCCAGGATGAGGAAGTGGCATTTGTGAGGGTCTAACTTGTTTTTACCACCCCAAGGAAGCAAGAATATTCGTTTGGAACCTCTAGTAAGGCAATAGGCATGCTTTAATATTCCTGAGAACAGAACTCAGTACAGAATTGTGTAGGAAAGACTCAAGGGGTAAAAACAAACTATTTGTCAACGATGAAAAGAATGATGCCATTTTTGTAGAGATTCTGTCAGCTGTTAGATTTACTATTTCCCTGACTTGCTCATTTTCTAAGCTTGGGTGAAGCCCATGAAAGCAGCAATGAACTATGGTTCTGAGTGAGTAATCTTGCCAGTAGCAAATAATCTCCTTTATCTAGGAAAATAACATTCTCTATGTTGCTGTATATGTCACTCTGCAATTTTGTCAGTACTATGTAAACATGACTCCTGAGTACATTATGGGAATATGAGAGAGGCAGGGTTAGGTAACAGACTGGGTCAAGGTGTTATTTTAGACTAGAGAGAAAGATCGCACACCAGCTGTATTCTCCCTGAGGGGAATAGAGAGAGACTGTATTTCTTTACCAAGTCTTCTAGTGTCAATCAACCTGAGCCCATACTTCCCCCAGTAATTGTAGATTTGCTTTGATTCTGAAAATAAAAGGCATGTATTAGGACATCTGAGGCAAATTCTTAATGATCATCATTTGTGAGCCTTGGTGACATGGCCTTAAAACAGCTGGTGGCGAAACTCCTACCTCATCTTGTTCTGAGTCACTGGTGCTAATTATACAGAACTTGAAATCAAGTTCTGGAAAGCTTAGTATGGGAATCAGGAACAGAAAGTGGATAACTAATAAAAA
>NW_011494774.1:597775-599451 GCF_000754665.1 Bison bison bison | reverse complement strand
TTCTTTTCTTTCTTTCTTTCTTTCTTTCTTTTTATAAAGCAGATATTCATCCCAACTACCAGGTAAATTAGGATACCTATGTGTGACAAATGGTGCTACCAAAGTCCTCTTGCAGACTAGTTTCTTATCTTAACATGTATGTAAAAAGTTATATCTGCTCACTATATAAATGGGTGATACCTCTTTCTGTCTTTGCAATCTCTTCAAGGATTATATGAGATGAGTATTATACTCTGGTTTAAAGCTTATTTAATAACAAACTTGTTTTCTTTCTCTACCATGTTTGTAGAGAGAGACTTAGAGAGAGAGTTAGAAGAGGATTTTGTTTTTTACCTATATTTTTCCAACAATGCTGTCTAAACAGTTAATTTTACAGGTATGTTTTTATGTATCCCTGATTAAAAACAATGCTCATGTGTCTTACACAGGAATGGATGAGTTTCCGTAACTTCTAGGACCTGGCAGCAATAACCCTAGAGTGTATATATTTTTGGCTCTAGATTAGATGAGAAAACTCAGAGAATGTATTCACATAATTAATGAAGGCTGCTGTGTCCAACCTGCCCCCTAAAGCTAGTAGTCTACACATTAATCATGAGTTTATTTCTTTCAGTTTCTTTAAATCTGAAGTGTATCATGAGTCTGTCCAGAGCAGATTTTTTTCCAAGAAGAGACTCTGAGATGTAAGCTTCTGTCATAGTGAGGCTGGACCTGTCCAGTCTGCATTTTCTGAGAAGAGAGAGGAAGCTGACTTGCCCTTGGAAATTGGAAAAGATGCATCTGATGTATGCTCATGATTTATTGGCATCTTGACTCTAAGCTAACTGCAAAAGTGGTTGGGAAAGAAAATCTGTGTAGCCAGGATGAGGAAGTGGCATTTGTGAGGGTCTAACTTGTTTTTACCACCCCAAGGAAGCAAGAATATTCGTTTGGAACCTCTAGTAAGGCAATAGGCATGCTTTAATATTCCTGAGAACAGAACTCAGTACAGAATTGTGTAGGAAAGACTCAAGGGGTAAAAACAAACTATTTGTCAACGATGAAAAGAATGATGCCATTTTTGTAGAGATTCTGTCAGCTGTTAGATTTACTATTTCCCTGACTTGCTCATTTTCTAAGCTTGGGTGAAGCCCATGAAAGCAGCAATGAACTATGGTTCTGAGTGAGTAATCTTGCCAGTAGCAAATAATCTCCTTTATCTAGGAAAATAACATTCTCTATGTTGCTGTATATGTCACTCTGCAATTTTGTCAGTACTATGTAAACATGACTCCTGAGTACATTATGGGAATATGAGAGAGGCAGGGTTAGGTAACAGACTGGGTCAAGGTGTTATTTTAGACTAGAGAGAGAGAAAGATCGCACACCAGCTGTATTCTCCCTGAGGGGAATAGAGAAAGACTATTTCTTTACCAAGTCTTCTAGTGTCAATCAACCTGAGCCCATACTTCCCCCAGTAATTGTAGATTTGCTTTGATTCTGAAAATAAAAGGCATGTATTAGGACATCTGAGGCAAATTCTTAATGATCATCATTTGTGAGCCTTGGTGACATGGCCTTAAAACAGCTGGTGGCGAAACTCCTACCTCATCTTGTTCTGAGTCACTGGTGCTAATTATACAGAACTTGAAATCAAGTTCTGGAAAGCTTAGTATGGGAATCAGGAACAGAAAGTG
>NW_011494774.1:595844-596815 GCF_000754665.1 Bison bison bison | reverse complement strand
GTCTGCCTGCAATGCAGGAGACCTGGGTTCAATTCCTGGGTTGGGAAGATCCCCTGGAGAAGGAAATGGCAACCCACACCAGTATTCTTGCCTGGAGAATCCCATGGACAGAGGAGCCTGGCAGGCTACAGTCCATGGGGTCGCAAAGAGTCAGACAAGATTGAGCGACTTCACTTTCATTTTCACTTTTCTTTTGGTTTTGTTGTTGTTCAGTCACTAAGTCATCTCCAACTCTTTTTGACTCCATGGACTGCAGCACACCAGTTTCCCTGTCCATCACCATCTTCCACAGTTTGCCCAAACTCATGTCCATTGAGTTGGTGACACCATCCAACTATCTCATCCTCTGTGGTCCCCTTCTACTCCTGCCCTCAATGTTTCCCTGCATCAGGGTCTTTTCCAGTGATTTAGCTCTTCGTATCAGGTGGCCAAAGTATTGGAGTTTCAGCTTCAACATCAGTCCTTCCAATGAACACCCAGGACTGATCTCCTCTAGAATGGACTGGTTGGATCTCCTTGCAGTCCAAGGGACTCTCAAGAGTCTTCTCCAACACCACAGTTGAAAAGCATCAATTCTTTGGTGCTCAGCTTTCTTTATAGTCCAACTCTCACATCCTTACATGACCACTGGAAAAACCATAGCCTTGACTAACAGACCTTTGTTGACAAAATAATGTCTCTGTTTTAATATGTTGTCTAGGTTGGTCATAACTTTCTCTCCAAAGAGTAAGTGTCTTTTAATTTCATGGCTGCAGTCACCATCTGCAGTGATTTTGGAGCCCCCCAAAATAAAGTCTGACACTGTTTCCACTGTTTCCCCATCTATTTCCCATGAAGTGATGGGACCAGATGCCATGATCTTAGTTTTCTGAATGTTGAGCTTTAAGCCAACTTTTTCACTATCCTGTTTCCCTTTCATCAAGAAGCTCTTTAGTTCTTCTTCACTTTCTGCCATAAGGGTGTGTCATCTG
>NW_011494774.1:592553-595744 GCF_000754665.1 Bison bison bison | reverse complement strand
TGGTGTCATCTGCATATCTGAGATTATTGATATTTCTCCTGGCAATCTTGATTCCAGCTTATGTTTCTTCCAGTCCAGCGTTTCTCATGATGTACTCTGCATATAAGTTAAATAATCAGGGTGACAATATACAGCCTTGACTTACTCCTTTTCCTATTCGGAACCAGTGCGTTGTTCCATGTCCAGTTCTTTTTTTTTTTCCATGTCCAGTTCTAACTGTTGCTTCCTGACCTGCATACAGGTTTCTCAAGAGGTAGGTTAGGTGGTCTGATATTCCTATCTCTTTCAGAATTTTCCACAGTTTATTGTTCAAATATAATAATTTTTTTTGAAGAACCTCCACATTATTTTTCATAGTGACTGAAACAATTTACATTCCACCAACAATACACAAGCGTTCCTTTCTCTCCACATCCTCACCAATATGTGTTATCTCTAGTCTTCTAGTCTTCTAGCCATTCTATCAAGTGTGAGGTGATATCTCTTTGTAGTTTTGACTTTCATTTTCCTGATGATAAGTGATGTTGAGATCTTTTCATGTAACTGTTAGCCATTTGGATGCCTTCTTTGGAAAAAAGTCTACTCAGTTCCTTTTCCCATTTTTAAATTAGATTTTTTTTTTAATTTGTCGTTGAGTTAATGAGCTTTTTATACAGTTTGGATATTAACCCCTTATATAACAAAGCGTTTGCAAATATTTTCTCCCTTTCAGTAGGTTTCCTTTTCATTTTGTTAATATAATATATTTTTAAACAGTATAGAGGTTTTGGGCTTGATATAATCCCACTTAAGGGCTTTCTTGGTGGGTCAGCCATAGAGGATCCACCTGCCAAGACAGGAGATGCAGGCTCTATCCCTAAGTTGGGAAGATCTCCTAGAGATGGAAATGACACCCACTCTAGTATTCTTAGGGCTTCCTTGGTAGCTCAGAGGTTAAAGCGTCTCCCTGCAATGTGGGAGACCTGGGATCGATCCCTGGGTTGGGAAGATTCCCCTGGAGAAGGAAATGGCAACCCACTCCAGTATTCTTGCCTGGAGAATCCCATGGATGGAGGAGCCTGGTGCGCTACAGTCCACGGGGTCACAAAGAGTTGGACACGACTGAGCGACTTCACTTTCACTTTCTAGTATTCTTGCTTGGGAAATCCCATGGACAGAGGAGCCTGGCAGGCCACAGTCCATGGGGCCCAAAAGAGTCAGACATGACTTAGCAACAACAACTAATCCCACCTAAAGCAGTGTGTCTATTCTCATATATATTTTTTAAACTTGTATGTCTCTTTCAATGGAAGTTTATTATACTATACATTCTGATTTTTGAAACATAATTTTAAACTTAAAATATTTTTGAAAATTTTTCTTTAGTTAATCTTCTATGATCTCTTAAACAATTTAATTCGGTGTTGACCATCTGGTGATGTCCACGTATAGAGTCTTCTCTTGTGTTGTTGGAAGAGGGTGTTTGCTATGAACAGTGCATTTTCTTGGCAAAACTTTATTAGTCTTTGCCCTGCTTCATTCCGTATTCCAAAGCCAAGTTTGCCTGTTACTCCAGGTGTTTCTTGACTTCCTACTTTTGCATTCCAGTCCCCTATAATGAAAAGGACATCTTTTTTGGGTGTTAGTTCTAAAAGGTTCTGTAGGTCTTCATAGAACCATTCAACTTCAGCTTCTTCAGCGTTATTGGTTTTATTGGTTGCGGCATAGACTTGGATCACTATGGTATTGAATGGTTTGCCTTGGAAATGAACAGAGATCATTCTTTCGTTTTTGAGATCACATCCAAGTACTGAATTTCGGACTCTTTTGTTGACCATGATAGCTACTCCATTTCTTCTAAGGGATTCCTGTCCACAGTAGTAGGTATAATGGTCATCTGAGTTAAATTCACCCATTCCAGTCCATTTTAGTTCACTGACTCCTAGAATGTCGACTTTCACTCTTGCCATCTCTCATTTGACCACTTCCAATTTGCCTTCATTTATGCACCTGACATTCCTAAGTTCCTATGCAATATTGCTCTTTACAGCATTGGACCTTGCTTCTATAACCAGTCACATCCACAACTGAGTATTGTTTTTGCTTTGGCTCCATCCCTTCATTCTTTCTGGAGTTATTTCTCCACTAATCTCCACTAGCATATTGGGCACGTACTGACCTGGGGTGTTCCTCTTTCAGTATCCTATCATTTTGCCTTTTCATACTGTTCATGGGGTTCTCAAGGCAAGAATACTGAAGTGGTTTGCCATTCCCTTCTCCAGTGGACCACATTCTGTCAGACCTCTCCACCATGACACGCCCATCTTGGGTGGCCCCACACGGCATGGCTTAGTTTCATTGAGTTAGACAAGGCTGTGGTCCTAGTGTGATCAGATTGACTAGTTTTCTGTGATTATGGTTTCACTGTGTCTGCCCTCTGATGTCCTCTTGCAACACCTACTGTCTTACTTGGCTTTCTCTTACCTTAGACGTGGGGTATCTCTTCACGACTGCTCCAGCAAAGCGCAGCCGTTGCTCTTTACCTAGGATGAGGGGTATCTCCTCACCACCACCCCTCCTGACCTTCAATGTGGAATAGCTTCTCTAGGCCCTCATGTGCCTGCACAGCCACCGCTACTTGGATGTGGGGTTGCTCCTCCTGGCCGCTTCCCCTGGCCTCTGTTCATTACAACTAGACATTTGTGGTCCACACCCCTCTGCTCCACTCACTGGATGCTGATCGATGGGGACCCAGGAGCCCATGAAATGAGCATTCCCAGACTGATTATATTCTTTGCAGCCAAAGATAGAGAAGCTCTATACAGTCAACAAAAACAAGACCAGGAGCTGACTGTGTCTCAGATCATGAACTGCTTATTGCCAAATTCAGACTTAAATTGAAGAAAGTAGGGAAAACCACTGGACCATTCAGGTATGACCTAAATCAAATCCCTTATGATTATACAGTGGAAGTGACAAATAGATTTAAGGGCCTAGATCTGATAAATAGAGTCCCTGATGAACTATGGACTGAGGTTCGTGACACTGTACAGGAGACAGGGATCAAGACCATCCCCATGGAAAAGAAATGCAAAAAAGCAAAATGGCTGTCTGGGGAGGCCTTACAAATAGCTGTGAAAAGAAGAGAAGTGAAAAGCAAAGGAGAAAAGGAAAGATATAAGCATCTGAATGCAGAGTTCCAAGAATAGCAA
>NW_011494774.1:591693-592453 GCF_000754665.1 Bison bison bison | reverse complement strand
GGTGTGATCACTCACCTGGAGCCAGATATCCTGGAATGTGAAGCCAAGTAGGCCTTAGAAAGCATCACTATGAACAAAGCTAGTGGAGGTGATGGAATTCTAGTTGAGCTATTTCAAATCCTGAAAGATGATGCTGTGAAAGTGCTACACTCAACATGCCAGCAAATTTGGAAAACTCAGCAGTGGCCACAGGACTGGAAAATGTCAGTTTTCATTCCAATCCCAAAGAAAGACAATGCCAAAGAATGCTCAAACTACCACACAATTGCACTCATCTCACACGCTAGTAAAGTAATACTCAAGATTCTCCAAGGCAGGCTTCAGCAATATGTGAACTGTTAACTTCCAGATGTTTGAGTTGGTTTTAGAAAAGGCAGAGGAACCAGAGATCAAATTGCCAACATTTGCTGGATCATTGAAAAAGCAAGACAGTTCCAGAAAAACATCTATTTCTGCTTTATTGACTATGTCAAAGCCATTGACTGTGTGGATCACAATAAACTGTGGAAAATTCTGAAAGAGATGGGAATACCAGACCACCTGACCTGCCTCTTGAGAAATCTGTATGCAGGTCAGGAAGCAACAGTTCGAACTGGTCATGGAACAACAGACTGGTTCCAAATAGGAAAAGAAGCACTTCAAGGCTGTATATTGTCACCCTGCTTATTTAACTTATATGCAGAGTACATCATGAGAAATGCTGGGCTGGATGAAGCACAAGCTGGAATCAAGATTGCTGGGAAAATATACAATAACCTCA
>NW_011494774.1:570296-591497 GCF_000754665.1 Bison bison bison | reverse complement strand
GAAGAGGAACTAAAAAGCCTCTTGATGAAAGTGAAAGTGGAGAGGGAAAAAGTTGGCTTAAAGCTCAACATTCAGAAAACTAAGATCATGGCATCTGGTCCCATCACTTCATGGGAAATATATGGGGAAACAGTGGAAGCAACATCAGACTTTATTTTGAGGGGCTCCAAAATCACTACAGATGGTGACTGCAGCCATGAAATTAAAAGACGCTTACTCCTTGGAAGGAAAGTTATGACCAACATAGATAGCATATTGAAAAGTAGAGACATTACTTTGCCAACAAATGTCTGTCTAGTCAAGGCTATGGTTTTTCCAGTGGTTATGTATGGATGTGAGAGTTGTACTCTGAAGAAAGCTGAGCACCGAAGAATTGATGCTTTTGAACTCTGGTGTTGGAGAAGACTCTTGAGAGTCCCTTGGACTTCAGGGAGATCCAACAAGTCCATTCTGAAGGAGATCAGCCCTGGGATTTCTTTGGAAGGAATGATGCTGAAGCTGAAACTCCAGTACTTTGGCCACCTCATGCGAAGAGTTGACTCATTGGAAAAGACTCTGATGCTGGGAGGGATTGGGGGCAGGAGGAAAAGGGGACAACAGAGGATGAGATGGCTGGATGGCGTCATTGACTCGATGGACGTGAGTCTGAGTGAACTCCGGGAGTAGGTGATGGACAGGGAGGCCTGGTGTGCTGCGATTCATGGGGTCTCAAAGAGCCGGACATGACTGAGCGACTGAACTGAACTGAACCGACCAATTTAATTACAGATAATGATATTGTTTTCTCTGCCTAAAATTCTCTTTTTCTTGTTTTTTGGTACCTATCTCTTTTTATGTTATGAGTTTCTCGGCAAACATCACCATGTTTAGACTCTGACCATCCAGTCTCAAGTAGGCATCCATTCAGTCTCTGTCATGTTACTCTTTGAGTTTTCTATGTGCTGATTTATCATAGTCTGATGTCTTCCTTCCTTCCTTTTAAGTTTTTTCTCCTTTTCCTTCATTCTTCCTTCCTTGCTTATTGGCTATTTCCCCTTTTCCTGAACTTAAATACAAGGTCCTTTCTTATTACCAAAACAGATTCCTGTAATTCACATTAACATTCATGTCATTGTGGTTTTCTGCTTCTTCTTTGGTGTTTGAATTCTAGAGAAATGTGTGCATGTGTGACAAGTCCTTCAGTTGTGTCTGACTATGGGACCCTGTGGACCATAGCCCACCAGACTCCTCTGTCCATGGGCTCTCCAGGCAAGAATCCTGGAATGGGCTGCCTGCCCTCCTCCAGGGGGTCTTTCCAGCCCAGATATTGAATCCTCATCTCTTATGTCTCTTGCATTGGCAGGCGGGTTCTTTACTGCTAGTGCCACCTGGGAAGCTGAGAGATTTCCCTTACATTTGTACAAATGTAGTTATGTATTTAGGGGGAAAAATATATATATATATATATTAGTTATAACCACGATTTTTATATACTTTATACCAGTAAGGATTTGAGAGGAGGACAGGGAATTTGTGACCTATAATATTATCAGAAGTTGAAAATTATCCCTGGTTGTTTTCTAAATGCTATAGAATAGGTTTGGACAAATTCCTGTTCTAAGCCATGATAAAATACTTAGGTTCTACTAAGTTTTACAGACTTATATTCTATTGTAATATAATTTAGAGAGCAAGCTTTATAAGACTCTATTCTATTTTTACATTATTGCCTGAGATACAGTTAATTTTCTACAGATTGCATTTCAAAAGTTAAATAGAAGTTAAGAAAATGGATGCACACTTCAGAAATTACTGTTAGGTTGTCTAATGCTTTGTGATAGATTAAATTTCTCTGTGAATCATTAAATGAAACATTTAATATAGGCAAGACATGTGCTTC
This sequence comes from Bison bison bison, assembly GCF_000754665.1. Taxonomy (NCBI): domain Eukaryota; kingdom Metazoa; phylum Chordata; class Mammalia; order Artiodactyla; family Bovidae; genus Bison; species Bison bison. Next base: position 589,618 of record NW_011494774.1, on the reverse strand, counting down.
TTTTAAAAACCTGAATATTTAATGTTTTCTTATAACATTATTGAAGAATAACAAGTTTTTTGTTGTTGGGAAAATAATTTTGGAATTAGGTAATGAGAAATGTATTATGTAATTTTGATTTTAGCAATAAATAATTTAATATCTGGCTAGTATATTTTGGAGAAGCAACTTCACCTTCAGTTCAGTCGTTCAGTCGTGCCCGACTCTTTGCAACCCCATGAATCGCAGCACGCCAGACCTCCCTGTCCATCACCATCTCCTGGAGTTCACTCAGACTCATATCCATCGAATCGGTGATGCCATGCAGCCATCTCATCCTCTGTCATCCCCTTTTCCTCCTGCCCCCAATTCCTCCCAGCATCAGAGTCTTTTCCAATGAGTCAACTCTTACTGGGGTTTAATTCTCTCATTTGAAAAATGATGAAGATGAATAAGGTATTCATCAGCATGGTTGATAAATCACAGTGACTATGTTTTCTGTGATCAGATGTATTCAAGATACCTTGTGGCTTCCTCATGACCTAACTCTGATAACTCTGCTGTACATTATCCATTATATGTTTCCGTACCCTTGAAAGGGCAGGTGAGTTTGAACTATTAGCCATTTTTATTAGTTTCTGTCGATGTCTACAGATTTCTTCATTTCACAGTTCTCTTGATTAACAACGTGCTTGAAAATATTTCTGGAGAAACTTTATTTTCATGAGAACAGAAAATATAAGACTATAAATTTCTAAGTTATTCTAAGTTTCTAAGTTATTCTGGCTAATCTAAAAGACAGCCTTATAGGAAGGAGGTATTTATTCCTCACTCCTGTGCTTACTCAAGTAATTATTTGCAAAATGGTGTATTATATATACTGATAGATTAGAGAATGTATTGGTATATTAGAAAAAAGTCAACAAGAGAGCTCTTTAAAATTCAGGACTCCAGACTTTTTACACATCTTCATAGTTCAAAATAAACATATTTTGGCTGTTCTTTAAGGGCAATAAAATTCCCAAGAAAGTTTTAGTACTTTATATGCTACCTAAACAGAAAGCTAATATTGCTATTTTTATTTATTTAGCTGATTTGAGCCAGATAAAAACACAAGAAATCCTGTCAATAGTTTACCCAGCCTGTTCCTGAATTGCCACCATGAAAATGAGGTGCAAGTCCTGGGGACTGAGGATGGGAGCATAGTCTTCCCAGCTATGTTCTCCATCATTCCACTCAAAGGACAATCTAAGAAATCCTCTCACATAAGCGAGTTAGTACGCTTGTAGTAAGTGCAGCTTTGACGCACATCAAGGCTATGGTTTTTCCACTGGTCATGTATGGATGTGAAAGTCGGACTGTGAAGAAAGCTGAGCACCAAAGAATTGATACATTTGAACTGTGGTATTGGAGAAGACTCTTGAGAGTCCCTTGGACTTCAAGGAGATCCAACCAGTCCATTCTAAAGGAGATCAGTCCTGGGTGTTCTTTGGAAAGACTGATGCTGAAGCTGAAACTCCAATACTTTGGCCACCTCATGCGAAGAGTTGACTCATTGGAAAAGACCCTGATGCTGGGAGGGATTGGGGGCAGGAGGAGAACGGGACAACAGAGGATGAGATGGCTGGATGGCGTCACCGACTGGATGGACGTGAGTTTGAGTGAACTGGAGATGGTGATGGACAGGGAGGCCTGGCGTGCTGCGATTCATGGGGTCACAAAGAGTCGAACATGACTGAGTGACTGAATTGAACTGAACTAGGCCCCGAATGCTGAGGGAGTGCAAGGCTGTAAAAGGCTGCCGTGTGCTCAGTTGTCTGACTGTGTGACCCCATGGGCTGCAGCCTGCCAGGTTCTTCCGTCCATGGGTTTGTACCAGCAAGAATACTGGCGTGAAATGCCGTTTCCTGCTCCGAGCGACCCTCCTGACCTGGAGCGAACCCATGTCTCCCGCACTGGCAGGTGGAGTCTGCCACTGAGTTGCTCTCTTTGGAGATACCAGGCAGGCCTCTTAGGTGTGAAGCATGGAGGGAGGGGCCTTGGAGATGAGGAAGAAGGCTTTACCTTCTTATGTGTAAGCCAGCAGCTCTGTAGCAGACGGAATTGACAAGGACTTGTTATGGTCACATAAATTCATTCTCTGGGGAAATGAGAATTCATCATTTTTATTTCCCAGGTCTTATAATCTAAGTTAATAATAACAATAATGGTGAGAAAAACAGTAAGCCTATTGCTGGAGGATTTACTATGTGTCAGACACTCTGTTTAGCAGTGTATATGTAAGCTCAGGGAGCCACGCAGTAGACTAGTGTGAGGAAAAGGGTGGCTAAAGTAAGAAGGCTTAGAACATGGACTTTGGTATCAAAGAATCCTAAGTTTTACTTGTATCTCTTCCATTTAACCCCTATATGACTTTGGGAAAGTTACTTAATTTTCTGTTTCCTCACCTCTAAAATAAGGATAATATTAACACGTACCTCATGGCATTAATTTTAAGAGAGATAACGCATATGAAAGCACTTAGCCCAGTATAATGTCCTTACTTTATAATGGCTATTGATATTTTAAAATAGCTATCCTTAGAAAGGACGAGGACACTAGGAAAAAAATAAATTGCCTAGGATTATACAACTAGCAAGGGAGGAATCAGAAGATAAAATTCAGTGTGTCTGATTCTAGAAATTATTGTCTCACACTATATTATTCTGTGTGCATTTTTATTCATTTATTTAATAAATATTTTTTGTGCTGATTATGTGCCATGTTTAGGACCTTGAAAATGCAATGATGAGAAAATTAAAATTTCATTCTAATGGAGGTTACTAATGAAAGATCAAATTGTTAATAGATATTCAATTAAAACTGAAATAAGTACTCAGAAGGGAGGAAATATAATTCCATAGGAGATAAAATAAACCAGCTTCACTTAGGTTGTGAGATTTAAAAGTATTTCCCCAGGAAAGGAAGATCAAAAGGGTAAGGCTAAAGATGACAAGATCTAGATCACACAGGGCTTATGAAGAAATGCTAAGAACTTGCTCCTAAGGGCAATACAAAGTTGTTGAAGAGTTTTAAGAAAGTGATCTGATCAAATTTGTTGTTGGAAAATTCACTGTTTAGAGAATGGTGGGAGGAGACCCAAAACCAATAAAGGAAAAGTGATTGGTAGGCTGAATAATAAGAGTAATAATAATAATTTTGTATTTATTATGAATATTGTCCAAGAAAAAAAGGAGAATAGCTTGGATAAGTGCTGATTACAGAGGAGATAGCAATATGGATGTATGCATGACTAACTAGGATGACTAACTTAAAGGATTTAATGATCAATTAAATATGGGAAGATCAGAGAAAAGAGATAATAAGAATGACTCTGAGGTTTCTGGCTTTGACTCTAGAGGATAACTGTGCTGCAGTCCATCAGTGGGAGAGAAGCAAGTTTTGAAGGAGAATAATGTGCTCAATCACAGGTACGAGGTGTTCAGAATGCTTTTGATATCCAAGTAAAGATGTTGAGAAGGTGGTTGGATGTATGATCCTGAGGAGAGGTCTAGCTGGAACTACAAAGATGCAAAATGAGAGCTGTCATTTTGCATAGTCACTTGAATGGTGACTATAGCCATGGATATGCATTTTTAGAGACAGAGTTAGAAGCAAAGATATGTCTTTTTTTAGATTTTTTTTTGATATGAATTATTTTTAAATCTTTATTGAATTTATTACAAATTTATTTCTGTTTATGTTTTGGTTTTTAGCCAAGAAGCATGTGGAATCTTAGCTCCCTGATTAGGGATCAGGCCTGCACCTCTTGCATCAGAAGGCAAACCACTGGACTACCACAGAAATACCAATCTCTGAATCTTGAGAGATTGCAACATTAAATAGGAAGGACTAAAAGAATGAACATAAATGAGATTAAAAGAGAACAGAAAAAAAGAGGGAGAACAGAAATATATTAATAATTGGGAAACCAAGAGAGGGTGATGCCATAGAAACCAAGAAGAGAAGGAAAATATCAGAGACAATAGAAATAATTGAGTGGGCTACAGATGAGGACAGAAAAGTATGTATTGACACCCATGATATTAAGGTCAGTGGTGAGATAAATTTTCACAGTAGAAAAAAAAGGAAAGCCAGTTTGGAATAGACTGAAGAAGGATGAGCCAAAGTAAAGGAGATGAAACTATGAACAGCTCTTTCTAGAAGTTAAGCTAAAAAAGAGTATGGTGATGAGCTAGAGGCAAATATGGGGCTGAAGCACGGTTTGTGTAATTGTATCCCAGAGAGGGGGATCCAGTTTCATAAATAGGGATTAGAAGCAATCGTGAATATAAGCCACCTTGAAATACAACAGTGAATAGATCTCAAAGCACTGGTGAAAGAGCTGTGCTAAAAGAGAGATGACATTGCTTCCAATATAACAGGAAAGAAGAAAACATCATATGCCTACATTAGTAGGTTTATAAATTTCATGTTCTATAGGAGCTAACTGAGGGAATCCTTGTTGGATGACTGACATTTTCTCTGTTTACTATTGTTTCCTTAAAAATAAACTTGTTGCCTTTTAAGATTTACAATAAAGTTACTATTTCTTTTCTTTTTTTTGGTTAGCATATGTGCCTATAAACGACTAAAGCTACTGTCTGTGGTATTTAAACTATGTTAATGATTGAGCAAAGTTAGCCTGAAGACTTAGGGTAAAGTTTGCATGCTAAAATCAATAATAAAGGCTAGATCTAGGTTTGGTTTAACAGAAAGGATCAATACTTTGTAAAAGAGCTTTTGAAAGTAGAAATTTTACACTGGAAAAGAGAAGTTTATTTTTAGAAAAAAAAATAATCTTTCCTCCCACCAGATTCTGCAACTCTGATATGATCCATCATAGACACAATTACATGTAGTCTTTCTGATATTCTCCCTTTTCTACAATTATAGGTAAAATTAGAAATAGAGATTTCTCCTGTGGCAATTAATTTATTTTCAGAAATATGTACTTGTTCATGAATTGAAAATTTTTCAACTATACCTTATGAAAATCTTTCCAAATCATTTGGAATAGTTCTAATTTATTCTTTTTTAATATTTCAGAGTGAGGTTTGTACCATGAATTATTCAGTTATTCCTCTTTTGATGGTGATTTAAATTTTTGCTGATTTTTTAAAAATATTTTGCTTCTACAAACCAATACTGCTAGGATATACTTGTTATGAAACATTTTATACTAGTATCATTTTATATGTATATAATGAATCTCAGGAAAAGAGTCTCCAAATTAGGTATGCAATTTTTACTTTAAGGATTTTGTTAGGTTGCAAACCAACATGGTTGTGGCAATTAACATTTTTACCAGCAATACATGAGTATCCTTTTAACCTTGCATCCCTATGAAAGGTGGTGATAGTGGTCAAGAATCTGCATGTCAGTGCAAGAGATATAAGAGACACAGGTTTGATCCTTGGGCACAGCAATCCACTCCAGCATTCTTGCCTGGAGAATCCCATGGACAGAGGAGCCTGGGAGGCTACAGTCCATAGGGTCACAAAGAGTCAGACACAAGTGAAATGACTTAGCACAGCACAGCATCCCACCAAATCAAGATGCAAATTTCTGGGAATTCCCTGGAGGTCCAGTGGTTAAGGCTTCCTGCTCTTACTGTTGCAGGCCTAGGTTTGATCCCAGGTCAGGAAATTAAAATCCCACAAACTTCACAGAGAGGCCAAAGGGAAAAAAAATGCAAAGTTTCAAAGGAAATATTAGAAAGGTTATCGTATCTAAGATTGACTAAAATATTTCAAAGAATGGGGACTAGTAGAAGACTTGTGAAAATTATTTCTTTGTATAAAGTTGAACTAAGAGATTCATCCCCAGAGTAAAGGGCTGGGAAGTCCCCTCCTCACTTTAGGTCAAAACAGTGATATCACCAGAACTACTAGGAGTAGAGTTTCCAGATAAAATATAAAGTATTGCATGACCTTTAAGTAAAAAAGTATGTCCAAAATATTCCAAGGGGCATACTTACACTAAAAATATCCATTAATTATCTGAAATGCAAATTTAACTGATGTCTGTAGTTAATTTTCTAAGTCTGACCACCCTAACTGCAAGAGCTTGATATCCTGAATTAAGGCAGCACAACTGACCAGTGTCTCACACATGCCTAAGAAATCTTGCTGGCGAGAGAAGGGCCAGTGATCTCCTTAGGCTGGGATTAGCTTGTAACCATCATTTGTCTTGAGAGTCCCTTGGACTGCGAGGAGATCAAACTAGTCAATTCTAAAGGAAATCAGTCCTGAATATTCTTTGGAAGGACTGATGCTGAAGCTAAAACTCCAATAATTTGGCCACCTGATGCGAAGAATTGACTCATTGAAAAGACCCTGATGCTGGGAAAGAGTGAAGGCAGGAGGAGAAGTGGATGACAGAGGATGAGATGGTTGGATGCCACCACCGACTTGGTGGACACGAGTTTGAGTAAGCTCCGGGAGTTGGTGATGGACAGGGAAGCATGGCACGTTGCAGTCCGTGGGTCACAGAGTTGGACATGACTGATCAACTGAACTGAACTGATCATTTGTCTGATCAAAGAATGAATACTTCCTCCCATTTCCCAGATGTAGGAGATGGGTAAGGGAGACTAGTGTGGGTCCTATGCACATTCCTAGATATATGAACTGAACTCAGGAAAGGAGAAGCTAGAAGTAGAGCCCCGATTTCTTAAAAAATGAAAAGGAACTAAATTAACATCAACATGTAGCATATCCTTGCGGGTCAAGAAACTGGGTATGAGGATAATGAACAAGATTTCCAAAGAACCCACGAAAGTAGCAAGGAGCGAGAAAGTTAGCGTTAAATCCACCTGACTGAAAGAGTTAAGAGATTTCCTGTCTCTCTACCCACTGCTCTATTTTGATGTGGGCAGGTTCAGAAACTTTGCTTGCCAAATTCAAAGAGGGGACCTGGCAGAACGGTGTAGAAGCAGAGAAGAAAAATTATATCCTACTGCTTTTGCCTACATGTTGCTTTCAGTGATCCCCAGGTGTTATGTGAGAGAGGTTTCAATTTGAATTCAGGTTGAGAATGTTGATTCTTATTTGAGAATGAATATTTTTATTAACACAAAGGACAATTAGTTATTTAATGTGATTATGGGATTTTTTATTACCTAAGGATAATACAGAAACCATGGAACCATCACACTTTTCATTCAGACACATGAAAAAAAATTTCTTTTCTGAAACAGATAAAATTTGAATGAAAACTGGGAGAGACGTGTTTATCCAGCATAGAGATCATAAATGGTTTTAGTCTTTTAAGGTTTATTAATACAAAGAGGTTTAAATATAAGTTATTTGGGTATTTTTAAAACAATTTTGAAGGATAATTGCTTTACAGAATTTTGTGGTTTTCTGTCCAACCTCAACACGAATCAGCCATAGGTATACATATATCCCCTACCTCTTGAACCTCCCTCCCATCTTCCTCCGATCCCACCCCTCTAGGTTGATACAGAGCCCTTGTTTGCATTTCCTGAGCCATACAGCAAATTCCTGTTGGGTATCTATTTACATATGGTAATGTAAGTTTCCACATTACTCTTTCCATACATCTCACCCTCTCCTCAACTCTCCCCATGTCCGTAAGACTGTTCTCTATGTCTGTTTCTCCATTGCTGCCCTTTAAATTAATTCTTCAGTACCATTTTCCTAGATTCTGTATATATTCATTAGAATATGATATTTATCTTTCTTTTTCTGACTTACTTCACTCTGTATAATAGGTTCTAGGTTCATCCACCTCATTAGAACTGACTCACATATGTTCCTTTTTATGGCTGAGTAATATTCCATTGTGTATATGTATGATAATTTCTTTATCTACTCATCTGTCAATGAACATCTAGGTTGCTTCCATGTTCTAGCTATTGTAAAGAGTGCTGCAATGAACAATGGGATACAAGTGTCTTTTTCAATTTTGGTTTCTTCAGGGTGTATGCCTAAGAGTGGGATTGCTGGGTCATATGGTGGTTTTATTCCTAGTTTTTAAAGGAATCTTCATACCATCTTTCATAGTGGCTGTATCAATTTATATTCCCACAAACAATGCAAGAGTGTTCCCTTTTTCCACACCCTCTCCAGCAGTTATTGTTTGTAGACTTTTCGATGATGGCCATTATGACTGGTATGACATGAAATCTCATTGTAGTTTTGATTTGCATTTCTCTAATAATGAGTGATGCTGAGCATCTTTTCATGTGTTTGTAAGCCATCGGTATGTCTTCTTTGGAGAAATGTCTGTTTCAGTGTTTTTCCCACTTTCTGACTGGGTTGTTTGTTTTTCTGGTATTGAGTTGTATGAACTGCTTATACATTTTGGAAATTAATCTTTTGTCAGTTGTTTCATTTGCTATTATTTTATCCCATTCTGAGGGTTGTCTTTTCACTTTGCTTATCGTTTACTTTGCTGTGCAAAAGCTTTTAAGTTTAATCAAGTCCCACTTGTTTATTTTGTTTTCCATTACTCTAGGAGGTGGGTCATAGAGGATCTTGCTTTGGTTTATGCCATCGAGTGTTCAGCCCACATTTTCCTCTAAGAGTTTTATAGTTTCTGGCCTTAAATTTAGGCCTTTGATCCATTTTGAGTTTTTCCTTGTGTATGGTGTTAGGAACTAAAAAGCCTCTTGATGAAAGTGAAAGAGGAGAGTGAAAAAGTTGGCTTAAAGCTCAACATTCAGAAAACAAAAATCATGGCATCTTGTCCCATCACTTTACGGGAAATAGATGGGGAAACAGTGGAAGCAACATCAGACTTTATTTTTTGGGGCTCCAAAATCACTGCAGATGGTGACTGCAGCCATGAAATTAAAAGACGCTTACTCCTTGGAAGGAAAGTTATGACCAACATAGATAGCATATTCAAAAGCAGAGACATTACATTCAAAAGCAGAGGCCAACAAATGTCTGCCTAGTCAAGGCTATGGTTTTTCCAGTGGTCATGTATGGATGTGACAGTTGGACTGTGAAGACAGGTGAACGCCAAAGAATTGGTGCTTTTGAACTGTGGTGTTGGAGAAGACTCTTGAGAGTCCCTTGGACTGCAAGGAGATCTAACCAGTCCATTCTAGAGGAGATCAGCCCTGGGTGTTCTTTGGAAGGAATGATGATAAAGCTGAAACTCCAGTACTTTGGCCACCTCATGCGAAGAGTTGACTCATTGGAAAAGACTCTGAAGCTGGGAGGGATTGGGGGCAGGAGGAGAAGGGGATGACAGAGGATGAGATGGCTGGATGGCATCACTGACTACATGGACATGAGTTTGAGTGAACTCCAGGAGATGGTGATGGACAGGGAGGCCTGGTGTGCTGTGATTCATGGGGTCTCAAAGAGTCGGACACAACTGAGCGACTGAACTGAACTGAACTGAGGGTGTTAGGAAGTGTTCTAAATCCTTCATTTATATGTAGCTGTCCAGTTTTCCCAGCACCATTTATTGAAGAGGCTGTCTTTGGCCCATTATATATTCTTTCCTCCTTTGTCAAAAATAAGGTACCCATAGAGGCATGGGTCTATTTCGGGGCTTTCTATCTTGTTCCATTGGTCTATGCTTCTGTTTTTGGGCCAGTACCATATTGTCTTTATGACTGTAGCTTTGTAGTATAATCTGAAGTCAGGAAGCTTGATTCCTCCAGCTCCATTCTTCTTTCTCAAGACTGCTTTGGCTATTTTTGGGTCTTTTGTGTTTCCATATGAATTAAGAAATTTTTTGTTCTAGTTCTGTGAAAAATGCAAGTGGTAATTTGATAGGTATTGCTTTGAATCTGTAGATTGCATTTGGTAGTATAGTCATTTTCACAATATTGATTGTTCCTACCCACGAACATAGAATATTTCTCCATCTGTTTATGTCATCTTTGATTTCTTTCATTAGTGTCATAATTTTCTGTGTAGAGTTTATTTGTTTCCTTAAGTTTATTTATTTATTTATTCCTTAAGTAAGTTTATTCCTAGATATTTAATTACTTTTTTTGCAATGGTAAATGGGATTGATTTCTTAATTTCTGTTTGTGATTTTTCATTGTTTAGTACGTAGAAATGAAAGTGATTTATGTGTGTTGATTTTGTATCCTGAAACTTTGCTAAATTCACTGATTAGCTCTAGTAATTTTCTGATACTATCTTTAGGGTTTTTTATGTACAGTATCATGGAAAAAGCAAGAGAGTTCCAGAAAAACATCTATTTCTGCTTTATTGACTATGCCAAAGCCTTTGACTGTGTGGATCACAATCAACTGTGGAAAATTCTGAAGGAGATGGGAATACCAAACCACCTGACCTGCCTCTTGAGAAACCTATATGCAGGTCAGGAAGCAACAGTTAGAATTGGACATGGAACAACAGACTGGTTCCAAATAGGAAAAGGAGTACATCAAGGCTGTATATTGTCACCCTGCTTATTTAACTTCTATGCAGAGTACATCATGAGAAACGCTGGACTGGAAGAAGCACAAGCTGGAATCAAGATTGCCGGGAGAAATATCAATAACCTCAGATATGCAGATGACACCACCCTTATGGCAGAAAGTGAAGAGGAACTAAAAAGCCTCTTGATGAAAGTGAAAGAGGAGAGTGAAAAAGTTGGCTTAAAGCTCAACATTCAGAAAACAAAAATCATGGCATCTGGTCCCATCCCTTCATGGCAAATAGATGGGTAAACAGTGTCAGACTTTATTTTTCTGGGCTCCAAAATCACTGCAGATGGTGACCGCAGCCATGAAATTAAAAGACACTTACTCCTTGGAAGGAAAGTTATGACCAACCTAGATAGCATATTCAAAAGCAGAGACATTACTTTGCCAACAAAGGTCCATGTAGCCAAGGCTATGTTTTTTCCAGTGGTCATGTATGGATGTGACAGTTGGACTGTGAAGAAAGCTGAACACTGAAGAATTGATGCTTTTGATCTGTGGTATTGGAGAAGACTCTTGAGAGTCCCTTGGACTGCAAGGAGATCCAACCAGTCCATTCTAAAGGAGATCAGTCCTGGGTGTTCTTTGGAAAGAGTGATGCTAAAGCTGAAACTCCAGTACTTTGGCCACCTCATGGGAAGAGTTGACTCACTGGAAAAGACTGATGCTGGGAGGGATTGGGGGCAAAAGGATAAGGGGATGACAGAGGATGAGGTGGCTGGATGGCATCACTGACTTGATGGACATGAGTTTGAGTGAACTCCGGGAGTTGATGGTGGACAGGGAGGCCTGGCGTGCTGCGATTCATGGGGTCGCAAATAGTCAAACACGACTGAGCAACTTAACTGAACTGAACTGATGTACAGTATCATGTCATCTGCAAACAATGAGAGCTTTACTTCTTCTTTTCTGATCTGTATTGCTTTTATTTATTTATTATTTCCACTCTGATTTCTGTAACTAGGACTTCCAGAACTACGTTGAATAACAGTGGTGAAAGTGGACACCTTTGTCTTTTTCTTGATCTTAGAGGGAATGTTTTTGGTTTTTCACCACTGAGAATAATGTTTGCTGTAGGCTTACCATATACGGCCTTTACTCTGTTGAGATAGGTTCCTTCTATGTCCATTAAAGAGTTTTAATCATAATAGGTGCTGAATTTTGTCAAAGGCTTTTTCTGCATGTATTGAGATAATCATATGGTTTTTATCTTGCAATTTGTTAATGTGATATACCACATTGATTGATTTGCATATATTGAAGAATCCTTGGAGGGAATGTCCTGAAGATATCAATGAGATCCATCTCATCTAATGTATCATTTAAGACTCGTGTTTCCTTTTTAATTTTCTGTTTGATGATCTGTCCATTGGTGTAAGAGGGGTGTTAAACTTCCTACTATCATTGTGTTACTGTCAATTTCTCCTTTTATGTCTGTTAGTGTTTGTCTTAGGTATTGAGATGCTCCTATGTTGGGTGTATAGATATTTACAATTGCTATGTCTTCCTCTTGGATTGATCCCTTGATCATTATGTAGTGTCCTTCCTTATCTCTTGCAATATTCTTTATTTTAAGGTCTATTTTGTCTGATATGAAGACTCACTCCAGCTTTATTTTGCTTTCCATTTGCACATAATATATTTTTCCATCTTCTCACTTTCAGTCTATGTGTCTTTAGGTCTGAAGTGGGTTTCTTGTAGATAGCATATTAAATGGGTCTTGTTTTTGTATCCATTCAGCCAGTCTGTGTCTTTTGGTTGAAGCACTTAATCTGTTTACACTTACAGTAATTATTGATATATATGTTTCTATTGTCATTTTCTTAATTGTTTGGGGTTTGATTTTGTAGATCTTTTTCTTCTCTTGTATTTCTTGACTATATAAATCCCTTTAAACTTTGTTGTAAAGCTAGTTTAGTGCTATTGAATTCTCTTAACTTTTGCTTGTCTGAAAAGCTTTTTATTTCCCCATCCATTTTGAATGAGATCCTTGCCAGGTAAAGTAATCTTGGTTGTAGATTTTTCCCTTTCAGTACTTTAAATATATCCTGCCATTCACTTCTGGCCTGAAGAGTTTCTGCTGAAAGATCAGCTGTCAAACATATGGGATTTCCCTTGTATGTTACGTGTTGCTTTTCCGTTGTTGCTTTTAATCTTCTTTCTCTGTGTTTAATATTTGTTAGTTTGATTAGTATGTGTCTTGGCATGTTTCTCCTTGGGTTTATCCTATGTAGAAATCTTTGTGGCTCTTGGACTTAATTTACTATTTCCTTTTTCATGTTGGAGAAATTTTCAACTCTAATCTCTTCAAAATTTTTCTCATACCATTTCTTCTCTTCTTCTTTTGGAACCCCTATACTTCAAAAGGTGGTGTGTTTGATATTGTCCCAGAGGTCTCTGAGACCATTGTCAGTTCTTTTCATTCTTTTTACATATTCTGCTCTTCAGAAGTTATTTCCAGCATTTTATCTTCTAGCTTACTGATTTGTTCTTTTGCTTCAGATATTCTTCTATTGATTCCTTCTACAGTATTTTTAATTTCAGCAATTGTGTTGTTTGTCTCTGTATGTTTATTCTTTAATTCTTCTGGGTCTTTGTTAATGGACTCTTGCATTTTCTCCATTTTGTTTTCAAGGTTTTTGACCATCTTTACTATCATTATTCTGAATTCTTTTTCAGGTAGTTTGCCTACTTCCTCTTCATTTATTTGGGCTTCTGTATTTCTAGTTTGTTCCTTCATTTGTGTAGTATTTCTCTGCTTTTTCATTAATTAAAAAAAAAACTTATTGTGTTTGAGTTCTCCTTTACCCAGGCTTGAACTCTTTCTTCCTTTTGATTTCTGCCCTCCTAAATTTGGTCCAGTGGTTTGTGTGAGCTTCATATAGGGTGATATTTGTGCTATTTTTGCTTTTTGGCTGTTGTTGTTGTTTTTGTTTATTTGTTTGCTTTCCCTCTGATGGGCAAAGCTGAGTGAGGTGGTAATCCTGTCTCCTGGTGATTGGATTTGTATTTTTGTTTTGTTGGTTGTTTAAATGAGGAGTCTTGCACAGGGTGCTACAGGTGGTTGGGTAATGCTGGGTCTTGTGTTCAAGTGGTTTCCTTTGTGTGAGTTCTCACTGTTTTCATTATTTGACATTCCCTATGGCTAGTTCTTTGGTAGCCTAGGTTCTTGGAGTCAGTGCTACCACTCCAAAGGCTCAGGGCTTGATCTCTGGTCAGGAAATAAGACCCCACAAGTGGTTTGTTATGGCATTAAGTGAGATTAAAACAAATACCCCCAAACAAGAAACCAAAGATGAACCCCAGACAAATGGCAGTTACAAAATCAGGCAAATAATAATTAAAGTAATGGAATATACACACATACATATATACCCATGAGCAAACTCTAAACAGTACAACAAAAATAAAGTACAGTAGATTGACCTGGTAAACAAAGGAAATAAAAAATTATATTTACCAGTTCAAAAGCAGAGACATTACTTTGCCAACAAAGGTTTGTCTAGTCAAGGCTATGGTTTTTCCTGTGGTCATGTATGGATATGAGAGTTGGACTGTGAAGAAGGCTGAGCGCCAAAGAATTGATGTTTTTGAACTGTGGTGTTGGAGAAAACTCTTGAGAGGCCCTTGGACTGCAAGGAGATCCAACCAGTCCATTCTGAAGGAGATCAGCCCTGGGATTTCTTTGGAAGGAATGATGCTAAAGCTGAAACTCCAGTACTTTGGCCACCTGATGCAAAGAGTTGACTCCTTGGAAAAGATTCTGATGCTGGGAGGGATTGGAGGCAGGAGGAGAAGGGGACGACAGAGGACGAGACGGCTGGATGGCATTACTGACTCGGTGGACGTGAGTCTGTGTGAACTCCGGGAGTTGGTGATGGACAGGGAAGCCTGGCGTGCTGCGATTCATTGGGTCACAAAGAGTCGGACACGACTGAGTGACTGAATTGAACTGAACCAGTTAAGAACAAAACTAACTGAAACACAAACTGGAAAGCAAAACTAAACAAAGATGCCAAGTGAGGAATAAGGCAACGAAAACAAAACTAACATGTATGCTAGGAGGAAAGGACAGAAAGAAAAGAAAGAAATAATAGATATGCAAAGTTAGATAGAGGTAGAGGAAGAAGATTTATATACATTAAAGATTACCTGCAAGGGGGAAAGAACAGTAGGAAAGGCAAAGGAATAAATGTAGAAAAAATATAGTAGGTTTAAAAAATTAAAAATATAAGAAAGAGAAAGGAAATACAAGGGAAGAAAAAAGGAAGAAGAAAGAAAAAAGGAAAATGCCACAAAACTGCAGAAGCCCAATGTAGAAGCAGTGGTTTATAACAACCATAAAAATTGGGACTGAATATGCACATACACATATACACCCATAAACAAAATCAAAACAGTCCAACAAAGATAAAGCACATTGGATTGACCCAGCGAACAAAGGAAACCAAAAATTATATCTAGCAGTTAAGAACAAAACTAACTAAAGCAAAAATTGGAAATCAAACTAAAGTGAGGTACCAATTGGTGAATAAAGTAATGAAAACAAAGCTAACACATATGTTGAGAGGAAATAAAGAAAAGAAAAAAGAACAGACATACAAAGTTAAATGGAGATAGATGAAAAAGACTTATATACATTAAAGATTAACTGCAAAGGGAAAAGAACAGTAGGAAAAGCGAACAAAGGAATATATGTGTAAAAAATAATAATAGGTTTAAAAAATTGAAGATGACAAAATAATTAAAAAAAAAAAAAAAGGAAAACCCTACAGAACAGCAAAAGTGCAACATAGAGGCAGAGGTTTATAACAATAAAAAATGTGACTGAGGAGAAAAAAAGAAAAAAGCTCAAAAACTTAATTAGATTTCATAATGTCAATAAAATTGACAACTAGAACTACAGAGGGGGAAAAAAAGGACCCCTCTCCCCCCGCCAAAAAAAAGAAAAAAAAATCCAAAGAATCTACAGAACAAGTCAAACCATAAAAATAATAAATGTTTTTCTTGAGTTACTGCGGTTAGAGACCTTTCCCTCAAGGGGAATCGCAGTCCACCTCACCTCCCTCGGATGCTCTCCAACACTGCCCTGATCTCTGGACCTGCCGCGGGCACAGCTCAGGTTCTAATCTGGTCCTACTCCTGTGTGTTCTTGCCTCTAATGTCCACGGCTATCAGAACTAGTGTGTTTTCTTTTGTGGGAGCTCTCAATGTCCTTTTATGTATTCCATGCACACAGAGTCTGCCTAGTTGACCATGTGGATTTAATCTGCAGCTTGTGAAGCTGGTAGGAAGGTTTTGGGTCTTCTTCCTTAGCTACACTGCCCCTGGGTTTAAATTGTGATTTTTATTTCCACCTGTGCATGTGGGTCATCCACTGGGGTTTGCTCTGACGCTGTCCTGGAGAAGTTGGGTTTGCCCCTGTGAGGGCCAGGCGTGGCGGTGATGCAGCTGCTTGGGTCACAGGGGTTCTGGCAGCTCCAGGTACTCAGGGGAGTTGGTGGCTAGGGCAGCAGGAAATATAGTGCTATAGAAGGGTGTGGCAACCAGTGTTGGCCAATATGCTCCAGTACTCTTGCCTGGAGAATGCCTCTCCCTGACAGAGAAGTCTGGCAGGCCACAGTCTACAGCGTCACAAAGAGTTGGACATGACTGAAGCAACCCTGAGCATATAGACACAAAACTTTTTTGCCCGTGGCAACTCTGCTCCAGTGAGAAGGTGGCACAGCTGCTTGGCTTGCGGGGACCCTAGGCAACACCAAATGTGCAGGGACACAGACTGCCTCTGCTGCAGGAGTTATGGCCCTATCAGACTCATTTTTTTTTTTTTTTAAGCTATGTCCCTATCAGAGTCTTTATTCAAGACTCTTTAGCTGGCGATCAGAAGGCCTCTTTGGCCAGTTTTTCTCTGTAGTTCCACCCATTCAGGTTCTTAGAGGGCTCCTTTGCCTGGGGTCCTTCTCTGCTGTTCAGTGTGTCAGGCACACAGAGAGGCTCCCTTGGCTGGGGTTCTGCTCTGTAGATGAGTGCATCAGGGGTTTGATGGACTAGCCTCTCTATTGTTCTGCTGCTGATGCTGGTGTGTGGGGAGAGAGGCTATGGCAATGGCTCCACCCTCTACGTGTGATTCAGCAGTATCACCCTGCTTCTGTGACTGCCCGGCTCTCCACAGGCATTTCCTACCACAGTCTCCTCTCTCACATCTCCTCAATACGTCTCTCCGCGGTCAACAGCAGCCCTCGCCCTGGGATCACTCCACAATACCTAAACTCCAGCTCCCAGCCACTGCACCTTCCAGGTGACCTGTATCCCTGTCTGGGGTATGTGTGGCTGTGGCAAGGACTGTCTGATTCTCATTCCATTTAGGCTGCCACAGATCAGTTCTTTCACTGTCAGCCTTAAATATTTCTCCTCTGATTCAGACAATTGCCCTGATATGGGGATTGGACTACTGAGGGCAAGTCCAGTCCTACCAACACTCCTGTTTTTCCCCCCAGTTCCTTCATCCTACCGAGTTTTGCATGGTTCTATATATTCTTTTCCACTGGTCAGTTCCTCCTGTCTGCTCTCAGCTGCTGTCCTGCATGCACTTCTGTGTCTGAAGGTGTATTTCTGATGTATCTGTGGAGAGAGCTGTACTCCATGTCCACCTACTCCTCTGCCATCTTGTTCCTCCCTCAAGTTCTTGCAGTATTTTTAAAACAAAATAATTTTGGAGAGAAGAATGACAAAATAAGGTGATATATCTCAGAGGCTGGAGTAAGAGCCACAACTTTAAATGTGTCTGAATTCTGATTTCTAGGAGCTCTGTGTAAACTTGTAGTGTATTACTTTTTAAATTTTTATGATGGGTCTTTCCGAATTGTCTGTAAGCCTTTCAAATGCAGCAGTTATCATATCTCTTTTTGAATTCCCACTGCGAAGCACGGTGCCACCTGTGCAGTAGATTAGATACCTATTTCAATTGATTAGTGTCTTCTGGTGGCCCTTGAAAGAGGAGATACAGTAGAAGGTCCAGATTATTGCAACAGATAAAGCATCCGTAGTAGCTGCACCTGCCTACAATACAGGAGGCCTGGGTTCAATCCCTGGGTCAGGGATTGAAGGAAATGGCAACCTACTCCAGTATTCTTGCCTGGAGAATTCCATGGAAAGAGAAGCCTGTTGGGCTACAGTCCGTGGGGTCACAAACAGTCAGACATGGCTGAGCAACTAAAACACACAAACAAATTCAGAAGAAAGGCTGATCCCCCAGGAGAGCTGAAGATCTTAGACAAAGGGCAGTCCAAGATGTAAGCTGAAGGAAGAATAGGCCTTGGGAGGTTTTGTGTCAAAAACAATTTTTAGGCAGAGTGTGGACTGAGAAAATGGAGGTGTGACTATGTGTTTTGTACTCGAGAAATAATGGATGGAGCTTAAACAAAATGTTGAAGAAGTTTGAAATTTATATGGTAAGTTTTCAAAGGATTTGATAAAGGGAATGACTTGCACAAGGAAGATATAATTTTTTTTTCTTCAGAAGTTTTGAACTGGGAGAATACAAGGACAAGGGGTTAGAAGCAGTTGCAGCAATAGCCACTTAGAGAGTTTCAAGGACCCTGGAAGAAGTCGTTAATGATTTGGATACAACAGTTATGTTAAAGAGAAGGAATTCATATGAAAGGCTCTACAACAAAGGAAGAAGAGACTAACAGGATGGCAGAAGAGGGAGGAAGCAAGGCTGACAAGATGGCTTGGAACCAGGGGAAATGATGAGTTTATTTGCAGAAATAAGACAATTCATATAGTGCAATTAATAGAATAAAAACATAAAATGTGTAGACTTAGAGAGCCTTTCATACTTCATCCAAAATATTTTGCAAGTAAATTTGATATTATATCTATGAAAATTGTAAACTCTTCCAAATTAATTTTTAAAAATAATAATATTTACTTTTTTAAAACTGTATGATTCCACTTATTTTTTTTTCCTTGTCGATTATTTATTTTAAATATAGCAATGTTTACATGTCAATCCAAAACTCCCTAATTATCTAAAATTAAATACAGCTGTCTTTTCCTTCTGTTCTTTTCTAATAATTCTGTTATTTTTAGTTCTCACTCAACAGGCAAAGCAGTATCTTCAGTAACATAGGTAGTGTATAAGAGGCTAAATTTTGCTGAAAATGTTTATTTTGTATTGTATTAGTTAAATATTGATCCAAAGACTAATTAGCAGTGACTTAAACATGACAGAAGATTTCCATCTCTGCTGCCTAGGATTGTATGTAGTCAGATTTGGAAGAGGTGCTTTTACATTGTCAACAGAGATTCCATACCTGGATCTAAGGTGACCACTCCAGTTGTTGCTACTTCCTAGGCCTAAGAAGGGTGAAAAGAATAACTGAAAGACAAGTAGCTTCCTTTTAAGAATGTGACTTGAAAGTTGCTCACATGCCATTGGTTAACACTTAGTCACATGATTTGGGAAATGTTATATTTAGGTAGACATCCCAATCACTTGGAGAAGGAAATGGCAATCCACTCCAGTATTCTTGTCCGGAGAATCCCATGGACAGAGGAGCCTGGCAGGCTACAGTCCATGGGGTCGCAAGAGTTGGATATGATTTAGCAACTAAATCACCTGGTCATTATTTGTAGCAGGAGGAGTTAGGCTCTAAAATGAATAAGGGGAAGTTTTGCACAGTGGCAGTATTGTAGCCAATAAGGGTCATCCAAGGTACAATTATTGATAATTATAATGAATAAGGACAGTCCTATTTAGGAAAACCCAAGTCTGATTATATTTCATGTAGTACACTCTGTCCTTTGGGAGTATATTTATTATTGAGGGTTTTCTTTTTCATTCTCTATCATTGTTCCTTTATTCTTTAAGGAATTT
>NW_011494774.1:553304-570196 GCF_000754665.1 Bison bison bison | reverse complement strand
GAATTTATTCTTTATTCTTTTTTTCTAATATATCCAATTTTAATATAAAATAAATCTTATAGATTACTCTTTTTTTTTCTTTTCTTTTCTTTTTAAACTTTACAATATTGTATTGATTTTGCCATATATCAACATGAATCCGCCACAGGTATACACGTGTTCCCCATCCTGAACCCTCCTCCCTCCTCCCTTCCCGTACCATCCCTCTGGGTCGTCCCAGTGCACCAGCCCCAAGCATCCAGTATCGTGCATCAAACCTGGACTGGCAACTCATTTCATATATGATATTATACATGTTTCAATGCCATTCTCCCAAATCATCCCACCCTCTGCCTCTCCCACAGAGTCCAAAAGACTGTTCTATACATCAGTGTCTCTTTTGCTGTCTTTATTCTTTAAAGAATTATTTAAGGAATTTATTCTTTATAGTTTTTATTTATTATTATCTATAGCTTGGGAAGATGCCCTGGAATAGGGCATGGTAACACATTCCAATATTCTTGCCTGGAGAATCCCACGGACAGAGGAGCTTGGTGGGCTATAGTCCACAGGGTCACAAAGAGTTGGACGCAACTGAAGCGACTTAGCACAATAGCAATGTTAAAAGATAAACTTTATGAGTCATGTTAAGACTTTTAAGAGTTTTTTGGGCAAAAACAAATTTCAAGCAGATAGTGTTGAAACTAGAAAATAGAAAGGAGCTCTGATAAGCTGTACAAAATGAGAAGCTGTACAAAAATAGGACGAAGGAAGCAAGAACAAGGAAGTTATATTGGGCAAAGAAGAGATTGATTATGATAAAGTTACTTTCTTTTAGGAGTGGCAGGGGTCTAAACAGGCAGATTATTTAACTAGTGCAGATCAGGCAATTCCTGGTTGATTGGTTTAAAATTCTATTTCTGGTAGAGCAAAAATTGTAATTAAGTCTTGGTGGCCATGTGAGACTTAGCATAAGCACTCCATTTGGGGCCTGTTGTCCAGTTTTTAACAGCAGAAAGATTCCAAGACACTTGAGGATAATATTCTCTATAATTATTTGAATAGAAAGCAGTATGAAGCAATACCACTTATCAAAATGAGAGCCTTTAGACTGATTCAAAATGATTATTTTCTATTTAGTATCTTAGATATGATATGTTAATTATAAGAGATAATTCCTGCTGATCTGAAGTTCCCTTTATGCCAGGTGTTATTTACATGATTACTAGTATGTACGAGTTTAATTTTTTTGCCCAAAGTGGATGTATGGTGCGTAGTTCTTTGGGGCTGATATTCTTAGGAAGATAAAAGAGAGCTATGAGCACAACAGAGATGAAAGAAAGTTATCTGTCATCCTTTCACCATTGTCTATATTGGGTTAACAGACTGATCTTGAGTCATTTGCAAAGTGTTGGCTGTAGAAAGTGTGTACGTATATGAATGTGTTTGATTTGGGACATAAGCAATGCTACTTATAGGCCCAGATAGTCATTTGTGATGTGATTTCCAGAGAGGTCCGCTCTACCCATTTCCTCAGCTGTAGCTCAGAAGATAGGACATGTGTGTTATCCTGAGGGTTAGCAGAGGCAGGAAAGAGAGTTCACTGTGCTTGGAGACAGACTCTGGGGAGTTTAAACAGGCATGTATTACAGTTGAGCAGAGATGGGTGTATCCATCACATTCCTACATAGGAGTCCCAGAAATGCTTGGGCATTGGTGATGGGAAACTTGGGGGTAGGTATTATAATTCGTAAGTGATAGATATAGGCTTGGAGCAGGGGACAGCCATGGGTTATTTCCAGTGAGACTTCAATAAAGAAGTTTAAGATAGTGCTTCTCTTGAGGCAAATTACCAAGAGACCTTGTTAAAAGGCAGATTCTGATTCAGGATCTTGGGTGAGGCTGAGGTTGTGTATTTCTACTAAATTCTTAGGTGACGTTGCTCTTCCATAGATGGCAACTTCCAGTACCAAGGGCTTTGTAACATTGAATTAATCAAGCATTCATCCTGCCCATTTCCCAATTCACATTCTTCAGTCAGAAACACCTGGATTTCAAAGCTGCTCATTCTACTAACAAGTGACCTCCTTGAGGCTTAGTTTCATCACTGAAATGGGTTTTATGAGTATTGTGGGGTTTGCTATTTCTATCCAGCAAGTATTTCCAATTTCTTCTTATGCCCTTGATTGGATTGTATGCCTCTCTTCTTGAGAAGTTAGGTGTAGCCATATGTCTAGTTTGTCCAATAAAATATAGGCAAAAATGTTATATGTTACCTGCATGATTTCCAACCTTCTGTTTCTCTCTTGTCTTGCTTACTGGCAGTGTTCTGGTAGGAGTTTCATCATAAGGATCACACAGAGCAGAAACCTCAGCAAACCTTTAGTAGGCATGTAACATGAGAATAAACTTTTATAGTTTTAAGCCACTGAGATTGTGGCAGAATTGTTTTATTGGTGAAGCTGGCTTACATTGACTGGTACAAGCATTATATGGAAAAAATTAGATATTTGGTTACTGCACAGATATTCAGATATGTTTCCCTTTCATTTCTCTTCCTAACCCTTATGATGTAACTTTTTGTTACTCCTCTGTATCTATATTATACAAGCGATAGGTAAGTTTTTTAAACTGTGAACACTATGCTTCTTTTTAAAAGCACTTTTAGTCCTTACAACGTTTTGATTCAAAAATTCAGAACTTACCGATGAGTGAAGCTTGGGATCTGTCCAGAAGCTTCTTTCTCTTCATTATCATGACTAATTTCACGTCAGCTGGAATTGTTCCACTGAATTCTCATCTGTTGGGTGATATTTAACACTATAACTGATTGGAAAACTTAACAACCGATGAAGCAAGCCCACAAAATGAACATTGAGTCACACTGATGGCTGTTTTCTATTTGTATTATTAAGCTTTATTTCTGAAATTTTCTTTGTGCTTGATAAAAGAAAGGCATTTTTTTTTTAATTATTCTTCTGGGCACCCATTTAACTTTGGCCCTTACATGGCAAAGGCTCATTTTCCTGTTTTTGAGCTTTTAGTTCTTTTTATATTTCATCTACCCTAAGAAGTAAAGTGTTAGCTAGCATTTATTTGACCTTCTTACTGGGTTATAATTTAAGTGTCTGGTATTTCTTTTTTTCCCCTCACCTTTCTTCTAGCCCTGTAATCCATGTGACAGAACAAGAATCATCAGATAATCAAAATAGAGATAATTTACAAGGAATGTTTCAATGAGTCTTTCTTTGAACTTTCCTGGTAATTATTCTCCATTTTGTCTCCAGCTCTTTTTTTCTTTTTTCCATTTATATCCTAATTCTATCTTCTAAGCACAGGACATTTTCCTTAATTCTTATCATACTTATGTTGCTTTACAAAATGTATCATTCTGATCTTAAATATTAATTTATAAGAAATTCTCTTTTCATTAGTGTCTTTACTGTATGTATTAGATCTTTGATATTCAGGTACAATACCTGAGTGTGGATATGTCTGTGTGTACATATTTGTAATATACATCTGATATATAGAAAGTTCTATGTAAGTGTCAGCTGTTGCTGTCAATGTTTAGTTTTTCAAAATGCTTAAATCCATAAGCTCTTTACATTAGTCAGGGTTCTCCAAAGAAACAGAACTCATAGTATGGAGATTTATTATGAGGCTTTGGCTCATGTGACTGTGGAAGCTAAGAAGTCTCACTATCTGCTATCTGCAAGCTGGAGACTCAGGAAAGGTAGTGCAATTCCCCTTCCTGGAAATAGCATGAATAAAACAGCTGTCAAAGTGGTTCTAAAAATAACTCTTTCTGAGGGCTAGAGACTTTAATGTGGGGTGTTCCAACTCAATCAGGCAAACAGGAAGCAAAAAGGATGAATTCTTCATTCTTCCAGTTTTTGTTCTATTCAGGCCCTCAATGGATTGGATGGTGCCCACTCCACATAGGGGAGGAAATCTACTTTACTGAAATTACTTAATCAATTGCTAATCTCATCTGGAAACACCCTCATAGACACACCCTAGAAATAATATTTAATCTAGGTGTCCTATGGCCAAATTGACTCATAAAATTGACCATTACATTCTTGCAGGCAAGGAACTTTCCTTTTTAAAAAATATATACCTTTGTCCCTTAACACAGTGTTCTGTTAGATACTTAATAGATCTTTGTGAATGAATAAATAATAACTGAGCAAACAGTTATATGCTTTAACATTCATATCCTCTGTTTTACAAAGCCTGTTCCTTATATAAGGAAAATTATCATTTTATATTATAATTTAATTGTTATTTTTAAATATTGAAGACAAGATAATCTTATTTTTTCAACTTTAATGGCTGTTGGTGGTGATGTGTTTCAATTTTCTGTCCTGCCCATTGCCAGTGAGAGTATACTTGGGGGAAGAGATAGTATTATCTCATACATCTGGTCAGATGTATACTTTGCATACTTCTCTGGCAATTCCCCTCTTAGAGATCTAAGAATTTCTTGTACCTATGAACAGGAGACATACATAAAAGCATTTCTAATTATGGCATTCATAACAACAGATCCAGAAACCCTTCTAAATATGTGTCAACAAGATAATGAATATGTAAATCGTGGTATATATGAAGTAAATTTGAAGAGTATGGTATATTTTATCAGTAATGGTCCCTAATTTTGTTTATTCTTCCTTAAAATCATGTCCTTGTTTAGTAATTTTACATGATGATTCTGAGCCATGTGCTTTAACCAATAAGATGATAGCAAATGTGATGTAAGCAGAAAGTTAAAGTTGCTTAAAGAAACCTGTAACTGTCATTGTGTTTAAGCCCAGGCTAACCTGCTGGAGACATGAGTTCTAGTTAACTCTGTCACCCTGAGCTGACTGCCATCACCTACTAGCTGCCAGTACTATCAACATACAAGTAAGACATGACACTAGAACCTACACACTCCAAATAAAACTGCAGCTGCATTTGTGTGTGTGTGCACTGTGAAATCTGCATTAAGTACTGCCTGTTGGAGCTCAGCCTGTTATTGACCCACAGAAAAGTGAGTTCATATGTGATTGTACTTCAAAGCCAATAAATTTTTGGATGGTTATTATACAAAACAAAACAAAAAACCCCAAACTAGAATGAACAGTAAAAAGAGAAGAACTATAATTATATACAACAATATGATTAAATTATAGTACCATTGTTATTAAAAAAATAAAGTCCCAGAGATCTGCATAAAATTTGGAAACTTGTTAGTAAAGAATACCAAGCAAATGTAAGTCATTATTGCCTAAGCATTTTATATGTGTGTGTGTTAGTTGCTCAGTCATGCCTGACTGTGACCTCATGGACTGTAGCCTGCCAGACTCCTCTCTCCATGGAATTCTCCAGGTAAGAAAAAAGGAGTGGGTAGCCATTTCTCAGGGGATCTTCCCGACCCAAGGATTTGACCCATATCTCTTGCATTGTAGGCAGATTCTTTACCATTTGGGCCACCAGGGAAGCCCATATAATACATCTATATGTTAATAATAAGTATTAACTGCAATTTCAGAATATAAATACAACTTTTAGCATTTTAGTAATTTCTGCTACCATTTTTCCATGCATAAAGATGAATATAACAGAAAACATAATTGAACAACACGTGCATATTTTTACACATTACTTTTCTTATTTAACATGTTGTAAAGTTTCTTATTTTTGATACTATTGTTTGGTAGTTAGAATAGGAAAAAGGAGTCCAGAATGGCAGTGGCTAACAGACAAGGAAGGGAAAAGCTCATGAAAGTAGAACAAATGAAGGTCCCAGGACAGGAGTGAGGACCTCAGATAGAACAAACCACATTCCTGGCTAGCCCAGTTTACATAGGGCAGGCCCAGGGGGAGGAAAAAACATAAAAAGAGGAGCCAAAGGGCCGGGGGTCTCTCTCCCACGTGCGCACACACACTCTCTCTATATATATTTCTCTGTCTGTCTGTCTCTATTCTCTTCACGTCTTCTGGGTCAAAATGCCCTCATGCCTTGAGGATGTATTTTCCTTTATTTTCTAAATAAAACTGATCTGTCCAAGAACTATAACACGGACTGTTCAAGAGCTGTGATGCGCCAAGGGCTTTAACGTCTGTCACTTCAAATTTTTGTTGAAATGAGACAGAACCGAGGAGATTACACTCCCCTGACACTATTATTACTTATTTATTATATTATCATCATACATCTTTAGAACACTCACAGAATAGCTTCTCAAAATTTGCAAAAATTTGCATTCCACCAGAAATGCATGAGATAAATTTCCTTGTTGAATATTTGCAAACATTTGGTTTTACTCTATTCATAACCTTTGATAATTTGATAGGTAAAAAAGACGTTTCACTATGAGAGGGTAACAGGCAGGAAGGCCAGGGGTCTCCAAATGGAGGAAATAGGCTGCAAGTGTCAGAAGTTTTTTCTTTCTCTCTTAAGCGGCAAGAGGAAACAAACTAGTGTTATAGTTTTTTCCTTCTCCATACAAATTTAAAAAGAGGTTTTTCTTAAAATTCTGTGTTGCCATAATGACACCTGGTTCCACCTGAACTTAATTTTTCTCAAACCTTGAGCTAAGCAATGCCTTTTTCTTATGGAAATGTTTGTCTCAAGCTATGTTAATGTGCTGTGTATTTACCATAGACTCTGTCTTCAAGTCTTTCCATCTAAAGGCTCAAAACCAACTTGAGAAACTGGTATGTTTTACTCATATATTGTTCTCCCAATCTATGTTCAGTTCAGTTCACTCAGTCGTGTCCGACTCTTTGCGACCCCATGAACCACAGCACACCAGGCCTCCCTGTCCATCACCAGCTCCCGGAGTTCACTCAGACTTACATCTATCGAGTCGGTGACGCCATCCAGCCATCTCATCCTCTGTCGTCCCCTTTTCCTCCTGCCCCCAATCCCTCCCGGCATCAGTCTTTTCCAATGAGTCAATGCTTCACATGAGGTGGCCCAAGTACTGGAGTTTCAGCTTTAGCATCATTCCTTCCAAAGAACACCCAGGGCTGATCTCCTTTAGAATGGACTGGTTGGATCTCCTTGCAGTCCAAGGGACTCTCAAGAGTCTTCTCCAATACCACAGTTCAAAAGCATCAATTTTTCGGCACTCAGCTTTCTTCACAGTCCAACTCTCACATCCATACATGATCACTGGAAAAACCATAGCCTTGACTAGACGGATCTTTGTTGGCAAAGTAATGTCTGCTTTTGAATATGCTATCTAGGTTGGTCATAACTTCCTTCCAAGGAGTAAGCATCTTTTAATTTCATAATGAAACTATATATTTGTATCAAAATCTGCCTTTCTTCAAGATTCAAGTCAACTGTTTTATGGCCCTGGATGACTCACCCGGTGCCAATGTTATCTCAAAATGCAAGTTGTGGGTGAGGGGCCTGGTGCCATTCTCTGAGTTTTGAGACATTTCCTTTCTTTAATTATCAGACTGCTAGTAGCTATATAAAGGCCTCCCTTGTGGCTCAGTCGGTAAAGAATCTACCTGCAGTGTAGGAGACCTGGGTTCAATTCCTGGTCGGAAAGATCTCCTGGAGAAGGAAATGGCAACCCACTCCAGTAACCTTGCCTGGAAAATATCATGAGCAGAAGAGCCTGGTGGGCTGCAGTCCATGGGGTCACAAAGAGTCGGGCACGACTGGACAATTAACACTTACTTACTTACACTTAGTAGCTATATAACATCTGTCTAAAGACTAGCAGGGGGGCACTCTTTCTGACCCTTTCTGATGTCTATGTCAGAAGCTTTCTCTATGTCTGTTATACTTCAATAAATCTTTATTACACAAAAGCTCTGAGCAATCAAACCTCGTCTCTGGCCCCCGATTGAATTCTTCTCCTCCGGAGGCCAAGAATCCCAGTGTCTTTCATGGTTCAGCAACAACCTTTCAATTATTGTTTTAATTGTTAAGTTATTAGCTGAACTTGAAACTTTATTCATTAGTCATTTGTATTTTCACTTCTCCAAATTATATTTTCATGTATTTAACTCTAAATACTTTCTTTCTTTTGACAGTTTATAACATGGTTGATTGGATTCCACCTTGTTTACCTGCAATCATATTCTAGCAATTTATCTAGGCGATATATCTAGGCGATTATCCCCACATCACCTTGATTATATTTCAGTGTTTATGTAGTTTTCAGACACACCTTTAAAGATGTTTTAAAGATGATTAACCTCTTCTTTTAGAGTATCTGATAATTAATGTTAATTATACATTAATAATGATAATTAATGTATCTGAGTTTTACCCCTTCAAAATCCAAGACCAACTTGAGATGGCTCATTTTAACTCCATTCTTAGTAGTTGTATGAGGTATCACTGTTTCCTCAGTCAAAGTGTACCTTATAGTTATTTGTTGCTGTATATCATGTTTATGTCCTATGTGCCTGTGCTAAGTCATGTCAGTCATGTCCGACTGTGTGACCCTATGGACCATAGTCAGCCATGTCCTTCACAAGTATACAAATTTGGTAAGACAATTTACAAGAATTGGTTTTGGAAAGAACATTATATGTATTTTTTCCTATATTGATTCTATCACTTAACCTTAGGATTTGTCAATTTTGGAATCAAATCACAGTAATCACAGAAGATATGCCACTTATAACTTTAAGTGTGGTGTAGCCTTGGCAGTTCAGTGGTTAAGACTCTGTGTTTCCAATGAAGAAGGTGCAGATCTGATCCCTGCTCAGGAAACCAATGTCCCACATGTCAGAATGCAACCAAAAAATTTAAAACAAATAAAAATAAAAAACTTTAAGTGAATGACCTGTGATTTCAAGATAGTAGATTATTCACAAAACCAAGTTAAAAGCTATTGATAAACTATACCAATAGCTGAACTAAAGTTCAACATCATTCATTTTGCAATTTAAAGAAACTGAAATGTGAAATAGTAAAATAATACCAGTTTAATAGCAGAGAGAGAAGAGGAATTAAAGAGACTGATGGTGGTGAAAGAGGAGAGTGAAAAAGCTGGCTTAAAGCTCAACATTCAAAAAATGAAAATCTTGGCACCTGGTCCATTACTGCAAGGCAACCAGATGGGGGAAAAGTGGAAACAGTGACAGATTTTATTTTCTTGGGCTACAAAAATCACTGCAGATGGTAACTAGCTGGAAAATTAAAAGATGCTTGCTCCTTGGAAGAAAAGCTGTGACAAACCTAGACAGCGTATTAAAAAGCAGAGACATCACTTTGATGACAAAGGACTATACAGTCAAAACTATGGCTTTTCCAGTAGTCACGTACGGATGTGAGAGTTGGTCTATAAAGAAGGCTGAGCACAAAAGAATTGATGCTGTTGAACTGTGTTGCTGGAGAAGACTTGAAAATCCCTTGGAGAGCAAGGAGATCAAACAAGTCAATCCTAAAGGAAATCAACCCTGAATATTCGTTGGAAGGACTGATGCTGAAGCTGAAGTGCCAGTATTTTTGCCACCTGATATGAAGAGCCAACTCATTAGAAAAGACCCTGATGTTGGGAAAGATTGAGGGCAGGAGGAGAAGGGGGTGACAGAGGATGAGATGGTTAGATGGCATCACTGATTCAGTGGACATGAGTGTGAGCAAATTCCAGGAGATAGTGAAGGACAGTGTGCTGCAGATCATGGGTCACCAAAAAGTTGGACATGGCTTAGTGACTGAACAACAACAAAAATAGTATGTGGCCCAAATGAAAAAGCTTTTATTACTCACTTGTCCTATTTTATTTTTCTACCAAGTCTTGTTAAAGTTTTGTGACTGGGAAAAAAGGTAGCTTTTCATGCCAGGCTAAGGGGGAACCAAAGATATTTTTAATCATAGATACCATATGCATTAAGACAGCAAATAATAAAAAATGAAAATGATACCAAAGGTGAATAATTTAAGAAAATTTCATTTTAAAAAAATATTTTTAATTTATTTACTTATTTGGCTGTACTGGCTCTTGTTTGTGGCATGTGAATCTTTAGTTGTGGCATGTGGGATCTAGTTCCCTGACCATGGATCAAACTTGGACCACCTGCATTGGGAACACATAGTCTTAGCCACTGCACCACCAGGTAGGTCCCAAGAAAATTACATTTTGAGGCTACTGAACTGTCAAGACATAGAATGCAATTACGTCAAAACTTTCCAGTGAACTACTAGTTCACATGTTGTGTGCCACATAGCAATAATGTTTCAACTGAGTTTATTTTGAAACTTAAATTTTAAAAATCACTTCTGTTTCATCTTCTAGGTCAAACTTTTTGAATGCATTCATATTTTTCTCTGTTAATGTTATAAAGATACAGTGAGCACACATGATGAAGTACATGTACATGTGTTCAGGTTGGGGGCCTCAAGCTCTTGGTTACAGCAAGCCATTTGTTAGGTTGGGGATGCCATAAGAAACATACTTGAAACATCACATTTTTCACAATATGTATGTGTTTCCTTTACAAAACTGAGTTTAAACCTTTAGGCAATTGTGTGCATGAAAACAAAACAATATTTTCATTCTTAGAAAGGCCATCAAATTAATCTAGAAGACCACCTCTCCCTGTGAGCATACATGTCCCAAAATGTTATCCCTAAAGGTTTAATTTAGGACAATATTTTGACTTCCTAAATTACCATTATGTCATTATTCCCAGAGTGCTAAGATGTAGAAATAATATTAAAATGGATGTAGCTAATCAGGAAATAGGCTTTACACATTAGAATAGTTCTTAAAGATTTTAAAGATATTAACTTGACATGTGAAAAACCATTATAAAAACACTGCACAGTAGCATAATTAAATACAATTTAGATTTGTCCTGAATCTGTCTATCAAAACTATTTGTTTGAAAATCAGATCCTTTATATCTCTCTGAATATGCAGCAAGTTCTTTTCAATCAGTAATACAATAGACGATTATTGTACTACTCACAGAAACCTTTAGTATTCATTAGGATTTCATTATAGAGTCAAGGAGGAAATGAAGAAAAGGAACTGCCTCCTGTCAAAAGAATTTACCATGTAGTTTGCTTCAGGAGACTGCTACAGAGAAAGAGGAAGTAATGTGATTTGTTAATGATAACCAAACAATATGTGGACAGTCTCATCATTGATATCTTTCATTAGATTATCATTATTCAATGTGAAGAATACTTTGCATTTCTACTGTTACACATTATCAGAGAGTTGGATACTCTTCATCCCTACAACCCTTCCTCCACCTTTCAGTTGAACAACCACTTGTCAAGAATAAGCAGCTGCAATTAAAGTTCATAGCCACAAATAAATATTTGTTTAAACACACACACACACACACACACAATTTCTCCCTCTGAAAACATATAGTGCACTGAGAGAGCTGTTTGGTAATTGCCAGTTCGATCTGAGAGGTGCGTATGGAAATCAACATCAGTCATCATTTTCCATTCTGGAAGATTTATAATTTGTGTGTTATTGTTTTTGTTGTCAAAGACTACTCATGAATCTGTGGATATCATTTAGATAGCAAATGGAGTTGGCTCAAAGAAATGTTTTCTAAAATACAATCTGTGATTTCTTTTTCGTTTGTTTAGAGTTTGAGCCTAGAACTGTAGCCTTCAAGTCTCTGCTGTTTTAAAAATTATCTGGAGAGATTAAAAAATACAGATGTTAAGATGCAATGGAGTCTAAGATACAGATGTTAATGAGATCAAGTAATTGTGCATTCTCGCCCATTGCCATGTAGCTAGTGGTGCTCCTGCCAGAATAATGCATATGCTCCCTCCCAGTGAAGGTGGATTTGTCCCGGTAACATGGATTACACAGTGACATCCTTCATCATGAAATCAACATGATCCAGACAGGGCTGCTCTTTCTGCTTGGGGCCTAGACATCATGGAACAGAGACAAGCTGCTTCCACAGGGCCTTATCTACATTTCTGACCAACAGCTGCTATTTTATGCCACTACATTTTGAACTGGTTTGTCACTCAGTAATACATAGCAGAATATTATTTCACTTATATGTGGCCCTGAACATATATTTTCAATTTGAGATGTATTTTGTTTCTTCAGAGAATTAGGTTTGAAAATAGTTGACTGACTACAAACACAGCAAAAGTATACCAATAATTTTCAGGCTGTCAGCTCAGACTATAAAACGAAGTTGAAGATATTGATTATTTTTGTCAATAAAAAGAAATTTAAAAAATAGATGCAAAATAAAGCAAGTACACAGAACCAAAAGAAAAAGAAATAATATCCACATAAATGACAAGGTATTGGAAACTACAATTACTTTGCAAATAGTTAGGATACACATTGTATTTATCTTAGCATTGTTCTTGTTGTTGTTCAGTTGCTAAGTAGTGTTTGAATCCTTTGTGACCTCATTGACAGTAGCCAGCCAGGCTCCTCTCTCCACAGGATTTTCTAGGTAAGAATACCTGTTGGGATGGGTTGCCATTTCCTTTACCATTTCTTAGCATCACATTTCTTCAATAATTTAGTTTTCCAAAAATTTGTATTTAGTATAATGCTGCCAGTATGGAAATGATTTATATAGAATCTTCTGGGATGAAAAAGTGTTTAAACAATCAAAAATTTAAACTGCTCATATAAACTAAAACAGTTTTGGAAAAACAGTCCACAAGAAGAAGATGTATAATTGAATTTCAACTTAAAATTGTGAGTTTTGTAAGTTAATATTATGAAATTCTTTTGACTTTGATTATGTTTGGGATATGTATTTTGTGTGTTTTTAAGATGGGGAAAGGAACTGTAAGTAATGACTTTTAGGCTGTTTATTCTGTAGCTTACCAAATGCCAATGAGCAGCATGTGGCCATGTCTTGTTTCTCTATCATTTATCATTTCATAGATACATTAATATTTATTCTGAATATTAAGCTAGAATTTGAATATCAATTTGGGTGAATGCCATCTCTAGAAGGAGGTTCATTTGCATTGGATGGGTACTTTATTTAGTGGCACAAGAATATATTACTAATTTCTTGGTAGATATTTAACCTTTTATGAAAATATCTGATCTTTTTATTTCCTCTACACAATATTTAGAAGAATGCTACTCTGCTGACTCAGCAGTAAAAAATCCACTTGCAAAGCAGATGTGGGCTCAATCCCTGTGTTGGGAAGATCCCTTGAAGAGGGAAATGACAACCCAATACAATATTCTTGTCTAGGAAATCCCATGGACAGAGGACCCTAGAGGGTTATAGTCCATAGAGTCCCAAAGAATCGGACACAAATTAGAGATTACACACACACACACACACATACATACCACAAAGTAAACCACCATGCCTAATATACAGTGAACACACATTCAGATAACATTCTTAAAATATAATAGCTACTTATAATTGCTCTAATTAACAGTACATTGCTCAAACTGTATTATTATGTTTATATTGCATTTATTTGAAACAAAAGGAATTATATTTTTATTTTTATATTATGAAAATCTAAATTACTATAAATGGCAGTTGAAGAAAAGAAATCATTCTCAAAGCTACAGATGTTTTTAATTTTGTATAATAAAAGATATATTCATTATAGAATCTATTCTAAATTCTTATCAACAAGAATGCATAGCAGTGAAATTTTGATTTTTTTTGTAAAATATAGAGTCTATAGCTAAAATTCTACAGATTGAAGAAGATTTCAGAAGACAATAGATATAACTAATTACTATGTAATAACTATGCTATCAACAACAGGTTTACTGATATTTTAAACATTGAGTAGAATTTATTCAAATTATATGAAAACAAAATATTATAAATAAAACGTTATAACCAATGTGACTTAACCATGCCTGTAACTTATCATCTTTTTAAGAAAACTAAATTAATAGAGAAAAAATACTTATACAAATAAATACAGATACGTTATGCATTTGAAAATACTGAAAAGTGAAAGCCTCTATTAATGTATTTTGATACACATATTTTAAAATGTAATATGATACATAGAAAAATTTGAAAAACAAAGTAGGAAATAATATCCATAATTCTATTAAATTCTTGCTATAGTATGCCATTTGGTTTCATTACTTAAATACTTTAAGTATTGTTTAAGCAATTCTAATTCTTATGTTGGAATGATACTATATATTTAACTTTTTGGTTATTTTATTCCCTTGAGTATTATATCTTAAGCAGTTTTCTAGGTAACAGCAGAATCATTATAATCATCACTTTTAAAGACTGGAGTTGAAACATACAGAGGCTGAACAACACACCGCTGAATAACCAACAAATCACAGAAGAAAACAAAAAGAAATCAAAATATTCATAGAAACAAATGAAAATGAAAACAACACCTATGGATAGATCAACTAAACAGAAAATTAACAAGGAAACACAAACTTTAAATGATACAAAGACCAGTTAGACTTAATTGATATCTATAGGACATTTCACCCAAAAACAATGAATTTCACTTTTTTCTCAAGCGCACATGGAACCTTCTCCAGGATAGATCACATCCTGGGCCATAAATCTAGCCTTGGTAAATTCAAAAAAATTGAAATCATTTCAAGCATCTTTTCTGGCCACAATGCAGTAAGATTAGATCTTAATTACAGGAGAAAAAATATTAAAAATTTCACCTTATGGAGGCTGAACAACATGCTGCTCAATAACCAACAAATCACAGAAGAAATTAAAAAAATAAAAATATGCATATAAATGAATGAAAATGAAAACACAACAACCCCAAACCTATGGGACACTGTAAAAACAGTACTAAGGGGAAAGTTCATAGCAATACAAGCATACCTCAAGAAACAAGAAAAAAGTCAAATAAATAACCTAACTCTACACCTAAAGCAACTAGAAAAGGGAGAAATGAAGAACCCCAGGGTTAGTAGAAGGAAAGAAATCTTAAAAATTAGGGCAGAAGTAAATTCAAAAGAAACAAAGGAGACCATAGCAAAAATCAACAAAGCCAAAAGCTAGTTCTTTGAGAGGATAAATAAAATTGACAAACCATTAGCCAGACTCATCAAGAAACAAAGGGAGAAAAATCAAATCAATAAAATTAGAAATGAAAATGAAGAGAACACAACAGACAACACACAAATACAAAGGATCATAAGAGACTACTATCAGCAATTATACGCCAATAAAATGGACAACGTGGAAGAAATGGACAAATCCTTAGAAAAGTACAACTTTCCAAAACTGAACCAGGAAGAAATAGAAAATCTTAACAGACCCATCACAAGCACGGAACTTGAAACTGTACCCAGAAATCTTCCAGCAAACAAAAGCCCAGGTCCAGAGGGCTTCACAGCTGAATTCTACCAAAAGTTTAGAGAAGAGCTAACAGCTATCCTGCTCAAACTCTTCCAGAAAATTGCAGAGGGAGGTAACCTTCCAAACTCATTCTACGAGGCCACAATCACTCTAATACCAAAACCTGACAAAGATGCCACACAAAAAAAGATAACTACAGGTCAATATCATTGATGAACATAGATGCAAAAATCCTTAATGAAATTCTAGCAATCAGAATCCAACAACACATTAAAAAGATCACACACCATAACCAAGTAGTCTTTATCCCAGGCATGCAGGGATTCTTCAATATCCGCAAATTAATCAACATCATACACCACATTAACAAATTGAAAAATAAAAGCCATATGATTATCTCAATATACGCAGAGAAAGCCTTTGACAAAATTCAACATCCATTTATGATAAAAATTCTCCAGAAAGCAGGAATAGAAGGAACATACCTCAACATAATAAAAGCTATATATGACAAACCCACAGCAAACATTATCCTCAATGGTGAAAAATTGAAAGCATTTCCCCTAAAGTCAGGAACAAGACAAGGCTGCCCACTCTCACTTGTACTATTCAACATAGTTTTGGAAGTTTTGGCCACAGCAATCAGAGCAGAAAAAGAAATAAAAGGAATCCAGATTGGAAAAGAAGAAGTAAAACTCTCACTGTTTGCAGATGACATGATCCTCTACATAGAAAACCCTAAAGACTCCACTAGAAAATTACTAGAACTAATCAACGAATATAGTAAAGTTGCACGATATAAAATCAACACACATAAATCCCTTGCATTCCTATACACTAATAATGAGAAAATAGAAAAAGAAATTAAGGAAACAATTCCATTCACAATTGCAATGAAAAGAATAAAATACTTAGCAATATATCTACCTAAAGAAACAAAACACCTATATATAGAAAACTATAAAACACTGGTGAAAGAAATCAAAAAGGACACTAATAGATCGAGAAATATACCATGTTCATGGATTGGAAGAATCAATATAGTGAACATGAGTATACTATCCAAGCAATCTATAGATTCAATGCAATCCCTATCAAGCTACCAATGGTATTTTTCACAGAGCTAGAACAAATAATTTCACAATTTGTATGGAAATACAAAAAAAAAAAAACCTCAAATAGCCAAAGCAATCTTGAGAAGGAAGAATGGAACTGGAGGAATCAACCTACCTGACTTCAGACTCTACTACAAAGCCACAGTCATCAAGACAGTATGGTACTGGCACAAAGGTAAAAATATAGATCAATGGAACAAAATAGAAAGCCCAGAGATAAATCCACGCACCTATGGACACCTTATCTTTGACAAAGGAGGCAAGAATATACAACGGAGAAAACACAATCTCTTTAACAAGTGGTGCTGGGAAAACTGGTCAACCACTTGTAAAAGAATGAAACTAGAACACTTTCTAACATCATACACAAAAATAAACTCAAAATGAATTAAAGATCTAAACGTAAGACCAGAAAACATAAAACTCCTAGAGGAGAACATAGGCAAACACTCTCCAACATAAATTACAGCAGGACCCTCTATGACCCACCTCCCAGAATATTGGAAATAAAAGCAAAAATTTAAAAATGGGGCC
>NW_011494774.1:547381-553204 GCF_000754665.1 Bison bison bison | reverse complement strand
AAGGTCAACATCACTCATTATCAGAGAAATGCAAATCAAAACCACAGTGAGGTACCATTTCATGCCAGTCAGAATGGCTGCTATCCAAAAGTCTACAAGCAATAAATGCTGGAGAGGATGTGGAGAAAAGGAAACCCTCTTACATTGTTGGTGGGAATGCAAACTAGTACAGCCACTATGGAGAACAGTGTGGAGATTCCTTAAAAAACTGGAAATAGAACTGCCTTATGACTCAGAAATCCCACTGCTGGGCATACACACTGAGGAAACCAGAATTGGAAGAGACATGTGTACCCCAATGTTCATCGCAGCACTGTTTATAATAGCCAGGACATGGAAGCAACCTAGATGTCCATCAGCAGATGAATGGATA
Source organism: Bison bison bison (assembly GCF_000754665.1). Classification (NCBI taxonomy): domain Eukaryota; kingdom Metazoa; phylum Chordata; class Mammalia; order Artiodactyla; family Bovidae; genus Bison; species Bison bison. The sequence goes on along the minus strand of NW_011494774.1, from coordinate 552,831 downwards.
AGAAAGCTGTGGTACATATACACAATGGAGTATTACTCAGCCATTAAAAAGAATACATTTGAATCAATTCTAATGAGGTGGATGAAACCGGAGCCTATTTTACAGAGTGAAGTAAGCCAGAAAGAAAAACAGCAAAACAGTATACTAACGCATATATATGGAATCTTGAAAGATGGTAACAATAACCCTATATGCGAGACAGGAAAAGAGACACAGATGTATAGAACGGTGTTTTGGACTCTGTGGGAGAGGCCGAGGGTGGGATGATGTGGGAGAATGGCATTGAAACATGTATAATATCATATGTAAAATGAATCACCAGTCCACGTTCAATGCATGATACAGGATGCTTGGGGCTGGTGCACTGGGATGACCCAGAAGGATGGTATGGGGATGGAGGTGGGAGGGGGGTTCAATACAATATTGTAAAGTAATTAGCCTCCAACTAAAATAAATAAATTTATATTAAAAAATAATAAAGACTGGGCTTGAAGTTAGGTTTTGACTTCTGGTCCCTACCACTCATTTTCTGCTCCTTCAGTATTCCCTACCAAGTCAGCAAATACAAAAAGGCCACTTGAAAATGTGAATCAAATTGCCAACTATATATTAGGAGAACACCAGCACCAACTGTAAGGCACTCAGTTCAGTTCAATTGCTCAGTGATGTCCTACTCTTTGCGACCCCATAAACCGCAACACACCAGGCCTCCCTGTCCATCACCAACTCCCAGAGTCCACCGAAACCCATGCCATTGTGTTGGTGATGCCATCCAACCATCTCATCCTCTATCATCCCCTGCTCCTCTTGCCCTCAGTCTTTCCCAGTATAAGGGTCTTTTCAAATGAGTTAGCTCTTCACATAAGGTGGTCAAAGTATTAGAGTTTCAGCTTCAGCATTAGTCCTTCCAATGAACACCCAGGACTGATCTTTAGGATGGACTGGTTGGATGTCTTTTCAGTCCAAGGGACTCTCAAGTGTCTTCTCCAACACCACAGTTCAATAGCATCAATTCTTTGGCGCTCAGCTGTCTTCACAGTCCAACTCTCACATCCATACACGACCACTGGAAAAACCATAGCCTTGACTAGACGTATCTTTGTTGGCAAAGTAATGTCTCTGCTTTTTAATATGCTATCTAGGTTGGTCATAACCTTCCTTCCAAGGAGAAAGTGTCTTTTAATTTCATGGCTGCAATCAGCATCCACAGTGATTTTGAAGTCCAGAAAAATAAAGTCAGCCACTGTTTCCACTGTTTCTCCACCTATTTGCCATAAAGTGATGAGACCAGATGATACTGGATAAAGTTAAAGAATGAGTTTTCTGCTTAAAGAACATGAGAGTGCTTGCTTCTACCTGTAAATCTTTATCAGTCAAATTTCAGAAAGGAATACTTCAGAGTGTGCTGAATAACTGAGGTGAAATTTAATGTCATGACTGACTCTTTGTTACCCCATGGACTGTAGATCACCAGGCTCCTCTGTCCATGGAATTCTCCAGGCAAGATACTGGAGTGGGTTGCCATTCTCTTCTCCAGGGGAATCCTCCTGACCCAGGGGTTGAACACAGGTCTCCTGCATTGCAGACAGATTCTTTACCATCAGCCACAAATAGTCCTGAAATACTGAGACCTTAAAAGCATAACAGTAAATAGTGTGTTTATTTGGAAATTAGCAATTCATAGGAGGAAATCACCATAATATTTGGAAATAAATGAGCTAGGTTTATCATAGGAATCAAAAGCAATGCATCTGCAACATCTACAACAAATACTGCTCAGTGGGAGCTGGACTTCTTGGAGGAGACACAATAACTTGTGAAAGAACATCAGAAGCAGAGAGTTCTGTAAGATGTATTCTGGCTTCTTCTTTGTTCCCATCACTCATTCTTCTTTAGGAACTCTCAGTTTGTAAGGTATTCAGGAACTATTTTTGATGGGAAAGGCAGTCCTCTTAACCTAAAAGAGAAATCTTAATGTTTGAAGTCTTTAATAGCCTTAGTTGTCTATAGTCTTCCATTAGGTTTTCCTGGTGGATTGGAAGTTGCAGAGGTGCCCTAATAAATACCTTGGGTTTAAAACATAATCTTTCTTGTCCCATTGTGTAGTGGTGACCTTATTTCTCCTTGGTAATAGATTTATTTACAGAACCAATTACCCTAGCCTTACAATACAATAGTTCATCTTTCTTTTATCTAATTCATCCTATACCAAGAGAAGTCCTTGTCAGTCTCAACTTCCAATTCAATGGCAATGTTGCTGTGACCCTCCATGAAAACGTCCCTGAGAACTAACAGCTCAAAGTCACAGGAATGAGAATCCAGAATTCTTCAAGAGGGTTACTAGATCCAGATGTGAAAACAGCTACTGCCAACCCTTGTTCTGACATCTAACCCTATGGGAGGATCTGCTCCACACAGTTCTTGGTGAATAAAAGCATATACTGTATTCAATCAGACAACACTCCAAACACTGCAGTGTTTTCTCTTAGTTGGCACCACACAGTTTTCAGAACTTTATTTCATTATTCTATCAGGTCACCTATCTCTGTGCATTGAGGTTATTTGATAAGATAAATGAATGTTATGAATTTAAACCCTTTGCCACATTTCTTAAGCAGAAACAATATTTGTGTAACCCACTATTCTGGTACATAAAGCATTCTAAAAGTCCATGAGTGATGATGCTGGCAGAAAAACAGAAAGCAGTGAAGACAACTCTGCCCAGAATAAGTGTTTTTCTAAAAGGACATATCACTGCTATCCAGGAAACAAGGTTCCAAAGTCAATAAGATGCCAGCAAGTAATTGGCTAGTCTTCCTAGGAAATAATGTTATTTTGGGGAGGGACAGGTATTGGCAGGCTGCATACTCAACAGTAATAGAGGAAAAATCAGCTTTAGTGAGTAGGGCATGCTGTGGAGCCCATTCATAGTATCTTTTCTGCTGCATATTATTCTGTATATTGTCCAGTGAGCAACCCACCAGGGAGGCTGGGAACGAGGTTAACTGATGGGATGTTTCATGTTGAGAGCCTACTTGGTAGTGGCTGTGTGTTTTTTTATATTATTAAAAATTATTTTCCAAGTTTATTGAGAAATAATTAACATACATCACTGTGTAAGTTTAAGGTATACAGAATCATGGATTCATTTACATATATTGTGAAATAATATTATGACAATACATTTAGTTAACACCCATGTATCTCATTTAGATACAGTTAGAAGAAAAAAAATTTTCTTCTTGTGATGAGAATTCTTAAGAACTACTCTCAATAACCTTGCAATATATGATGCAGTAGTGTTAACTACAGTTGTCATGTTGTACATTACATTCATTGTTGTTGTTCAGTCTCTAAGTCGCATCCTACTCTTTTCAAGCCCCTGGACTGCAGCATGTCGGGCTCCCACTATGTCCTGGGAGTTTGCTCAAATTCATATCCATTGAGTCAGTGATGCTGTCTAACCATCTGATACATTATATTCACAGTGCTTATTTATTTTATACCTGGAAGTTTGTACATTTTTATTATCATCTTTCAAGTCCCCCTCCCAACAATGCTCCTTTCTGTATTATGGTAATCACCAATCAGATATACTTTTCCATCAATTTTTTAAAAAATTAGATTCCACATGTAAGTGAAATCATACAGTATTTTTCTTTTTCTGTCTGACATTTCACTTAGCTGAATGTCTTCAGGGTGCATCAATGTTGCCACAAATTGTAGGATTTTCTTATTTTTATGGTTGAATGATATTCCACTGTGTGTGTGTGTGTGTGTGTGTGTATACAATTTCTTTATCCATTCATTCATCGAAGGACACTTGTTTTCCTATCTTGTTTACTATAAACAATGCTGCTATGAACATGGGAGTGCGTACATCTTCTTTATTTATTGTTTTTGTTTCCTTTGTCCATAGTTCCAGAAATGGAATTCCTGGATTAAAAATAATTCTATTTTTAATTTTTGTGGAGCCACCATGCTGTTTTCACAGTAGCTGCACCAATTTGCAGTTCCTGCCAACAACGCACAAAGGTTCCACCTAGTCTGCATCTATGCCAGCATTGGTTATCTCTTGTCTTTCTATCATAGTCATTCTAACAGGCATAAGGTACACAACTCATTATGGTTCTAATTTGCCTTTCCCTAATGACTAGCGAATTTTAGCTAGTTCATGTACCTGTTCATGTACCTGTTGGTATGTTGAGAAACTGTTTTAAAGTAATTTTTGAATAAGTAATGAATTTAAGAGAAAGGCAACATTTTCTGTTTGCCTGTGTGTGTGCTAAGTTGCTTCAGTCGAGTCCAACTCTGTGATCCTCTGGACTGTAACCTACCAGGATCCTCTGTCCATGGGATTCTTCAGGCAAGAATACTGGAGTTGGTTGCCAGGCCCTCCTCCAGGGGATCTTCCCGACCCAGGGATCTAACCTACATCTCTTATACCTGCTGCATTGGCAGGGAGGTCCTTTGCCGCTGGCACCACCTGGCTAGTGCAATATTTCTGCCTATTTTATATGGCTTTGTAGAACGAGAATTATCACTGAGTTAGGTCAGATGACCTCTAAGGTTCTTCCCAACTATAATATTCTAGATTCATATTCAGTGCATTTCTCTGCCACAAACAACAGTTTCACCCTCACATTGCAAAATTATAAATTGAGAATAAGATCAATCTACATTTGCAAATTGTTGGAATATCACCAATCCTGGGCTTTGGTCCTGGTAGTTAGTGGTCACTCTTATATGTTTAATTTCATCTTTGTGAGTTTCCAAACTTTGTAAAAACAGGCTAAGGGCAGTAGCAGGCAATTAGCTCACAAGAGTAGAGGGTTTCTTTCAAAAACATTTCTTTGTTTTCAGTTTCAATCTTTATATTACTGTAAAAAAGACACACACATCTATTATTTTGATTGGTTGGTGATCTGATTATTGGGGCTTCCCAGGTGGCTCAGTGGAAAGAATCCACCTGCAATTCAAGAGACAGGAGACACGTTCGATCCCTGGATCAAAAAGATCCCCTGGAGGAAAGTGTGGCAACCCACTCCAGAGGAGCTTGGAGGGCTACAGTCCATGGGGTTGCAAAGAGTCAGACATGACTGGATTTAGCATGCATGCATTTGGTTTCTTTTAACTTATGGCAGAAAGTGAAGAGGAACTAAAAAGCCTCTTGATGAAAGTGAAAGAGGAGAGTGAAAAAGTTGGCGTAAAGCTCAACTTTCAGAAGACGAAGATCATGGCATCTGGTCCCATCACTTCATGGGAAATTGATGGGGAAACAGTGTCAGACTTTATTTTTTGGGGATCCAAAATCACTGCAGATGGTGACTGCAGCCATGAAATTAAAAGATGCTTACTCCTTGGAAGGAAAGTTATGACCAACCTAGACAGCATATTCAAAAGCAGAGACATTACTTTGCCAACAAAGGTCCATCTAGTCAAGGCTATGG
>NW_011494774.1:541065-547281 GCF_000754665.1 Bison bison bison | reverse complement strand
ACTGTGAAGAAAGCTGAGCGCTGAAGAATTGATGCTTTTGAACTGTGGTGTTGGAGAAGACTCTTGAGGATCTCTTGGGCTGCAAGGAGATCCAACCAGTCCATTCTAAAGGAGATCAGTCCTGGGTGTTCTTTGGAAGGAATGATGTTGAAGCTGAAACTCCATTACTTTGGCCACCTCATGTGAAGAGTTGACTCGTTGGAAAAGATTCTGATGCTGGGAGGGATTGGGGGCAGGAGGAGAAGGGGACGACGGAGGATGAGATAGCTGGATGGCATCACCGACTGGATGGAAGTGAGTTTGAGTGAACTCCGGGAGTTGGTGATGGACACGGAGGCCTGGCGTGCTGAAATTCATGGGGTCGCAAAGAGTCAGAGATGATTGAGTGACTGAACTGAACTGAACTTTTAGAATGTATCATTCATAACATTGTAATCAAAAGTACCAATTCACGTCATAGGTGTAGGAGAAGAACCACTATAATGATCCATGAATTTTTTACTCCTATTTGTGCAGTTAATTTATTTCATGGAAATGATGGATTTTTCAGTTCATTGTCCATTTACACTCAGGGTAAAAGCATAAAGGTCAGTAAAGAATGTTTAATGACCAGAAAAGTTGCTAACTAAGGAGTATAGAAGATGTGAAATTGTACATTTTCATCCTGTCTGGGAACATCTATATTTGTTAAGTCTGATATTTAAAAAACATAACACAGTTTGGCAAAAAGTTAAGATTTTCCAATACATGAAATGTGACATGCTCTTAAATAGACTTTTGCCTAGCACCTTTTTCAGGTATAAGGAACACATAATTCACAAGAATCAGTCAAGACAGTACAATGTTAGATGATAGAGAGCTTCTGAATATATAAAGTTCAGCATTTTCCCAATTGGGTTTAAACAGACTTCCCTTAGGAACAGTTTCTGCCATAGAGTATTTATTATCTTGAATAATGTGACAGAAAGAAATGGAATGAGGAAATGATTTTTACTAAATAAAAGCAACCATCAACTCTCAAAAGATAAACTATCCATATTTTAAGAATACAGTTCACTAGAAAATCTTGGTGTCTTAATGACAATTTGGAGAACCAGCTTTTATCTGTGCTTTGCAAAGCAAGTACACACATTCAGTTTCACAGCTCAAGTATCTACAGCTAGATGTCTAAAAATTGTCAAGATCTACAAAATGATTTTCCTTTTGTCAGTTCTGCCCAAACAAGCAGGGAAGCCAAACTCCCCAAGAGCTGATTCTCAGAGCAGACAGGAACAGTAAATAAAGAGAGGCTCTTAGAGAAACCAAGGCAGAAATGAAAGCTCTGTGAGACCCAAGGGACCCGTAGGAGCTGTCATGACTCACTGTGGTCTTATAAAACAGGAAGCCTAAATCGCAGTTGTGGAGCTTCTGACAAAACCAGCTGCTGGCCTTTTTCTTGGGAGGGGACATTGGTTTTACCCTAACGCTTCATTCTGTAAGGAGCTGAAGGTTACTATTTCACAGACAAAATCACATAGCAAAGGAAATGTTTGTTTGTTTTTTCTAGAAGCAAAAGTAGAAAAGAAGAATTTTATTGAGAATTGTTTCCCTATCTTTAACCCATTTTTTTTTCCCTAATGGAAATTAAGGTCTCTTTTTGGACCCAAAATAGAGTTGCTAGATTTGTTTCTCTAGGAAAAACTGAAAATCTTGTTGGGTGAGGTAGAAAGCAAATATAGATGCAAGATAAAATTAAGGAAATGAATACCAGTAAATTAAAGTGCCTCTTTTTGCATATTATTTGCTTGTTTAAAATATCAAATATTTATGCCCTAAATTCATTCTTAAGATATTAAAGTATCTTCTACTTTAAGACAACTGTTTTCTTATTGTTAAAAAAATAAAACTAATAACAGTAAAAAGAATTGCCACAGAGTTAGATTTTTCCAACTATAAAATCCTAAGTTGATATATAAAATGTCTTTTGTATAATGTTATATATATATATATTAGATATATGTTATATTATGTTTTAGATAAACATTATATAAAGTGTTGTCAAAGAGTCAGAAATGACTTAGCAACTGAACAACAAATTATATTATCACTTGGCAAAATCATGTGGTTTATTTCCATTATCAAATTGCTCACTTGCACTAAGGATTAAGAAAACTGTGATTTGTGATCTAAAATCTCTGTGGTTGATTTTGAAGACATACAGTCTTGATTGTAAAATCTGTGTTTAAGGAGGGGGACTCTGTACTAAAGAGTACAGAGTATAGACTCTGTACTTGCCAAAAGGGTAGAATAAGGAAGCTTTAGTCACCACCATAATCTCCTTTATCATGCTTATCACAGCTCCCCCCAAAAGCTGTTACTGCCGTTATGGCCTCTGAGTGTATTATAATGCTTGTTTAAATGAAATGTTCGGAGGCAGCAAGAGATAATGTATTAGAAGTCATATAGATCAGCATATAAGTATCAATTTCCAATGTGATTCCAGAGTATTGCTGTGAAATTCTATGCAATATCTCAGAAAAGGTTTCTGAAGTCAACATTCATATAATAAATAATTCAGGAATGCTAAAAATTATTATGCACTTAGACAAATAACCAGTAAAATTCCAGACACCAGAGAAAGTAATAGTAATCAATGTCGCTTATGACATCATCTCCCTCACAGAGATATTCACTGCTTCAAGGTTCATTGAATAAACTCTTTGGGGTTTAGCTTCATTAACATAAATTGTCATAAGAATACTTATCTCAGCCTAAATTGGAAAAATGGAAATGCTCAAATTAAACTCGTATTTAACACATGAAACTTCCAGACAACACTCCCTTGACAGTGAATATAATTCAAATATATTATATTTTTTATGTTTAGTAGAGCTTTCAGCTAGCTGTCCCAAACACTTGAAAATGAATCATTTATTTTTGCTCCTGCAATTTAAATGATGCAGTGAAGAGTAAATCTTATGCTTTTCTGAGTTTCTCAGTAAAATACAATTTCATTTATTGGTCAAGAGGCTCAAGAGAATGCTTCTTCCAAGAAGCTTCATTTTACTGAGAAAGAAAAATAGGTTAGATAACAACATTATTTTTCAATTTAATGTTTATTTTTCACAAGGTAAATCATCCCTTAAAATACATCCCCCTATTTTGGAAAGCACGATTTTATTTCAACCCTGTGTGATTCTGACTGAGCATATCCCTCATCTACTATTTTGACTCTTGGGAACAAGTCATCTGTTGTTTAGGGCAGCACTGTCTCTCAGAAGCATGAGGTCCGAACACTGTGGCAAGCTTCTTTATATCTGGCATTCTTCCTTCATACTTCTTCCTTATTTTTTGATTTGGCTTGCATCATCTTCTTTGGCAGAGTCAGTAGGAAATTCCTTTGATTCCAGGTATAGTGTTAGTCACTAAAGGAATTATTTTCAAAGAGAAACTCCTTATCTCCATGGGGCTATAACAGACACCCTGAGCACAATTTTTCTTAGATCAATAAACCTGTATATTCCATCATGTTTAGGTCCCTACACAGATATAATAGTCACAACTTTAAAAGAGTGAAAACCATGAGAAAAATTTGAAACATATGTAGCTTAAGTAGTCTCTTTGCTGTTATACACACACATATGTTGTCTATGTATACTTGCCATGGTCCACACCTATATGCCTAGGGTATAAATTTCCTAATAGTACAATGCTGTCATTTCAGTAAGTAGTCTTCATGAGGTTATTTTTTTTTTTTTAAATAAATGCAGTAAGAGATTATTTGTATCTGTTATACTGAAAAAACTCACTCTGTACAGTCTCATTTTATAATTAATAGTTTATGATAATGATACATTTACCAAAAAAGCATGGCAACCCACTCCAGTATTCTTGCCGGGAGAATCCCATGGACAGAGGAGCCTGATGGACTGCAGTCCGAAGGGTTGCAAAGAGTTGGACACTGAGTCACTAAGCATGTGATGCTAACATTAAGGATTACAGGGCAAGAAAATAACACTTTCATTTGATTTACTAAGGGATAACAATATTCTTAAGTCATAAGATATTAGGGAAATAAAACATCAACTTTAAAGGTCAAATTATTAGGACATGTCCAAATTAGGAAAGAATAATTAGGATGGACATGAATGATGATTCTTTTCATGCTTTTGTGATTGATGTAAAGCATTTGTTTTTATCAAAATGCACCAATTTGATCAAGGTCATTAGTAGCTCTAAAAATGAAAATAAATTGATCTGTACAAGTGTTTTAGAATTTCATAGCCTTGAATTTCATAGAAGAAAACTTCTTTAGTCACTACTTCCATACCATGTACTCTTGCCTGGAAAATCCCATGGATGGAGGAGCCTAGTAGGCTGCAGTCCATGGGATCGCTAAGAGTCAGGCACGACTGAGCGACTTCACTTTCACTTTTCACTTTCATGCATTGGAGAAGGAAATGGCAACCCACTCCAGTCTTCTTGCCTGGAGAATCCCAGGGACGGGGGCGCCTGGTGGGCTGCCGTCTATGGGGTCGCACAGAGTCGGACACGACTGAAGTGACTTAGCAGTAGCAGTCCATACCATGACCTCTGTAATGAACAAAGAAGTTATATGCTCACAAAGACTATTATTTAAAAACAAACATGTAGATTGAACCCTGACTAAAAATGTGCTAATTATTTTACGCTAGTGCAGCTATTAGTCAAGATTAAATATTTAGCAGCTCCATCTTTTTAAGTCTTTCTTAATGCTTCCATAGGGATATCAGTGATGTCATCAATTGCTTTTGGTAAGGAAGGAACACACTGAGTCACCCAGGGTTCTATTATAGGACAGTGGGATGTGTGGATGGTTAAATTAAAACATTAACTCTTTCATAGAGGAAAGAATGGGGAGGAAAGTGTATACCCTTTTAGAGGAAATATTGCAACAAATTTAAAAAGAGTTAGCTATCAAAGCATGAATACATTAAACCCATTTCTATATGATTTCCTGAAATAAATGGTTTTTATATAATAAAATAAAAACCTTAAATAGCCATTTATAAATAGTAATTGTGACCAAATAAAACTCCAATATAGATTAAACTTTGTATGTTAGCTCCTGTCTTGGCAAGATAGCAAACACTGCAGATGACATGCTTTTATATGAAGCCCATTCCTGGAAAAAAAGCCTCTTGATGAATGAGAAAGAGGAGCAAAAAGTTGGCTTAAAACTCAACATTCAGAAAACTAAGATCATGGCATCCAGTCCCATCACTTCATGGCAAATAGATGGGGAAACAGTAGAAACAGTGACAGACTTTATTTTGGGGGGCTCCAAAATAATTGCAAAGGAGGCAGTCCTAAGATGGTGGAGGAATAGGACGGGGAGACCACTTTCTCCCCCACAAATTCATCAAAAGAACATTTAAATGCTGAGTAAAATCCACAAAACAACTTCTGAATGCCGGCAGAGGACATCAGGCACCCAGAAAAGCAGCCCATTGTCTTCGAAAGGAGGTAGGAAAAATATAAAAGAAAAAAAAAGAGACAAAAGAGGGAGGGACGGAGCTCTGTCCTGGGAAAGGAGTCTTAAAAAGAGAGAAGTTTCCAAACACCAGGAAACACCCTCACTGCCGAGTCTGTGCCAAGCCTTGGAAGCACAGAGGGCAACAAAATAGGGAGGAAAAATAAGGAAATAATTAAAACCCACAGATTACGAGCCCAACGGTATTGGGCTGGGAGGCGTGGGCTGCATTGCTTAGAGTAAGGATCGGGCCTGAATGCCCCCGAGGGTAATCAGAGCGAACTAATTTGGGCTAGCAAACCAGACTGTGGGATAGCTACCACGCGAAAAGCCCTAAGGCACCGCCAGGCCCACACACAGAACAAAGGGCAGAACAGAACTAGCCTGCTGCAGACCATCACCCTAGGGCGACAGGCAGCCAGAGCCAGAAGGGGGCAATCACAGCCCCAGAGAGACATTATCTACCAAACTGCAAGCAGGCTTCTTTGCTAAGACTTCTTGGGGTTCTGGACAGTCATCCACCTGAGAAGGTGAGCCAGTTGTACACCCAGAAAACCGAGCGGCAGGGACGGGAGAGGTGGTAAGTCGCAGTGACGGCGCCCGCCAAACACCTTATCACCCGAGCTGCTCAGAGCTGGGTAGGGCACAAAACACAGGCCCAATGGAGTCTGCGCCTCTGAGGACTACCGAGCACCTGAACCTGAGCAGCTTAGATCTGGGAGGTA
>NW_011494774.1:540076-540965 GCF_000754665.1 Bison bison bison | reverse complement strand
ATAGGCAGGGGCCTATAGATCTTGAGAAATATAAGCTGGACCAAGAAACTATCTGAAAATGAACTGACCCCACACTGCCCACAACACCAGAGTAAGTCCTAGATATATTTTTACTATTTTTACAATCATTCTTTTCCTTTTTTTCTTCTTCTTCTTTTTCCTTTTTCTTTTCTGTTTTTTAACTTAAAAAAAATAAGTCCTCTGTTACTCCTATAATTTTCATTTTTATAACCTACTGCTGCTGCTGCTGCTAAGTCGTGTCAGTCGTGTCCGACTCTGTGCGACTCCATAGATGGCAGCCCACCAGGCGCCCCCATCCCTGGGATTCTCCAGGCAAGAAGACTGGAGTGGGTTGCCATTTCCTTCTCCAATGCATGAAAGTGAAAAGTGAAAGTGAAGTCGCTCAGTCGTGCCTGACTCTTAGCGACCCCTTGGACTGCAGCCTACCAGGCTCCTCCACCCATGGGATTTTCCAGGCAAGAGTACTGGAGTGGGGTGCCATTGCCTTCTCCAAAAGTTATAATCTACTATTACTTTTCAAAAAAAAAAGACTTTTTAAAGCAAACTTCATATATATATTAATAACTTTTGTGACTTTTTTTTTCTTCTTTTTTTTAATATTGTATTTTTGAAAATCCAACCTCTACTCTAGATTTTTAATCTTTGCTTTTTGGTATTTGTTATCAATTTTGTACCTTTAAGAAACCAATCTTCAGTACCTATTTTTACTTGGGAGCGAGATTACTGGCTTGACTGCTCTCTCCCCCTTTGGACTCTCCTTTCTCTCCACTAGGTCGCCTCTGTCTCCTCCCTCCCCCTTCTCTTCTCTACTCAATTCTTTGAATCTCTGTGTATTCCAGATGGTGGAGGACACTTAGGGAACTGATTC
>NW_011494774.1:539041-539976 GCF_000754665.1 Bison bison bison | reverse complement strand
GGTAAGTCGCAGTGACGGCGCCCGCCAAACACCTTATCACCCGAGCTGCTCAGAGCTGGGTAGGGCACAAAACACAGGCCCAATGGAGTCTGCGCCTCTGAGGACTACCCGAGTGCCTGAATCTGAGCGGCTTAGATCTGGGAGGTGCATGCAGCCCAGGGCCGGCCTCAGATGGTTCCTGGCAGAGCAACCTAGAGCCTGAGCTGTGTGGGCAGGGAGGGTGCACACGCGCCATGAGAAGGGGCAGGCCCAGTGTGGCTGAGACACTGCGAGCATACGCCAGCCTTATTTGTTTGCACAGTCCCTCCCTCCCCACAGCGTGACTGAACAAGTGAGCCTAAAAAAGTGTCCACCACCGCCCCCTTGTGTTAGGGCGGAAATCCGACACTGAAGAGCCCGGCAAACAGAAGCTAAAACCAAGGGAACCGCCTTGGAAGTGACAGGTGCAATGGAATAGATTAAAACCCTGTAGTAAGTACTGACTACATAGGAAGGGGCCTATAGATCTTGAGAAATATAAGCTGGACCAAGAAACTATCTGAAAATGAACTGACCCCACACTGCCCACAACACCAGAGTAAGTCCTAGATATATTTTTACTATTTTTACAATCATTCTTTTCCTTTTTTTCTTCTTCTTCTTTTTCCTTTTTCTTTTCTGTTTTTTAACTTAAAAAAATAAGTCCTCTGTTACTCCTTTAATTTTCATTTTTATAACCTACTCCTGCTGCTGCTGCTAAGTCGCGTCAGTCGTGTCCGACTCTGTGCGACTCCATAGATGGCAGCCCACCAGGCGCCCCCATCCCTGGGATTCTCCAGGCAAGAAGACTGGAGTGGGTTGCCATTTCCTTCTCCAATGCATGAAAGTGAAAAGTGAAAGTGAAGTCGCTCAGTCGTGCCTGACTCTTAGCGACCCCTTGGACTGCAGCCTACCAG
>NW_011494774.1:536230-538941 GCF_000754665.1 Bison bison bison | reverse complement strand
TCAATGGTGCTGTATAGAAGGAGAAGTCTTGAGACTACTGTAAAAATAAGACTGAAAACCAGAAGCAGGAGGCTTAGGTCCAAATCTGAGAACATCAGAGAACACCTGACTCCAGGGAATGTTAATCGACAGGAGCTCATCAAACCCCTCCATACCTACATTGAAACCAAGCACCACACAAGGGCCAACAAGTTCCAGGGCAAGACATACCGCACAAATTCTCCAGCAACAAAGGAACACAGCCCTGAGCTTCAATATACAGGCTTCCCAAAGTTACTCCAAAACCACTGACATCTCATAACTTGTTACTAGACACATCATTGCACTCCAGAGAGAAGAAATCCAGCTCCACCCACCAGAACACTGACACAAGCTTCCCTAACCAAGAAACCTTGACAAGCCACCGATACAAATCCACCCACAGCGAGCAAACTCCATAATAAAGAGAACTCCACAAACTGCCAGAATACAGAAAGGTCACCCCCAACTCAGCAGTATAAACAAGATGAAGAGACAGAGGAATACACAGCAGGTAAAGGAACAGGATAAATGCCCACCAAACAAAAGAAAAGAGGAAGAGATAGGGAATCTATCTGATAAAGAATTCTGAATAATGATAGTGGAAATGATCCAAAATCTTGAAATAAAAATGGAATCACAGATAAATAGCCCGGAGGCAAGGATTGAGAAAATGCAAGAAAGGTTTAACAAGGACCTAGAAGAAATAAAAAAGAGTCAATATATAATGAATAATGCAATAAATGAGATCAAAAACACTCTGGAGGCAACAAATAGTAGAATAATGGAGGCAGAAGATAGGATTAGTGAAATAGAAGATAGAATGGTAGAAATAAATGAATCAGAGAGGAGAAAAGAAAAACGAATTAAAAGAAATGAGGACAATCTCAGAGACCTCTAGGACAATATTAAACGCCACAACATTCAAATCATAGGAGTCCCAGAAGAAGAAGACAAAAAGAAAGACCATGAGAAAATACTTGAGGAGATAATAGTTGAAAAAATCCCTAAAATGGGAAAGGAAATAATCACTCATGTCCAAGAAACCCAGAGAGTCCCAAACAGGATAAACCCAAGGCAAAACACCCCAAGACACATATTAATCAAATTAACAAAGATCAAACACAAAGAATAAATATTAAAAGCAGCAAGGGAAAAACAACAAATAACACACAAGGGGATTCCCATAAGGATAACAGCTGATCTTTCAATAGAAACTCTTCAGGCCAGGAGGGAATGGCAAGACATACTTAAAGTGATGAAAGAAAATAGCCTACAGCCCAGATTACTGTACCCAACAAGGATCTCATTCAAATATAAAGGAGAAATCAAAATCTTTATAGACAAGCAAAAGCTGAGAGAATTCAGCACCACCAAACCAGCTCTCCAACAAATGCTAAAGGATATTCTCTAGACAGGAGACAAAAACTGTGTATAAACTCGAACCCAAAACAATAAAGTAAATGGCAATGGGATCATACTTATCAACAATTACCTTAAATGTAAGTGGGTTGCATGCCCCAACCAAAAGACAAAGACTGGCTGAAGGGATAAAAAAACAAGACCCCTATATATGTTGTCTACAAGAGACCCACCTCAAAACAGGGGACACATACAGACTGAAAGTGAAGGGCTGGAAAAAGATTTTCCATGCAAATAGAGATCAAAAGAAAGCAGGAGTAGCAGTACTCATATCAGATAAAATAGACTTTAAAACAAAGGCTGTAAAAAGAGACAAAGAAGGACATTACATAATGATCAAAGGATCAATCCAAGAAGAAGATATAACAATTATAAATATATATAACCCAAAATAGGAGCACTGCAATATGTAAGACAAATGCTAACAAATATGAAAGGGGAAATTAACAATAACACAATAATAGTGGGAGACTTTAATATCCCACTCACACCTATGGATAGATCAACTAAACAGAAAATTAACAAAGAAACACAAACTTTAAATTATACAATAGACCAGTTAAACCTAATTGATATCTATAGGACATTTCACCCAAAAAACAATGAATTTCACCTTTTTCTCAAGCGCACATGGAACCTTCTCCAGAATAGATCACATCCTGGGCCATAAATCTAGCCTTGGTAAATTCAAAAAAACTTAAATCATTCCAAGCGTCTTTTCTGACCACAATGCAATAAGATTAGATCTCAATTACAGGAGAAAAAATATTAAAAATTCCAATATATGGAGGCTGAACAACACACTGCTGAATAACCAACAAATCACAGTAGAAATCAAAAAAGAAATCAAAATATGCATAGAAATGAATGAAAATGAAAACAGAACAACCCAAAACCTATGGGACACTGTAAAAGCAGTGCTAAGGGGAAAGATCATAGCAATACTGGCATACCTCAAGAAACAATAAAAAAGTCAAATAAATAACCTAACTCTACACCTAAAGCAATTAGAAAAGGAAGAAATGAAGAACCCCAGGTTTAGTAGAAGGAAAGAAATCTTAAAAATTAGGGCAGAAATAAATGCAAAAGAAACAAAGGAGACCATAGCAAAAATCAACAAAGCCAAAAGCTGATTCTTGAAAGGATAAATAAAATTGACAAACTATTAGCCAGACTCATCAAGAAACAAAGGGAGAAAAATGAAATCAACAAAATTAGAAATGAAAATGGAGAGATCACAACAGACAACACAGAAGTACAAAGGATCATAA
>NW_011494774.1:535433-535884 GCF_000754665.1 Bison bison bison | reverse complement strand
CAACCATACACAAAAATATACTCAAAGTGGATTAAAGATCTAAATGTAAGACCAGAAACTATAAAACTCCTAGAGGAGAACATAGGCAAAACACTCTCTGACATACATCACAGCAAGATCCTCTATGACCCACCTCCCAGAATATTGGAAATAAAATAAAAAATAAACAAATGGGATCTAATTAAACTTAAAAGCTTCTGCACAACAAAAGAAACTATAAGCAAGGTGAAAAGACAGCCTTCAGAATAGAAGAAAATAATAGCAAATGAAGCAACTGACAAACAACTAATCTCAAAAATATACAAGCAACACCTACAGCTCAATTCCAGAAAAATAAACAACCCAATCAAAAAATGGGCCAAAGAACTAAATAGACATTTCTCCAAAGAAGACATACAGATGGCTAACAAACACATGAAAAGATGGTCAACATCACTCATTATCAGAGAAA
>NW_011494774.1:534433-535333 GCF_000754665.1 Bison bison bison | reverse complement strand
CAGAATCCAACAACACATTAAAAAGATCATACACCATGACCAAGTAGGCTTTATCCCAGGGATGCAAGGATTTTTCAATATCTGAAAATCAATCAATGTAATATACCACATTAAATTATTGAAAAATAAAAGCCATATGATTATCTCAATATATGCAGAGAAAGCCTTTGACAAAATTCAACATCCATTTATGATAAAAACTCTCCAAAAGCAGGAATAGAAGGAACATACCTCAACATAATAAAAGCTATATATGATAAACCCACAGCAAACATTATCCTCAATGGTGAAAAATTGAAAGCATTTCCCCTAAAGTCAGGAACAAGACAAGGGTGCCCACTTTCACCTCTACTATTCAACATAGTTTTGGAAGTTTTGGCCACAGCAATCAGAGCAGAAAAAGAAATAAAAGGAATCCAATTGGAAAAGAAGAAGTAAAACTCTCACTGTTTGTAGATGACATGATCCTCTACATAGAAAACCCTAAAGACTCCATCAGAAAATTACTAGAGCTAAACAACTAATATAGTAAAGTTGCAGGATATAAAATCAACACAGAGAAATCCCTTGCATTCCTATACACTAAAAGTGAGAAAATAGAGAAATTAAGGAAAAAATTCCATTCACTATTGCAACAAAAAGAATAAAGTACTTAGGAATATATCTACCTAAAGAAACTAAAGACCTATATATAGAAAACTATAAGACACTGATGAAGAAAATCAAAGAGGACAATAATAGATGGATAAATATACCATGTTCATGGATCGGAAGAATCAATATAGTGAAAATGAGTGTACTACCCAAGCAATCTATAGATTCAATGCAATCCCTTTCAAGCTACCAATGGTATTTTTCACAGAGCTAGAACAAATAATTTCACAATTTGTATGGAAATAC
>NW_011494774.1:531837-533419 GCF_000754665.1 Bison bison bison | reverse complement strand
GCAACACCTACAGCTCAATTCCAGAAAAATAAAAAACCCAATCAAAAAATGGGCCAAAGAACTAAATAGACATTTCTCCAAAGAAGACATACAGATGGCTAACAAACACATGAAAAGATGGTCAACATCACTCATTATCAGAGAAAGGCAAATCAAAACCACAATGAGGTACCATTTCATGCCAGTCAGAATGACTGCGATCCAAAAGTCTACAAGCAATAAATGCTAGAGAGGATGTGGAGAAAAGGGAACCCTCTTACTCTGTTGGTAGGAATGCAAACTAGTACAGCCACTATGGAGAACAGTGTGGAGATTCCTTAAAAAACTGGAAATAGAACTGCCTTATGATCCAGCAATCCCACTGCTAGACATACACACTGAAGAAACCAGAGTTGAAGGAGACACGTGTACCCCAATGTTCATCGCAGCACTGTTTATAATAGCCAGGACATGGAAGCAACCTAGATGTCCATCAGCAGATGAATGGATAAGAAAGCAGTGGTACATATACACAATGGAGTATTACTCAGCCATTAAAAAGAATACATTTGAATCATTTCTAATGAGGTGGATGAAACTGGAGCCTATGATGCAGAGTGAAGTAAGCCAGAAAGAAAAACACCAATACAGTATACTAACACATATATATGGAATTTAGAAAGATGGTAATGACAACCCTGTATGTGAGACAGCAAAAGAGACACAGATGTATAGAACAGTCTTTTGGACTCTGTGGGACAGGGAGGGGTGATGATTTGGGGGAATGGCATTAAAACATGTATAATATCATATAAGAAATGAATCGTCAGTCCAGGTTCAATGCAGGATACACGAAGCTTGGGGCTGGTTTACTGGGATGACCCAGAGGGATGGTATGGGGAGGGAGGTGGGAGGGGAGTTCAGAATGGGGAACACATGTACACCCATGGCGGATGCATGCTGATGTATGGCAAAACCAATACAATATTGTAAAGTAAAACAACAACAACAAAAAAAACGTTGCTGATGGTGACTACAGCCATGAAATCAAAGACTTTGCTACTTAGAATAAAAGTTATGACCAACCTAGACATATTAAAACACAGAGACATTACTTTGCCATCAAAGGTCTGTCTAGTCAAAGCTACGATTTTTCCAGTAGTCATGTATGGATGTGAGTGTTGGACTATAAAGAAAGCTGAGTGCAGAAGAATTGATGCTTTAGAACTGTGGTGTTGGAGAAGACTCTTGAGAGTCCCTTGGACTGCAAGGAGATCCAACCAGTCCATCCTAAAGGAAATCAGTCCTGAATATTCACTGGAAGGACTGATGTTGAAGCTGAAACTCCAATACTTTGGCCACCTTATGAGAACTGACTCATTGGAGAAGACCCTGATGCTGGGAAAGATTGAAGGCACGAGGAGAAGGGGACGACAGAAGATGAGATGGTTGGATGGCATCACCGACACAATGGACATGATGAGCTCTGGGAGTTGGTGATGGACAGGGGAGCCTGCATGCTGCAGTCCATGGGGTCCTTGCAGTCGGCCATGACTGAGTGACTGAACTGAATTGAAAAAATTGTATTATAATTTTTAGTTTT
>NW_011494774.1:530377-531737 GCF_000754665.1 Bison bison bison | reverse complement strand
AGATAAACTGGCTAATTCATTTGTGTTATTTTGTTTACATGATGTTGCCTTCCAGTTTGCATCTTTAAAATGGGTAATTGATTAAAAAAAAAAAAAAAAAAAGAGCAAGCTCAGTCACAAGTGCAACAGATATAAGCTTTATGAATTCACATCACAGTTGTGAGTGAGAAAGCTTAAAGCCCTTTTCACCCCTCTTATAGACCCTTGAGAATAAAGTGATTGTTCCTTGAATTTGGGAGGTATTGATTGAAAGCTCTGTGTTATCTCCCCAGGTGCAGTGAGACTGAAAAGACAAAGAGAATGAGCTTAGGCTTTATTTATTTGCTTTGCAAATACCTCAAACAAAAGGACTAGGGGAGGAACTAGTCTTTTCTTCATTTAGGTTGATAGAGATTTTTAACTTTTACTATTTTAATTTTTAGATTTTCAGGAAATGAGGATTTTGTATTGATCTTTATAAAGGTAAAATGAAGTTAATTTGTTTTTTTCTTTATAGGTATTAAAACAGCTTGGTATGTATTCAAGTACATATGGTCATGCTGGGCTTCCCTGTTGGCTCAGCTAGTAAAGAATCTGCCTGCAATGCATGAGATCTGGGTTTGGGAAGATCTCTTGGAAAAGGGAATGGCTACCCACTCCAGTATTCTTGCCTGGAGAATTCCATGGACAGAGGAGCCTGACAGGCTCCATAAAGTCCATGGAGTCCCAAAGAGTGACTAACACTACTACTGCTGTAGCCACACGCTCCGGGAAACAAACTCACCCAAAAGGACATTGCAGACGGTGGGGTGCAGTTTATTACACTGGCGGGCCCATGGCAGAGTCTCCTCTTAGCCAAGGACCCCGACGGACTTTTGTGAACACCTTAAATACCCGAAGTGTACTGCTCAAGCCCACATCCCCAAATTCCTTAAACCTAGCCTGGAAAGTGTTAAAGAGAGATACAGTCAGGTTACAGCCATGATTCATAATCAGAAGGGTCAGCTGGTTATACATTGTAGCCTACACCAATGGGTGCCATAAAGATTACAGAGGGGATTGACTACATAGGGGATTATTACATTATTTTTGGCGATGGGAAATCTTGGTATGGATCTGGTGTTTATCAGTTGGGAGGCCAGTTCGGCCATAGGTATGTTATCCTCATGGCTACCAGGCACATCTCACTGAAAGTGAAAGATGGAGTTTCATTCTTTTTCAAGACGGAGTCAGCTTGGCCTGTTCCTTTCCTCTCTTACTACTACACACTAACTGCTCAACTACTGACTCATTTGAAAAGACCCTGACGCTGGGAAAGATTGAGGGCATGAGGAGAAGGGGGTGACAGAGGATGAGATGGTTGGATGGCATCACCAACTCA
>NW_011494774.1:529779-530277 GCF_000754665.1 Bison bison bison | reverse complement strand
GAGTCACTTAAAATAGCTTGTCTGATTCATACAAATTCTTATCTAATGCAGAGCTAAGATTTACAAGGGCTTTAACTTTTGTTTTGAGAAAAGTGTCGTTTGAGCTTTCCTTGCTATTCAAAACAGAAGAAAACATATTTCATTTTTCTGCCAAATGACAAAATTGGGAATACGTTACTTTACCTCTCTGAGAAATGAGAATATTCTCATGTGGTATATCCTTCCTCTACAGATGCATCAAACCACTGACATACACAATTTAAGAGCACTTCTTAATGTACTACAGCGACAGTTTTAATTCATTTTCATTGGTTACACAGAGTACTATAATGATGTGAAGGCAAAACCAATCACTTTGTGTAGGTTATTTCCTTCATGTGCATTTTCCCAGGGAAAGATTTAGATAAACTGGCTAATTCATTTGTGTTATTTTGTTTACATGATGTTGCCTTCCAGTTTGCATCTTTAAAATGGGTAATTGATTAAAAAAAAAAAAAA
>NW_011494774.1:529049-529679 GCF_000754665.1 Bison bison bison | reverse complement strand
TGGACAGGGAGGCCTGGCATGCTGCGGTTCATGGGGTGGCAAAGAGTCAGACACAACTAAGCAACTGAACTGAACTGAACTGAACTACTAATATGGTTACATATGTCTGATTCAAAAGAAATTCTCCCTTACACCAAACAGAAGAATTGACTCATTTAATGCATTCCTTTGATGCTGTAAAAATGCTGTCTTATAGATCATTTAGAGTGAAAAGTCAGTGAACAGCTATGGTTTTAAAGATGTCTTAAATATTGAGACTCCAAAGTCTTTCTTATAAGTTGTTATTATATTTTTAAAAAAACTTTTAATAAATGTACTAAATAATTTCCTTTGATGAACTTCAGGTGAAGAAATTCAAATAAACATTCTTTGATATGGCTACTAAGAACCTAATACAGCAAATTCATAAAAATAGCACCAGTAAGAAGTGGCAGAAATAAAGGGGGACTCCAATAGTATGATACTATTAAAAGAATAGAATTTTCCTAACATCAAATCAGATGTATAATTCAGTTCAGTTCAGTTCAGTCGCTCAGTAGTGTCCAACTCTTTGCAACCCCATGAACTGCAGCACGCCAGGCCTCCCTGTCCATCACCAACTCCTGGAGTTTACCCAAACTCATGTCCATT